>NC_090412.1:4508622-4818622 GCF_036365525.1 Heterodontus francisci | reverse complement strand
GCTGTTGGCATTGATTGCCTGCACTGTGAAAACTGGCCTTTTGAAAGGTGGAGCAGTCTTGAGGGGCTGAATGGCCTCTGCCTCTTGTTCCTACATTCCCAAGTAAGGAAGATGAGCGTCATGCGCTACATGCGTGGGATTCACCTACCGTCCCGCAGGAGTCTGGCCCCCCATGGAAGAGAGTACAAGCCATCCGAACAACCTCCGCCTCCATCTTCCTCACACCAGGGAAGATGTCTGGGTGGAGTGGGTTACTCCAAGCAAAGTCTCCGTAAACCTTAAAACAAAATGCGACTGGGTTAGCAGATCTCATAATTTATTACTAAGTTAGCAAGGTATTTACAGCACAGAAACAGGCCAACAGCTCCATGTTTTATGCTCTACACGAGCCGTCTCCAACCCTACTTCATCGCACCTGGTCAATCTATCCTGCTACTCCTTTTTCCCATCATGTGCTTGTCTAGCTTCCCTTTGAATGCTTAAATCTTGGCTATGACACCAGGGAAAACTCCCTGCTCTTCTTCAAGTAGTGGCCCATGGGAGCTTTTATGTCTGAGAGGACAGACGGGACCTCGGGTTAACATCTCATCTGAAAGATGGTAGCTCCGACAGTGCAGCACTCCCTCCATACTGCACTGTAGTGTTAGCCTGGATTATAACCTCAAGGCTGTAGTGTGATTTGAAATTACAGCATTCTGGCTCAGAATCAGAGATTATCTGGTCATTTATCTCAATGCTGTTTGTGGGTGCTTGTTGCACACAAATTGGTTGCTTCATTTCCCTACGTTACAGCAGTGACTACACTTCAAAAGTATTTCATTGGCTGTAGTGCACTTTAAAGCTCTATTGTTCCACCGGCATAATATTTATATGGTGGCACTCCTTCCTAACTTCGGTGCAGCTCCTGTAGTCAATTTACATCTCATCTCCCTATGTCTATTTTTTGCCTTGCCCCAGAGTTTAATATCAATAGGAAGGGTCCTGACTTGAAATCAGGAATCCATTAAAATTCTGCAGCATTCTACTTGCCATGTTTAATACAACGAAATGTCTTGCTAGGTTAATTCATAGGCAATTAAGAGTCAATCATATTTGTATCGACCGGAGTAATGTATAGGCCCAGACCAGGTCAGGACAGTAGATTTCCTTCCTTAAAAGGTCATGAGTGAACAAGTTATGTTTTTATGATAATCCAACAGTTTCATGGTCACTTTTACTCATACCATGTTTTTATTTCCAGAACATTTTTTTTTCAAAACTGAGTTCAAATTCGATAGATTCTCCAAATTATTAGCCGTATCAGATAACCTCTGCAACACAGTGCTCATAGATAATGAGTAAGGAGACTACTCTTAATTAGAACTCTCTGAACATGAATTGAAACTTTGCAACAAAATAATTCTCCTGGGTTGTTTTGTTAAAGCTGCTTTTTCTCCCCCTCTGGTACATCAGCATTTACCGATAAATCGCCCTTCAAAAGAGCAACTGTATTTGTGTTTTTCTCTGACATCTCCACTAATTAGTGCTGTCCATTAAGATGCTCCTCTAAGTGGCAATTTAATTCGTATCCCATGGCCAATTTGAGGCAAAATTTTTCTCCCTCAACAGCAGTAGACTGTGAACATGGCACCTGAGTCGGTCACAAGATGAACTCAGCAGGATGCGCTGAACAAAATGGGTCTCTCTCATTCCTTGAGACTATCAAATAAAAATAAATACAGTAACACTATGGAATTTAATGTTTCACCACTGCCAAATCCCCAATCAAGTGTCAACCTGCTCTATCTTCTCAAAATCAGAAGCATGTATCACACTCCAGGACTCCAACCTTTAAACCTGGGGTGACACAACAGCTTGCATTTATATAGCACCTTTAAAGTAATAAAATGTCCCAGTACACTTCACAGGAGCATTATGACACAAAATTTGACACTGAGCAACCTAAGGAGATATTAGGACAAGTGACCAAAAACGTGATCAAAAGGGTAGGTGTTAAGTCGCCTCTTGAAGGAGCAGAGAGAGTTGAAGAGGTCTAGGGAGGACAGTCCAGAGCTTAGGAACCAGGCAGCTGAAAGCATGGTTGCCAATGGTGGAGTGATTAAAATTGGGGATCTGCCAGAGGCCAGAATGGGAGGAGCGCAGAGATCTCAGAGGGTTGCAGGGCTGGAGGAGATTACAGAGATAGAGAGGGGTGAGGCCATGGAGGGATCTGCAAACAAGGATGAGAATTTTTAAATTGGCGCATTGTCAGACTGAGAGCCAACATAGTTCGGCAAGCACAAGGGTGATGGGTGCACGGGAATTGGTGTGAGTTAGGATATGGGCAGCAGAGTTTTGTATGAGCTCAAGTTCACAAAGAGTGGAAGATGGGAGGCCAGCCAGGAGAGCATTGCAATAATCAAGTCTAGAGATGGCAAAGACATGGAGGAAGGTTTCAGCAGCCGATCAGCTGAGGCAGGTGCAGTGTTCCAGAGATAGAAGTAGACGGTCTCAGTCATGGAGCGGGATGACACTTCAGTACTGAGGGAGTACAACATTTTGAAAGATTCTGCTGCTTAAAGGAAGCTTTTAAACTAACGGCCCCATCCAGTGTTATCAGATCCGTGATCTCATTGTTGTTTGTGGAAGCTTCCTGTGCACAAATCAGCAGTTACGCTGCATAATTGCACTGCAATGGCGATTCACCAGCCATGAACTGTTTTGGGACATCCAGAGGATGTGAAAGGTGGTGTAAAAACGCAAAGTTGCTCTCAGTTCAATCTAGGTTTCGTGTTACTGAAACTAAAAATAGAGAAGTTAGTATTAAAATGAGTCCCAAGTTCCTCCTTTTCACTGAGAAGTTATGCTGTGCTAATGGTCTGGAACTGATACAAGGATTAGGAGGCATTGTACTCAAAACGGTCATACACTGACATGCTAGCATCGTACTAATGCTCTGCTGCCAATTACAAGATCTCAGGAGCTGATGCAAGGACTGGAGGATTCTTCACAGGGGGCTGAGAACAGGCTCCCATCCACTCCAGGCAGTTGATGTAACACTGACATTGGCCACATCAAGGAATAGTAGGCTGGCCAACAAGGGGAAAACGCAGGGAACGGGCCTAAAAAAAAGTTACGCAATTCGAGGCGGAAGAGGGAGAATTTCTGTAAACTAGAATCGATCATTTAATTTGTGATAAATCCACACCAAGCCACTTCTTACCTTCACCAACAGGTTTGTGAGTTTTTCCTCACCACTGTACACAGTCCCAGAGACTTGCCCTTTCTCCCATTGTACATCTCCTGTAAAATACAAGATGCAGGTTCAGTGGATCAGACACACGCCTCTCAACACCATGAAGGTTTTATTGTTCACCGCAGCTTTTTAGCCCAAGATCAAATAACACTGAGCAAGGACGTATCTGGGATTCCACTGTGCAACATGCTATATGTTTATGTTTAGTTCAGAGATACAGCACTGAAACAGGCCCTTCGGCCCACCAAGTCTGTGCCGACCATCAACCACCCATTTTATACTAATCCTACACTAATCCCATATTCCTACCACATCCCCACCTGTCCCTATATTTCCCTACCACCTACCTATACTAGGGGCAATTTATAATGGCCAATTTACCTACCAACCTGCAAGTCTTTTGGCTTGTGGGAGGAAACCGGAGCACCCGGAGAAAACCCACGCAGACACAGGGAGAACTTGCAAACTCCACACAGGCAGGACCCAGAATTGAACCCGGGTCGCTGGAGCTGTGAGGCTGCAGTGCTAACCACTGTGCCGCCCCAATATGAATCAGCTGAACTGAGGCAGCAAACAGCCTGTGGCAATTCTGAGCAATCACAGTTCTTTTCATTAGCACAGAGTTTCTTTTACAATGGAAGATTGTGGAATGGCATATGTGCACTGTAGAACAGCACGTTTAATTAAATAATGCACTAAATCCTCAACTTGAAGAATAGGGAATTTCCACCAAGGCCACATCTGAATGCAAAATCATTTAGTTTTTTTAAAATTCATTCTCGAGATGTTGTTATCGCTGGTAAGGCCAGAATTTACTGCCCATCCCTAATTGCCCTTCAGAAAATGGTGAATACAACAAAGTGGCTTGCTCGGCCATTTCAGTGGGTAGTTAACAGTCAACCACATTGCTGTGGGTCTGCAGTCACATGTAAGCCAGACCAGGTAAGGATGGCAGATTTCCTTTCCTGAAAGGACATTAGTGAACCAGATGGGTTTTTACAACAACCCAGTAGTTTCATGGTCACCATTACTGACAAAAGCTTTTTATTCCAGGTGTATTTAACTGAATTTAAGTTCCTCAGCATCTCACTTCTCCAGATTATTAGCCCAGGACTGCTGCATTACTAGTCCAGTGACATAATCACTATGCTACTGCTCCCACATGCTGTAGCCTGGAAACACTCAATTCTGCAGTCATAAAATGAATATTAAACTTTGCTTTGTTTGTGATTAAGAGTTTCAGTGCAACAAATAGGTTGTTACAAAGCAATACAGAAATAGCGCTAGAACTGCTCAACATGCATTTTCATAGTACCTTTAATGTAGTAAAAATGTCTCAAGGTGCTTCACCGAAGCTTTTATTGGACAAAATTGGACAGTGAGCCACATAAAGAGATATTAGGACAGGTGACCAAAAGCTTGGTCAAGATAGGTTTTAAGGAGTGTCTTCAAGAAGGAGAGAGCGATGGAGAGGTTTAGGAAGGAAATTCTAGAGCTTAGGGCTCAGGCAGTGGAAAGCATGGACCCCAATGATGGAGCAATTAAAATCAGGGGTGCGCAACAGGCCAGAATTGGAAGACTCTTTGTATACTTGACAGCACAAATCTACAAGCATAATTTTCCTTTTAACAAGATACAATGAGTCAAGCTCACCTGAGTGTCCTTCATTGGTATAGGGAATCAGGAATAATGAAAAAAAAGCTTTCAAGTTACAATAATGTTAATTTACCCATTGTGCTGTAGTCTTTAAGCTTTAATAGTAGCTCAGACTCCGCCAACCCATGTGCAGGCAGGGACGTGACGTACGTCATTCCATCCTTAAGGGTTAAGACGCTTGTGGAAAGGTCATCCAGTGCCTTGTTAAGCTTTTTCTGTATCTGTTGATGGGAGTGCGTCAAAAGCGTTAAACATGCTGCAATATTCAGGCCTTCACACAGTGAGTGCAATGCACTTCACCAGAGTTTCAACTAACCTGGATCCCTGAATCCCTGCACTCATCTGGTATTTAGCTATAAGGAGTTGACTAGCCTATGAGAATGAAGTTCTTTGGTTACAAGTGCAAGCTCAGTTTTTGTATTGTGTTTTTTAAAAACAGATACAAACCATTTCTTTTTGCCACTGACTTTGCCAGGACCAATGAAGTGCAAAGGGTTGAGGCTACTTGTAAGTTTAGAAATTAAATAAACAGAAGCAAAAATGATTTTCAGTATAGTGTTCCCATAGTAAGGTTTTGGGGGCATGTAGCTTGGAATGTATCTCTCCCTTTTTAAAAACACTCTGCGGCAATGAAGCATTTGTGAATTTTTTTTTAAACTAATCAGTATGAAGTATTTCCTGCCCTAATTCAAGATTCAGTAAGATATCAGCACCAAACTCTGTGCCCGCGAGAGACTTGGACTCACTCCAGGAATGAAGCCAGAGTGTTGCAGTGCAGAGTGAAGTCTGCTTTCACAGACACAGAAATGTGGATGTGAAAGGCAGCCAAAGCCACAACGCCCTCTGCCCCACTTCAAATGACGCTTCAGAAACAGCCACACTGGTAGTTGGGATAATAATCTTCTGTTTCCCGTTTTAAAAATACAATCACAATACTTTCATTGTGTTATCAGAGTGGGTTAAAAGAAAAAGCCTTTGTATGATCCAACAACAAAATTGGGAAAAAAAGGGTTTATCCCCTTTAATATACAACATGCAGTCAACAGTCACAGCTGTCAAAACACAGGGCAGACACACAAACATGACATTCCTGATTAGTTACTTTACATAGAGAAATGGAGCAGGGAATTTTTCACCAGAGGAAGCGTTTGAGGCAGAGACCATTACATCTTTTAAGGAAAGAAAGTTGGTAAATATTAGAAGTGAATGAAGTTGCAGGCCTAAAAGCAGAGGGTAGGAAAGTGGAGCTAGTTTAGGATTGCTCTCACAAAGAGCCAACACAGGCACAAATGTGCCATCTGGCTTCCTATTGTGCTGGAAGCTGTGGTTATTCAAGTCACACTGGCAACAGATTGGAAGATCAGGGTTCAGGAAAAAGGAAGTTTCACAATGTGTCTAACCCATATTGCTCGTGCAGTGAACACTGACTCATCGAGTTCCTTCAAGCAAGAACTGGACCTGCTTCTGGTTGGGTGGAGATCATCTTGGTACAAGGTGACATGTAATATTAATGAGCATCAAGGTAATTTCCTGAACTAGTTTTAATTGCCAAAGGCGCTCGGAGAGGAATTTATCAGATTTTGTTCCTCTCCTAATCACCTGAGGTTTTTTTTATAATCTGTTTTCTCGCCTCTCCCAGGAGATCAAATGGGGAGTGTCCATAAGACAATAAGAAATTGGAGGAGTAGATCATACAGCCCCTGCTCTTCCATTCAATGCAATCATGGCTGATCTTCTGCCTCAACTTCACTATCCCGCATGCTCCCCATATCCCTTGATTCTGAGAGTCCAAAAATCAGTCCATCTCAACCTTAAAAATATTCAACGATGGGCCATCCACAGTCTCTGGGGTAGGGAATTCTGAACATTCACAACCCTTTTGGTGAAGAAATTTCTCATCTCAGTCATAAACAATCAACCCCTTCCCTGAGACTGTGTCCCCATGCTCTTGATTCCAGAGCCAGCGGAAATTACCTCTCAGTATCTACTCTATCAAGCCCTTTCAGAATCTTGTATGTTTCTAAGAGATTACCTCTCATGCTTCGAAACAAGACAGTATAGGCCCAATTTATTCAGCCTCTCATCACAGGACAACCCTCTCATCCCAGGGGCATATCTGGAGTACCTTCACTGTACCAACTCCAAGGGAAATATATCCTCCCTTAAATAAGGAGACCAAAACTGCACATTGTATTCCAGGGTGGACTCACCAAAGCCCTGTACAACTGTAGCAGGACTTCCTTATTCTTCTACTCCATTCACCTTGCAATAAAGGCCAACATAAAGGCGGCACAGTGGTTAGCACCGCAGCCTCACAGCTCCAGGGACCCGGGTTCGATTCTGGGTACTGCCTGTGTGGAGTTTGCAAGTTCTCCCTGTGACCGCGTGGGTTTTCGCCGGGTGCTCCGGTTTCCTCCCACAGCCAAAGACTTGCAGGTGATAGGTAAATTGGCCATTGTAAATTGCCCCTAGTGTAGGTAGGTGGTAGGGAATATGGGATTACTGTAGGGTTAGTATAAATGGGTGGTTGTTGGTTGGCACAGACTCGGTGGGCCGAAGGGCCTGTTTCAGTGCTATATTTCTAAATAAAAATAAATAAAAATCCCAGTTCTGAAGAAGGCTCACTGACCTGAAACATTAACGCTGCTTCTCTCTCTACAGATGCTGCCAGACCTGCAGAGTATTTCCAGCATTTCTTGTTTTTATTGCTAACTTTCTGTGTTCCTTGTACGAGTCCACCCAAGACCCTCAGAACATCAACATTTACAAGTTTCACGCCTTTTAAAAAAATATTCTGCTTTTCTATTCTTTCTAGCAAAGTGAATAACCTCACATCTCCCCACATCATACTCCATCTGCCACCTTGTTGGCCACTCACTTAACCTGTCTCTATCCCTGTAACACGATGTACACAATGTCACAATTAAATGGGACAGGCTGAGTGGGCCTTTGGGTTTTTTTCTGTCCATATGCTGTTATTCTATTCCCAACACCTCACACTGATAATACACTCAATCAAAAAGATTTAAATTACCAGTTTGAAAGGTAGCTCTTCATTGACTCTCCCAGATCAGTGTTATATTTAAATGACCGAGACCTGGGTGTCGGGAGCACAGTTTTGAAGTTTGCAGACGATACAAAAACTTGGCAGCATAGTAAATTGCAAGCTGGCTAGCAGCAGTCGTCAGCAGGGCACAGACAGACTGGTGAAATGGGCAGACACATGACAATTGCAATTTAATGCGGCTAAGTGTGAAGTGATGGACTTTGGAAGGAATAACATGGAAAGGCATTATAATTTAAATATTACTGTTTTGAGGGCAGTTCAAGAACAGAAGGACCTGGGTATACATATTCACAAATCTTTGATGGAAGTAGGGCTAGTGGATAAGGCAATTAAGAAAGCGTATGGAATACTTGACTTTGTAAATAGGAGCACTGAATACAAAAACAAGGAAGTCGTGCCAAACCTTTACAAATCACTGGTAAGCCTCAGCTGAAGTATGATGTCCAATTCTGAGCACTACACTTTAGCAAGGATGTCAAGGCTGTGCAGAGGGTGTCGAAATTTCAAAAGAAAGCAAGGATGAGGGACTTCAGTTATGTAGAGATTGGAGAAGCTGGGATTAGATTAGAGATACAGCACTGAAACAGGCCCTTCGGCCCACCGAGTCTGTGCCGACCATCAACCACCCATTTATACTAATCCTACACTAATCCCATATTCCTACCAAACATCCCCACCTGTCCCTATATTGCCCTACCACCTACCTATACTAGTGACAATTTATAATGGCCAATTTACCTACCAACCTGCAAGTCTTTTGGCTTGTGGGAGGAAACCGGAGCACCCGGAGAAAACCCACGCAGACACAGGGAGAACTTGCAAACTCCACACAGGCAGTACCCGGAATCGAACCCGGGTCCCTGGAGCTGTGAGGCTGCAGTGCTAACCACTGCGCCACTGTGCCGCCCAAATTGTTCTTCTTAAGAACAGAGAAGGTTAAGAGAGACTCAACAGAGGTAGTCAAAATTATGAAGGGCTTTGATAGAGCAAATAGGGGGAAAACCTGTTTCCTCTGGCAAACAGGTGAGTAATCAAAGGTCATAGATTTAAAATAATTGGCAAAAGAACTGGAAGGGAAATGAGGACAAATTTCTTAACACAGATGATTGGTAAATTCTGGAATACAGCACCTGAAAGTTTTTTTTTTAATTCATTCATGGGATGTGGGCATCGCTGGCCAGGCCAGCATTTATTGCCCATCCCTAATTGCCCTTGAGAAGGTGGTGGTGAGCTGCCTTCTTGAACCGCTGCAGCCCATGTGGGGTAGGAACACCCACAGTGCTGTTAGGAAGGGAGTTCCAGGATTTTGACCCAGCGACAGTGAAGGAACGGCGATATAGTTCCAAGTCAGGATGGTGTGTGACTTGGAGGGGAACTTGCAGGTGGTGGTGTTCCTATGCATTTGCTGCTCTTGTCCTTCTAGTTGGTAGAGGTCGCGGGTTTGGAAGGTGCTGTCTAAGGAGCCTTGGTGCATTGCTGCAGTGCATCTTGTAGATGGTACACACTGCTGCCACTGTGCGTCGGTGGTGGAGGGAGTGAATGTTTGTAGATGGGGTGCCAATCAAGCAGGCTGCTTCGTCCTGGATGGTGTTGAGCTTCTTGAGTGTTGTTGGAGCTGCACCCATCCAGGCAAGTGGAGAGTATTCCATCACACTCCTGACTTGTGTCTTGTAGATGGTGGACAGGCTTTGGGGAATCAGGAGGTGAATTACTCACCTCAGGATTCCTAGCCTCTGACCTGCTCTTGTAGCCACTGTACTAATATGGCTACTCCAGTTCAGTTTCTGGTTAATGGTAGCCCCTAGGATGTTGATAGTGGGGGATTCAGCGATGGTAATGCCGTTGAATGTCATGGGGAGATGGTTAGATTCTCTCTTCTTGGAGATGGTCATTGCCTGGCACTTGTGTGGCGCGAATGTTACTTGCCACTTATCAGCCCAAGCCTGGATATTGTCCAGTCTTGCTGCATTTCTACATGGACTGCTTCAGTATCTGAGGAGTCATGAATGGTGAACATTGTGCAATCATCCGCGAACATCCCCACTTCTGACCTGATGACTGAAGGAAGGTCATTGATGAAGCAGCTGAAGATGGTTGGGCCTAGGACACTACCCTGAGGAACTCCAGCAGTGATGTCCTGGAGCTCAGATGATTGACCTCCAACAACCACAACCATCTTACTTTGCACTAGGTATGACTCCAACCAGCAGAGGGTTTTCCCCGATTCCCATTGACTCCAGTTTTGCTAGGGCTCCTTCATGCCATACTCGGTCAAATGCTGCCTTGATGTCAAGGGCAGTCACTTTCACCTCACCTCTTGATTTCAGCTCTTTTGTCCATGTTTGAACCAAGGCTATAATGAGGTTAAGAGCTGAGTGGCCCTGGCGGAACCCAAACTGTGCGTCACTGAGCAGGTTATTGCTAAGCAAGTGCCGCTTGATGGCACTGTTGATGACACCTTCCATCACTTCACTGATGATTGAGAGTAGACTGATGGGACGGTAATTGGCTGGGTTGGACTTGTCCTGCTTCTTGTGTACAGGACATACCTGGGCAATTTTCCACATTGCAGGGTAGATGCCAGTGTTGAAGCTGTACTGGAACAGTGGGAGAAGATAATTCTGTAGGAAATTTTAGAAGACAATTGGACATGTACTTGAAGAGGAAATATTTGGAGGATTATGGAAAAAAGTTGGGGTGTGAGACTAAATTGGACAGTCTTACAAAGAGCCGACACAGGCACGACAGGCCAAACAGCCTCCTTCTGTGCTGTATGATTAATGATCAAATGCACAACTTACATCAGCACAATAATCATCACTGATGAACTGCACGATTACAATTTCTATCACTCTGCAAGCCCAACCATCCAGAATGTCCAAAAGCTTATTACGAAACTGGCAGATGAAAATGAGAAATCTTCCAACCTTCTCCAGTTGCCAGCAATCTTTCTGCTCATATGTTCACACTTAAAAATAAAGCCCCCGCTGCACATGCACAACTATTATTCAAAAATGCACTTAATGGTTTAACATGGTTACCTCCTCTTAATATTCAAGTCCAATTCACAACTCCAAGAGAAAGGTTCGTGGTACAGGAGATCGATGTATTCAAAGAGGAATAAAATATTTTTTAAAACCCTCTTGTTCACCGGCAAACAAACATCCACAGTTCAATGAGGCTTTGTTATAATTCCCACAAGAACATCGAACACAAAAGGCTCTGAGGAGAATTTATCTTTCCACAAAGACTTTGTCAGCTCTCTCTAGATTTCTTTCCATCCCAAGAAAAGGCTAACGGTGCGTGACAATATGACTTGGGTGCAGATCAGATATCAGGTAAATAATACATCTCAAGTTCAGCGGGGACTGGCAAGACATTCCTGCCAAAGGGAAGGAGAGTTGAGTTTAAAAAGAAAATATGCTTTAGCTGTGACTCAGTTGGTAGCACTCTCGCCTCTTAAGTCAGAAAGTCACTGATTCAAGTCCCACTCCACAGACTGGAGGACAAAATCAAGGCTGACACTCCCAGTATAGTACTGAGGGAGTACTGCACTGTCAGAGGTGCCATCTACTATATGAGACATTAACCCAAAGCCCCGCCTGTCCTCTCTGTCAGACGTATAAAATCCCATGGCCAATAAGTATCCCTCAATGAGCATGAACAAAACAGATTTAATGGTCATTACCTCACAACTTTTTGTGGGATCTTGCTGTACACAAATTCACTGCCATGCTTCACTACATTAAAAGTATTTCATTGGTTGCAAAGTGCTTTAGGATGTCCTGAGGTTGTGAAAGAAGCTACTTAAAAGCAAGTCTATATTTCTTTCTTAATCTCAGCTCAAGTCAACTTGTAATGGTTTTCTCCAAATACAACTGGATCAGAAGGAGATGGACAAGGATCCAGAAATTGGTTCCCTCAGCAGAAAAGTAGGTTATGATCGGGGCAGCCACAAAACGTACGGAGGAAATTCATCCTCCCATATTCAAATATAAAAATCTACCCCTCCCCTTGCTTACTGCAAATAAATGGTGGCTTATGAAGAAGAAAAACATACTTACTGAGACAGCCAAAAACGGCAATTTCCTTATGATTCTGAAAAAGAACTTCCTAAGTCGCGATGAAATACCTGCGGAGAGATTTGTAAAATTTTTAAATGCTATAAGTTAGAAAATAAACACACCCTTTTCCAAATCACAAAGTGACTTATTCAGGGACGGCTGAAATACTTTTTAAGGTGAACCTGCCAAACTTCTGTCAGAAGATCAGGAATCCGAAACACAGCTGTGATATTTCAGTCTAACCTCAAATACAAACAGATCAACCCATAAACCCAGAGTGCTCTCAATGTAAGCCAAAAAAAACTTCATTACTGGTAAATTTCTCCTCTAAACATCACAAAATACAGAAAGACGTGGTAATGAGTTTTCGCCTCATAATTGAAGGTTATGGGTTCAGAGACTCCCACTCCAGAGACTCGAGCACAAAATCTAGACTGACGCTCCAGTGTAGTACTAAGGGAGTGCTGCACTGCCTGAGGTGCCATCTTTCAGATGAGGTTAAACCGAGACCCCGTCTGCCCTTCCAGGTGGATGTAATAACGTTGCATTATTTCAAAGAACGGGAGGGTTGGGGCTCATGGATGTCCTGGCCAATATTTATCCCTCAATCAACATTACAAACAAACAGATTATCTGTTCATTATCACATTGTTTGTGGGAGCTTGCTGTGCACGAATTGGCTGCACACGAATTGGCTGCACATTTCCTACAACAGTAACTATGTTTCAAAAGTAACTCATTGGTTATAAAGCACGTTGGCACACCCTGAGGTTGTTACAGACATTATACAAATGCAAGTCCTTTTTGTACAAAAAAACTCATGTCACAGTTCCTTATAAACTTACTTTGCTGTTGGAATAGGAACCCATGCAGCCACACTAGCAGCAGAGTGGTGGGAGCGGTGATGGCAATGATTTGCCAGGGCTCCAGGCCTTGGCACCATGTGTTCACATAACTCTTCCCCTTTCCCAGATACAGCCAAACTGTCTCCTTGTACAAGTCCAGCGTCTCCTGCAAAAGAAGCACAAGCAGCAAAGTTAGCAATTCTACATTCTCAGTTCATTCCTCCCCAATTCCAGCACAGTGATTGAGCTTTGGCAGACAGGCCCATTAAATTAGATCACGGCAGATCTGTACCTCACCTCCATTTTGCCACGTATGCTCCATATCTCTTGCTACTCTTACCTAACAAAAATCCTTCTCTCTCAGTCTTGAAACAGACCCACAGCATCCACAACCTTTTGGGGAGAGAGTTCCAGATTTCCATTATCCTTTATGTGGAAAAAGTACTTCCCGATTTTGCTCCTGAATGGCCGAGTTCTAATTTTATCATTTTTCCACACTCGGATTCTCCCACCAAAAGGAAATAAGTTTCTCTGCAGCTACCCTAATGGAATCCTTTTAATATTTTAAACAGCTCCATCAGATCACCCCACAATTTTCTATACTCAAGGAACAAGAACTTAATTTTCTACAACAAGTAGTCATTCTTCATGTGTTTCCTTTAACCATGCCTTTGTTACCTCTACACGTGACTTTTCCAATGCTCTACTGGTCAGCCTCCCTATTTGCACCCTCCATAAACCTGAGCTCATCCAAAACTCCGCTACCCGTATCCAAACTCGAACAAAGTTCTGTTTATCCATAACCCCTGTGCTTGCTGATCTACATTGGCTCTCGGCCTAGCAATGCCTCAACTTAAAAATTCTCATCCTTGTTTTCAAATCCCTCCATGGCCTGGCCCCTCCCCAACTCTAACCTCCACCAACCCTACAATTCTCCAAGATCTCTGCGCTCCTCTAATACTGGCTTCTTGTGTACCCCCGAACTTAATCGCCCCACCACTGGCAGCTGTGTCTTAAAATGCCTGGGCCCCAAGCTCTGAAATTCCCTCTCCTTCTTTAAGATGCTCCTTAAAACTTACCTCATTGACCATGCTTTTGACCACCTGCCCTAATATCAATTTATGTGACTCAGTGTCAAATTTTGTTTGATAATTGCTCCTGTGAAGTGCTTTTGGATGTTTTACTCCATTAAAGGTGCCTTATATATGCAGGCTGCTGTTGTTGAAGTAATCCCAGCCAACAAGAAGTTCAATCCTTTATGGGGAAAATCCCAATCATGCCCAGTTCTGTTCTCACCCAATGTCCAGTATCAAGCAGGAGATACTGTCTATCCTCGCAGAGTGAAAAGTTCTGACTGAATTCCTAGCCAAGAGACACCTGACGTCATTGCAGCACCCTAAATGTTGGCACTTACCCTGCACAGGCCAGGAGTCAAGCCCGGGACCTGCGGTTTTAGGTCTCTCGAGAAAGAATTTATGTAAAACAACAAGTTTAATATCTCAGCCACTGGACATTCTAACTGTACCTGAAGGGCCGAAGCCGAGCAGCTGGAAGGAACAGTAGAAACTGACATGCAAGGACTGTATGGTAGCACAGGACCGAAAGTGTCAAAATGAGGGCAGGAATGTGCAAGATCCTCTATCTTTATTATTCAATAAAAACCTTCCCAGTTCATTCCTGCCCTGAGACAGCAAACAGAGAGAACTGGTGGGAGGTGGAGGTTGGTCAGGACAGAGGAAAGATGGAAAGCAACATTTACAGAACAGTAAGTGCAGTCACTGCAAAACACGGTCATTTCTTTGTTACAGCCAAGCCTCCATTTAACCACCATTTTGTGACCCATGTGCCCAGGTAACTCCTTTGTCATGGCATAACTCACAGTAACCCATAAACATTCCGTGAGAGTCTTCACACAAGCTGCTTTCCTTAAATACATAAAAGAACATTGCACAATAATCCCAATGATTAGATCAATGCAGCTCTGCAATATATTTTTATTGCTAAATAAATAATACTGTTGCAAAGGCTAAGAGGATGGGAATGTCCAACAGAAAAAGTGTGTCTTCACTCCATCCACCCTGTTTTACAATTCTGTCTCATTTTTCACAAGCTGGATCTCAACCTCGCATTGTTAAGGGAATGACTGAACAAAACCCAGTAAAGGGCAACATACCTTCTCGCCCATGTGAGTTACCAAGTTCACTCTGGGAATATCACTGGTTACACCAGATCCACACATCAGAGCCACATACAGTCTCAGCCATGGCTCAGTTGGTAGCTCTCTCATTTCTAAGTCAGAACATCGTGAGTTTGAGTTCCACGCCAGAAACATGTGCGCATAACCGAGGCTTACACTCCCAGTGCAGTACTGAGGAAGTGCTGCACTGTCGGAGGTGCCATCTTTTGGATGAAACGCTAAATTGAGACCCTATAATGCTCTATTAGGTGGCTATAAAAGATCCCATGACATTATTTTGAAGAGGAGAAGAATTCTCCCCAGTATACTGGCCAATATTTATCGCTCAATCAACATCACTAAACAAAACAGATTATCTGGTCATTACTACATTGCTGTTTGCAGAAGCTTGCTGTGCACAAACTAGCTGCCACTTTTCCTACATTACAATAGTGACTACACTTCAAAAATACTTAATTGGCTGTCGAGCACTTTGGGATATCCTGGCACCATGAAAGGCAGCTACTGCCAGCTCTTGTGGATTTGGAATGTGAGCTATTCTGCTCTTTGTCCGGTAATCATCAGCCTCCGCACTGTATTAAGAGTCTGAAGTCCACCATGAAAAGGGTTCTCACAACTCGACAAAACTCCTGGAGCACTCATTGAGCACAGCCCACTTATCTATAATCTAAATATTCTGTTCAGAACTGATTTAACTGCAGATTTGCAATAACAATCTGTATTTCTATAGCACTCTCCCTGTATAGAGAATTTTTTTTTTAGAGATACAGCACTGAAACAGGCCCTTCGGCCCACCGAGTCTGTGCTGACCATCAACCACCCATTTATACTAATCCTACACTAATTCCATACCCCTACCGCATCCCCACCTGTCCCTATATTTCCCTACCACCTACCTATACTCGGGGCAATTTTATAATGGCCAAATTACCTATCAACCTGCAAGTCTTTTGGCTGTGGGAGGAAACCGGAGCACCCGGAGGAAACCCACGCAGACACAGGGAGGATTTGCAAACTCCACACAGGCAGTACCCAGAATTGAACCCGGGTCGCTGGAGCTGTGAGGCTGCGGTGCTAACCACTGCGCCACTCTGCTCTCTTTGCAGGACGAACAAGAGTAAACTCAGATCGAGAACACAAGGAGACAGTGAGAGCGTGCAAGGAGAGGCAGGAAATTTGCAGTCTTGTCTTTATCTTTATTCTGCCTCATGGTCAGATGATTGCATTTGCTTTCATTGTTGAAAAAAATTCCCCCTCTCTCATGTGACACTGACCTTTAAAATGAGATGATAAAGTGCAGCAGACAGGAACAGGGAAGTGTCAGGATGGCAAATAGAAGCTCGATGTATTAATTCATACTACTAACAAATCCCTGTTACACTGTGCACATTAAGTCAAAGGGGGCTGTGTTTTAGAAGATTCAGAACACTACCAGGTGAAACACAAAGGCTTCGATCTTGGCTGGGGCAGGTCTCATGAGCAGGGAAAGGGGATTCCGACTCCAGTTTATGTCTTTTATTTCCAAGCAGGTTCCCTGCCCAGGAGACAGCTTGATTGACAAGTTTGGCTCCCTGTCGGGCAGGAAGCACTGGAAAGGCAGTTAATTAGCTTTTCCACAAAGCAGTCACCTCACTTGGCTGGAGGCTTTCCCAAGGCCTAGGAACTCCAGCCGACCAAGGTTAAACCTGTAAGACAGGTTAAATTTGAGGCACACAGTCCTCATTATAATATTGAAAAGACCAATACCTCCTAGGAGCAGGTTGCTTGCTCCATCTCGCCTCTGTTGAAACTTGAAGTGGGAGCGTTGGAGGCGGGTTTGAGGTTTTAAAAATTAACATCCCAGCTGGCCTCAACCTGCTCATTTTTTGAGGTTAAAATGATCCACAATGTATTAATCATCTTCCAAAGTGTAGGTCTCTCTCTCTCTCTAAGGTTACACCACCTAATCAGGAATCAAAGTAAACACCCGGTGAGCTTATTCAATTACCGTTATAATTTAGGCGTTATGTCTCGACATTCCCAATGTCACCTTGTCACTAAGTCATGGGAACAGAAGTCAGACTATTAGGAACTCTTTATGAATTATATTTGTGTGAGAAAGTGTTACAAAGACAAGCTAGCCCTTTCAAAGAGAGAAAGTAAACTAGTTACTATGCTGGACGCTTCTGGCCTGAAACTTACAAATATTTTCCAATCTAGTGTAGTTTCCTCAGTAAAAAAACAATTAAGACTCTGGCTGACCCTCAGCCCGTGTTTATCTCACAACATGTAAGCTGTGTCGCCATCTAGGTCACATCTCCAACTCAACAACAGCTTGCATTTGTATAGCACCTTTAATGTAGCAAAACATCTCGAATCATTTCACTGGAGCGGAGGGGCCAATAACCAGGGGGCATAGATTTAAGGTAAGGGGCAGGAGGTTTAGAGGGGATTTGAGGGAAAATGTTTTCACCCAGAGGGTAGTTGGAATCTGGAACGCACGGCCTGAAGAGGTGGTAGAGGCAGGAACCCTCACAACATTTAAGAAGTATTTAGATGAGCACTTGAAATGCCATAACAGACAAGACTATGGGCCAGGTGCTGGAAAATGGCATTAGAATAGTTAGGTGCTTGATGGCTGGCACAGACACGATGGGCCGAAGGGCCTGTTTCTGTGCTGTATAACTCTATGACTCTAAACATAATTTGATACCGAGCCAAAGAGGGAGATATTCGGACACGCGACCAAATGCTTGGTTAAAGAGGAAGGGCTTAAGCAGCCTCCAAAAGGAGGAGACAGAGGCAGAGAGGTATAGGAAGGGAATTTCAGAGCTTAGAGCCCAAGCAGCTGAAGACATGGCCGCCTATGGTGGAGTGATTAAAATCGCCAATGTGCAAGAGGCCAGAATTGGAGGAGCACAGAGATCTCAGAAGACTGGAGGAGGCTACAGAGGTAGGGAGGAGCGAGGTCAAGGAGGGTCTGGGAGTCATTCCAAAGAGTGAACTGCCCGGTTCTGTATAATGTCGGCTTTTCAAGGGTTGTTGCAACTACATCTGTTCAAGCAAGTAAGCAATATTATTCAATCGTGCTCCAGAAGAAAGGAGGTAGCCACCCATCAGCTTGCTCCCACAGTTTGAGCATCAACATGGATAATTAAGCCTCCAGTCAATGATAATTCCCCCAAGATGTCAATGGTGGGGAATTTGGTTTTGATGTTGCAGTTGACAATCAAGGGGATGTGGTTGGGCTTTATTGTTTTGCAGACAGGCACTGCCTAAAACTTGTGTGGGGCAAACAATACCCATAACCAAGTTACCTTGGACAATGCCAGGGAGATGTGCTGCTTTACAATTTTATTTTGGAGAGCAAACTACAGTCACAACGAAAAAGCCACTTTTATATTTTGAATTCTTTGATGAGTGAAGAAGCTTCTGATTTTCTCAGTCTGTGGTTTCTTCTACTGACCCAGGCACATGCTTCCAACACTGAAAAAAGCCAAACCCAGCAAAACAGTGCATTGCACAAGCTGGGCCCAAGACCAACATCACAAGTTTTGGAAAGGCACTGACAGATTACATCATGTGCATTGAAGTTACCACAGGAAGTGTTTTTTTTATCAAAACTATCCAGTGAAGACAGTAACCTGATAACACATGACAAAAAAAGAGCTTGAGAAATTCTGTACGCCACTGTTAACCTTCACAATTCTCCCCCAAAAAGAATTACAGGCATCTTTCCCAAGGGTGCTAGCCTATAAAGTCTGCAAGAAAGATCTCTACAAGACTATGTAAAGTCATTTTGTTAGAGAGTAACATTGAGAAATAGTGAGGAAAATCCATTTTACACAAAATAATTACTTATCATGGAACCATACAGCTGGGAAGGCCATTCAGCCCCTCATACTCATGGCGGCTCTGAAAAACTATACAATTAGTCTCACTCCCCTGCTCTTTCCCCACATTCCTGCAAATTTTTCCTTTTCAAGTATATCGCCCCAGTTCTCTTTTGAAGGTTCAGGCAGCTCATTCCAGATCAGAACAACAAGCTGTGTATAAAAGTTTCTCCCTGCTGGTTCCATCGCTAATCACCTCAAATCTGTGTCCTCTGGTTACCGACCCTCCTGTCAGTGGAACAGTTTCTCATATATTTACTTTTTCAAAACCCTTCATAATATTGAACACCATGGATTCTATCTTTGACTATTTTTGTAGTTTTATAATAAACTAAAATTGAAAGACTGTGAAACAGATGGAGATGTGTCTATAAAGAGATCATGTGCAGTCTGCTTCTTGGCCTAGTAACGCTTACATTTAGATTCCTTTCATGCCCCCGACCGGCAACATCGTTTCCCTTTAATGCCTTACTACCCAGAACATATTTCGCAGGACGACAGATATCTTGAGAGGGACTGATACGGGAAACAGGTAAACGGTAATGGAATGCAGATGCCCATGGAGTATTGCAGCAAGAAACAACTGTAAATGAGGTAAAATCACAGTCATCGGTTGAGAATGGAAGCATTTGGAAGGACTTGAGTTCAGCTGGCAGTAACGGATTATTCTTCTGTGCCAGCTTCAAGTGTTGGCTGTCGGTACTTATCACATCTAATCTTTTAAAAAAACTGCAGACGTTTGCAATGGTGTGTTTTGAACTTATACAGGCAGAGGACTGGATTAGATCACCCTTCAATTTTCTCAACTGAAGCGAATATGATCTAGGGTCAGGGTCTGGGAATTCTACAGCGGGTGATTCACCTCCTGACTCCTCAAATCCTGTCCATCATCTACAAGACACAAGTTAGGGATATGCCACACTTGCCTGGATGTGTTCGGCTCCAACAGACTCAAGCAGCTCAACATCATCCAGGACAAAGCAGCCCGCTTGATCGGCATCCCATCCACCACCTTAAATGACCAGATAATCTGGTTTTTTTTGAGGTGTTGGTTTATTCCCATGTCAGGATGGTGTGTGGCTTGGAGGGCAACTTGCGGGTGATGGTGTTCCCATGCATCTGCTGCCCTTGTCCTTCTAGATGGTACAGGTCGCAAGTTTAGGAGCTGCTGTCGCAGGAACCTTGGCAAGTTGCTGCAGTGCATCTTGTAGATGGTGCACACCACTACCACTGTGCAACAGTCGCAGAACAAGGAAATGTTTCATGACTGGCCTCTACACCATTGCATTATGCAAAGATAAAAACTGAAACTGCCTCGCTTCCTTACCTTTGGCAATGTGACCCAATAGCCTCCTAAATCTCACCATCCAGTAAAGACTTTAACTTTAGAAAAACACAATGGAACAATATCATAGATTCTCACAGCATAGAAGAAGGCCATTCAACCCATCATGGCTGTGTGAGCTCTTTGAAAGAACTATCCAATTAGTCCCAATCCCCTGTTCCTATAGCCCGACAACTATATATCCAAATTCCTATTTCCCAGCAATGGTCAAAAGAAACAGGGAGGAAAACAGAGAAGCAAGAAAATAAACACTTTCTTGCAATTAACTGAACAAGTTACTGAAACCAGGTCCAGCTACATAGCACCTACTACCGCACCTGGAGTACTGTGTACAGTTTTGGTCTCCTTATCTAAGGAAGGATATACTTGCCATGGAGAAAGTGCAATAGAGGTTCACCAGACTAATCCCTGGGATGGCGGGATTGTCTTTTGAGGAGAGACTGCAGAAACTGGGACTGTATTCTCTGGAATTTCAAAGAATGAAAGGTGATCTCACTGAAACTTACAAAATTCTTACAGGGCGTGACAGGGTAGATGTGGATAGGATGTTTCCTCTGGCTGCTGAGTCTGGAACCAAAGGTAATGGTCTCAATAAGGGGCAGGCCATTAAGACGGAGATGAGGGGAAATTTCTTTAATCAGAGGATGGTGAATCTGTGGAAGTCTCTACCTCAGAGGGCTGTGGAAGCTCAATCATTGAGCATGTTCAAGACAGAAATCAATAGATTTCTGGATACTAATGACATGAAGGGATATGGGGATAGTGGGGGAAAATGGCATAGAGGTAGATGATCAACCATAATGTTTAAATGGTGGAGCAGGCTCGATGGGCCGAATGGCCTACTCCAGTTCCTGTTTCCTATGATAATCAGATCTTTATTTCAAAAACAGTTGCACACGTTGCTCAAGCAGGTGATGAAATGTGAACCCTAATCTCGTAAAACTTGCTAAAGTGCAAAGCATCTTTGAGCAACATCATGTCCATTTCACAGATGCATAAAATTAAAGTAAGATAACATTGCACCAACTTGCATTGAGACAGCAGCTTTAATAGGGAAAACATCCCAAGGCATTTCACAGGAGCATTAGCACACAAACATCACCAATGACAAAGTGATGAAAATCAGGGGTGCTCAAGAAGCCAAAATTGGAAGTGCATAAAGATCTCAGAGGGCTGTGGGGCTGGAGGAGATTAGAGACAGGGAGAGGTGAGGACCATAGAGGGATCTGAAAACAAGAATGAGAATTTTAAATTCAAGGCATTACCAAATCCGCAATCAATGCAAGTCAGCGAGAGCAGGGGCGATGAGTGAACGGGACTTGAATTGAGTTAGGATACAGGCAGTAGAGTTTTAAACGAGCTGAGTTTGTGGAGAGTGAAAGGTGGGAGGCCAGCCAGGAGACCACTGAAGGTAACAAAGGCTTTATCATGAATGCACTGCGTCACTTTGAGCTGTGTCCTTTGCCATACACTAGGTATAGGGCTACTTCAGGGAAAGTAAGAAGCAGGAACAAAGATCACTGTAGAGTGATGGATTTACAAGAATAATATTTAATTATACAAGTTTCCCAAGATTCGGAAGCAGAGATTTAAGCCAGCTCCTCTGGAAACAGTTAGCGGCCTGCAAGATTGGTTTACCGAGAGCAGAGAATCCCGGGGGGATGGATCACACCTCATGCTCAGAAGCCAACAGCAGAGTCTCAAGGAAGGCAAACAACATGAGAGCGGTGCCAAAAGTTCAGCAGAACAGCTGAGACACGGAGTTACCATGAGGAAGGGTTAGGGTTAACCCTAACGCAGAATGGCTGAGTCCCAGAGTTACCGTGAGAAAGGGATAGAGAGAAGGAATGACATGGCCAAGTACTAAACCCTCAAGTTTTTGACTGCAAGAAACAAAATAGTTACAATTATTTCTTTTCAAAAGTGCATCTTGTTAAAAATAACCTTAAACATCTTGTTTGAAAGTAGCAAAGTGGAAATCCTACAAACACTTTGAAAAGACTCATTCCCACATACATAAATGCAATTTCAAGAGATGAAAATCACTTCATTCCCACAGTGTCAATCGGGGTTTGCTCAAAGTACCTAATTACACGCAAAGCAGGAAATGCTATTTAGGGGTTAAAACCAAGAGCTTCTGGACTCGGGTAAACCAGTAGTAATTAGTGGATCACACAAGACTGGCATTTTCCTTGGAAGTAATTGAAACCAGACACAATCTGGTAATGGTCTAAGCAATACTTCCTAGATACAGTCTAACAGTATTTTCCATCTGCATCTATGTGGTGCTGCATTATTAAATTCAAAACTTATCCCAGAAGAGGGGCATCTTCTCCAAACTGCTCAGGACTCGCCTTGGTTTCCCTTGGGAAAATCAACCAAGGCAACATGATGGCACAGTTGGAAAGGAGGGTCTCCGATCCTCAACATAAAGTCCCCTATTTCATTTATGCTGCTGAGTTGCATAGACTGGGTTTGTATTCCCTCAAGTATACAAGATTAGAGGGCGTTCTAAATAAGGTGTTTAAGATGATGAAAGGAGTTTGATATCTTCTCTCTGTCTAACCTATTTCCTCTGGTGGTGGTGGTGGGTGGTGGGTGGTTGGTGGGTGGTGGGTGCGTGGGGGGGGGGGAGGTCATCACTGCAAATTTAGAGTTCGGTTGCCCAGGCGTAACATCAGGAAGCACTTTGTCACACAAAGGATAGCGGAAATCTGGAACACTCTCCCCCAAAAAGTTGTTGAGACTGAGGGTTAATTGAACATGCCAAAACTGAGACTGATAGATTTCTGGTCTGTAAGGATAGTAAGGGTTAAGGAACCAAAGCAGATCATCACCACTCCCTCCTCCTTTATTAAGTCCCCTAAAACCTACCTCTTTGACAAAGCTTTTAGTCACCTATCCTAGGATCCCCTTATATGGCTCAGTGTCAAATGTTTTTAATAATGCTCCTGTGAAGTATCCTGGGATATTTTCCTATGTTATTTAAATACAAGTTGCTGTAAATGGATCAAGATACAGATCAGCCATGACCTAACTGAATGGCAGAACAGGTTCCAAAAGCTGAATAATCTCCTCCTATTCCTATGTTCTGAAAGCCAGCTACACTGCCAGAGACAAGCAATAAAAGTGAAGAGTCAAATGCTGACTGTTCATGTACATTTGATGTGAGCAGGCTCACCTTCAAACTAACAACTTGGCTGCTCACCAGATTTACATCTTTCATGAAGACATGCACATCACAGAGAGTGCAGGAAAGAAATTTAATACCTGACTTATTATCTGCAGCAAACAGCTTCTGTTCAAAGCACTCTGTTTTCTCTTGCCCCATTTCTCTTTGTATTCAGCACTATGTTCATATGACCTATCCCACAAGAAGGCTGACTCAAATCACATGGGATGAAGCCAACAATGAGACACATTTGGTGCACTGGTACATAAACTGCATCCTACAAGGGAAAAAACTTCAAGTATTTCACAACCAATGAACCACTTTTGAATATAGTCACAATGGTTTTGTAAACAAAGAAAACCAATTTACGTGCAGTAGGGCACTACAAACAGCAAATATTAAATCAGCTGTCTAAGAAGGCA
Organism: Heterodontus francisci; assembly: GCF_036365525.1. Lineage (NCBI taxonomy): Eukaryota > Metazoa > Chordata > Chondrichthyes > Heterodontiformes > Heterodontidae > Heterodontus > Heterodontus francisci. Next base: position 4,794,747 of record NC_090412.1, on the reverse strand, counting down.
GCTCACCAGCACCTTCTCTTGTGCAAATAGGGTTGGACAATATATGCCAGCAGCACTCGCATCCTGTGAGAGGACACTTGGTTACCAACTGAGAAAAGCTCTTCCACTGGGTGCATTCCTTATATCAGTAAAGTCCCTTGAGCAACTAGACCCAGCCGCCCACAGCTGTGTTGCCACTGCTCGGGGTGGGGGTGGGGGTGGGGGTGGGGGTGGGGGTGGGGGTGGGGGGGGTGTACAATTTGGGAGTAAAAGGTACAAGTTGGCAGCAGTGGAATGGGGGAAATGGGAGAAGATGAGTGATCCACGGGATGCTTGTTGGGATCATGCTGCACACGATTGTGAGGGTGAGTGAGTGATTGTGAGAGTGAGTGAGTGATTGTGAGAGTGAGTGAGTGATTGTGAGTGAGAGTGATTGTGAGTGAGAGTGATTGTGAGTGAGAGTGATTGTGAGTGAGAGTGATTGTGAGTCAGAGTGATTGTGAGTGAGAGTGATTGTGAGTGAGAGTGATTGTGAGAGTGATTGTGAGTGAGAGTGATTGTGAGTGAGTGATTGTGAGTGAGAGTGATTGTGAGTGAGAGTGATTGTGAGTGAGAGTGATTGTGAGTGAGAGTGATTGTGAGTGAGAGTGATTGTGAGGGTGTGAGTGAGTGAGTGATTGTGAGGGTGTGAGTGAGTGAGTGATTGTGAGGGTGTGAGTGAGTGATTGTGAGGGTGTGAGTGAGTGATTGTGAGGGTGTGAGTGAGTGATTGTGAGGGTGTGAGTGAGTGATTGTGAGGGTGTGAGTGAGTGATTGTGAGGGTGTGAGTGAGTGATTGTGAGGGTGTGAGTGAGTGATTGTGAGGGTGTGAGTGAGTGATTGTGAGGGTGTGAGTGAGTGATTGTGAGGGTGTGAGTGAGTGATTGTGAGGGTGTGAGTGATTGTGAGGGTGCGAGTGAGTGATTGTGAGGGTGTGAGTGAGTGATTGTGAGGGTGTGAGTGAGGGATTGTGAGGGTGTGAGATAGTGATTGTGAGGGTGAGTGAGTGATTGTGAGGGTGAGTGAGTGATTGTGAGGGTGAGTGAGTGATTGTGAGGGTGAGTGAGTGATTGAAGGTGAGCGATTGTGAGGGTGTGAGTGAGCGATTGTGAGGGTGGGTGAGCGATTGTGAGGGTGTGAGTGAGCGATTGTGAGGGTGTGAGTGAGCGATTGTGAGGGTGTGAGTGAGCGATTGTGAGGGTGAGTGAGCGATTGTGAGGGTGAGTGAGCGATTGTGAGGGTGTGAGTGAGCGATTGTGAGGGTGAGTGAGCGATTGAGGGTGAGTGAGTGATTGTGAGGGTGTGTGAGTGATTGTGAGGGTGAGTGATTGTGTGTGTGTGAGTGATTGTGGGTGAGTGAGTGATTGAGGGTGAGTGAGTGATTGAGGGTGAGTGAGTGATTGAGGGTGAGTAAGTGATTGAGGGTGAGTGAGTGATTGTGTGTGTGAGTGATTGTGTGTGTGTGAGTGATTGTGGGTGAGTGAGTGATTGTGGGTGAGTGATTGAGGGTGAGTGAGTGATTGTGAGTGAGTGTTTGTGGGTGAGTAAGTGATTGAGAGTAAGTGATTGTGGGTGAGTGAGTGATTGTGGGTGAGTGATTGAGGGTGAGTGATTGAGGGTGAGTGAGTGATTGAGGGTGAGTGAGTGATTGAGGGTGGGTGAGTGAGTGATTGAGGGTGGGTGAGTGAGTGATTGAGGGTGGGTGAGTGAGTGATTGAGGGTGGGTGAGTGAGTGATTGAGGGTGCGTGAGTGATTGTGGGTGAGTGAGTGATTGTGGGTGAGTGAGTGATTGTGGGTGAGTGAGTGATTGTGGGTGAGTGAGTGATTGAGGGTGAGTGAGTGATTGAGGGTGAGTGAGTGATTGAGGGTGAGTGAGTGATTGTGGGTGAGTGAGTGATTGTGGGTGAGTGAGTGATTGTGGGTGAGTGAGTGATTGTGGGTGAGTGAGTGATTGTGGGTGAGTGAGTGATTGTGGGTGAGTGAGTGATTGAGGGTGAGTGAGTGATTGAGGGTGAGTGAGTGATTGTGGGTGAGTGAGTGATTGTGGGTGAGTGAGTGATTGTGGGTGAGTGAGTGATTGTGGGTGAGTGAGTGATTGTGGGTGAGTGAGTGATTGAGGGTGAGTGAGTGATTGAGGGTGAGTGAGTGATTGTGGGTGTGAGTGAGTGATTGTGGGTGAGTGAGTGATTGTGGGTGAGTGAGTGATTGAGGGTGAGTGAGTGATTGTGGGTGATTGAGGGTGAGTGAGTGATTGAGGGTGAGTGAGTGATTGTGGGTGAGTGAGTGATTGTGAGTGAGTGATTGTGGGTGAGTGAGTGATTGAGGGTGAGTGAGTGATTGTGGGTGAGTGAGTGATTGTGAGTGAGTGATTGTGGGTGAGTGAGTGATTGAGGGTGAGTGAGTGATTGTGGGTGAGTGAGTGATTGTGAGTGAGTGATTGTGGGTGAGTGATTGTGGGTGAGTGAGTGATTGAGGGTGAGTGAGTGATTGAGGGTGAGTGAGTGATTGTGGGTGAGTGAGTGATTGTGGGTGAGTGAGTGATTGAGGGTGAGTGAGTGATTGTGGGTGAGTGAGTGATTGTGAGTGAGTGATTGTGGGTGAGTGATTGTGGGTGAGTGAGTGATTGTGAGTGAGTGATTGTGGGTGAGTGATTGTGGGTGAGTGAGTGATTGTGAGTGAGTGATTGTGGGTGAGTGATTGTGGGTGAGTGATTGTGGGTGAGTGAGTGATTGTGAGTGAGTGATTGTGGGTGAGTGAGTGATTGTGAGTGAGTGATTGTGGGTGAGTGATTGTGGGTGAGTGATTGTGGGTGAGTGAGTGATTGTGGGTGAGTGATTGTGGGTGAGTGATTGTGGGTGAGTGAGTGATTGAGGGTGAGTGAGTGATTGTGGGTGATTGAGGGTGAGTGAGTGATTGAGGGTGAGTGAGTGATTGTGGGTGAGTGAGTGATTGTGAGTGAGTGATTGTGGGTGAGTGAGTGATTGAGGGTGAGTGAGTGATTGAGGGTGAGTGAGTGATTGTGGGTGAGTGAGTGATTGTGAGTGAGTGATTGTGGGTGAGTGATTGTGGGTGAGTGAGTGATTGTGAGTGAGTGATTGTGGGTGAGTGATTGTGGGTGAGTGAGTGATTGTGGGTGAGTGATTGTGGGTGAGTGATTGTGGGTGAGTGAGTGATTGAGGGTGAGTGAGTGATTGTGGGTGATTGAGGGTGAGTGAGTGATTGAGGGTGAGTGAGTGATTGTGGGTGAGTGAGTGATTGTGAGTGAGTGATTGTGGGTGAGTGAGTGATTGAGGGTGAGTGAGTGATTGAGGGTGAGTGAGTGATTGTGGGTGAGTGAGTGATTGTGAGTGAGTGATTGTGGGTGAGTGAGTGATTGAGGGTGAGTGAGTGATTGTGGGTGAGTGAGTGAGTGATTGTGAGTGAGTGATTGTGGGTGAGTGAGTGATTGAGGGTGAGTGAGTGATTGTGGGTGAGTGAGTGATTGTGGGTGAGTGAGTGATTGAGGGTGAGTGAGTGATTGTGGGTGAGTGAGTGATTGAGGGTGAGTGATTGAGGGTGAGTGAGTGAGACAGGGGGAAGGTTGGCCGTTACCGGGAGACCCGGGCCATCTCCAGCCATTGTCACCCTAACTCCGCCCGCTCTCTTACCCGCATCTCCATGTCGCTGTCGCTGCCGCTGCCGCTGCCGCCGCCTCGCTCTCTCCCTCTCCGCTCCGCCACACTCTCACTGACTGACTCTGATTCTCACGGCAACCCAACTCCCAGCAGGAGCGGCGCCTCTCCCTCCCGGCAGCTGAACTCCGAACACAGCGACACCAGCCGCACTGGAGGAGCCCAGAGCCTCGGCGCCTCCCCCGTCCCGGCGGCTGAACTCCGAACACAGCAACACCAGCCGCACTGGAGGAGCCCAGAGCCTCGGCGCCTCCCCCGTCCCGGCGGCTGAACTCCGAACACAGCGACACCAGCCGCACTGGAGGAGCCCAGAGCCTCGGCGCCTCCCCCGTCCCGGCGGCTGAACTCCGAACACAGCGACACCAGCCGCAGTGGAGGAGCCCAGAGCCTCGGCGCCTCCCCTTCCCGGCGGCTGCACTCCGAACACAGCGACACCAGCCGCACTGGAGGAGCCCAGAGCCTCAGCACCACCCAGAAACCCAGGAGCTTCCCTGCCACCCAGTGGCAGCTTGGCTCAGTCGCAGGTACATTTCCTCTGAATCTGACCTGGACTAGAATCAGAGAATAGTACCGCACAAAAAGAGACCAATCCTTCAACAAAAATGTCTCTATTTTCAGCAATACTTTTAGCTTGTATTGTCTCTCCTCATTCTTCTCACCAAAATGTATCACCTCATACTCAAAGAATAGGGAATTCTACCTCTCTCTTGACCAGCATCCCTCAACTACAACATCTGTTTTCATCTCCCTTTGTTCACCACTTAAACAGATGGTCTCTGTCACACAGGCCATGCTAAGCACTCAGGACCAAGGACTTCCTGATACATTAGGTTTAAGTTGTTTCTTTGATTGCCAAGACAAGTTAACTAATCACTTATTGTCACAGAGAGATACAGCACTGAAACAGGCCCTTGGGCCCACCGAGTCTGTGCTGACCATCAACCACCATTTATACTAATCCTACATTAGTCCCATACTCCCTACCACATCCCCTCAATTCTCCTACCACCTACTTACACAAGGGGCAATTTACAATGGCCAATTTACCTATCAACCTGCCAGTCTTTGGGAGGAAACAAGAGCATCTGGCAGAAACCCACGCAGTCACAGGGAGAACTTGCAAACTCCGCACAGGCAGTACCCAGCATTGAACCCGGGTCGCTGGAGCTGTGAGGCTGCGGTGCTAACCACTGCGCCACTGTAGTCAGTGTTTCAGGAAGCAAATTCAATGCCTAGGTAATATTGTCCTTTTTTTAAACTTGTGTGAATACACTTCTTTAAAAATAGATGGGTTGATAGAATGAGATGAAATAAGGTGGGAAAAGGCTTGTGTGGCACATAAATACCAGTGGGGCTGAATTTCCTGTTTCTGGACTGTAAATTTTATATTTTAAAAAATCTGCCATTTAATCAGATTCAACTTAAATGTAATTCTTTTCCAAGTCCTTTCTACATTGAAACTGTAACAAAATCTTGAAATATGACACTTTGTTGTCGCTCCAAGAGTTGTAATGCACTGCATCATAATTTGCCTTCATTGTAATTCTGACCACTGCAATGCAACATCATGTGACACATTAAAGACTCTCTGCTTCTGTCGAATAGATGGTCTGCAATTGACAATCTGCAGTGGTGTGGTGGTAATGTCACTGGACTAGTAATCCAGAGGCCCAGGCTAATGCTCTGAGGACATGGGTTCGAATCCCACCACGGCAGATGGTGACATTTGAATTCAATTAATAAATCTGGAATTAAAAGCTAGTTTAATGGTGACCATGAAACCATTGTCAATTGTTGTAAAAACCCATCTGGTTCACGAATGTCCTTTTGGGAAGGAAATCTGCCGTCCTTACCTGGTCTGGCCTACATGTGACTCCAGACCCACAGCAATGTGGTTGACTCTTAAATGCCCTGTGAAATGGCCTAGCGAGCCACTCAGTTGTATCAATAGTAGATGCATGGGAACACCACCACCTGCAAGTTCCCCTCCAAGCCACACACCATCCTGACTTGGAACTATATCGCTGTTCCTTCACAGTTGTTGAGCCAAAACTCCCTCACAGCACTGGAGGTGTACCTACACCCCAAGGACTGCAGCGGTTCAAGAAGGCAGCTCACCACCGCCTGCGCAAGGGCAATTAGGGATGGGCAATGAATGAATAATAATAAAACATTAACACAGCATGTCGCTTAGGGAAAGGTAGTGAGGGAAGCATTCAGCAAATGGAACTTCAGAATGCTGACTTTCTGGATACATATTTCAGCAGCTGTGTGGTGAGATAGAGGCAGAAGTGGGCAACATTCTATAAGTAGGATTTGATACTCTATTCCAGGTCAAACGGAAAACACCAACTCATGGTTAGGCCGAACTGGGCAGCCAGTAAGGTTGTTGGACTCAGAAACAGAGGTACAGTCAGAGCCGAGCAAACTGATGGCTTCAGCCTTATCAACAGGGAACTGCAGCAAGATCATTTGGCTCACCCAATTCCAGATGTGGGAAAGGGTCGTGCAGAATAGCCATAGAGTCGAAGGCAAACCCAGTGTAACCCACTGACAGTACCACAATAAAAAGAAAAAGGCTTGCATTTATATAGCGCCTTTCATGACCCCACAACAGGCCAAAGTGCTTTACAGCCAATGAAGTACTTTTGGAGTATAGTCACTGTTGTAATGTAGGAAACAGGGCAGCCAATTTGCACACAGCAAGCTTCCACAAACAGCAATGAGATAATAATCGGACAATGTGTTTTAATGATGTTGATTGTATGATAAATACAGAACACATATAGAGCTCCTGTTCTTCCTCAAATAGTGCCATGAGATCTTTTATATCCATCTCAGAGGGCAGAGGGGGCCTCGGTTTCACATTTCATCCAAAAGACAGCACCTCTGACAGTGAAGTAATCCCTCAGTACTGTACGTGAGTGTCAGCCTAGATTTTGTGCTCAAGTCTCTGGAGTGGGACTTACTCCGACAATCTTCTGACCTCAAGGTGAGAGGGCACAGCTCCATTTGAAGAAGCAGGGGAGGTCTCCCTAGGGAGCTGGCCAATATTTATCTCTCAAGTATCATCATAAAAACAGGTTATCAGGTCATTTGCCACTTTGCTGTTTGTGGGATCTTGCTGTGCTCCAATTACTTGCCGCTTAACCGACATCGCAACAGTGAGAAAACTTCAAAAGTTCTTCATTGGCTGTGAATTGCTTTGGGACATCTTGAGGTCATGAGAGCCACGTTAGAAGTTTCCACTTGCAGAGGCCATAAATATAAGATAACCAATAATAAATCCAATAAGAATTCAGAAGAAACTTCTTTTCTCAGTGAGTAGTCCAAATGTTTCACTCTCACATTGAAGAACTGGAACCTGTCATAGCCGCTAAGCGCATTGCACTGTTGAACTACAAGAAAGCCCCCAGCGAGTTAACATCCGTAGCACTTAAAGCAGCCAGAAGCACTGCACAAAGAACAGCCAGGCGCTGTGCAAATAACTACTGGCAACACCTATGCAGTCATATTCAGCTGGCCTCAGACACAGGAAACATCAGAGGAATGTATGATGGCATTAAGAGAGCTTTTGGGCCAACCATCAAGAAGATCGCCCCCCTCAAGTCTAAATCAGGGGACACAATCACTGACCAACACAAGTAAATGGACCGCTGGGTGGAGCACTACCTAGAACTGTACTCCAGGGAAAATGTTGTCACTGAGACCGCCCTCAATGCAGCCCAGACTCTGCCAGTCATGGATGAGCTGGACGAACAGCCAACAAAATCGGAACTCAGTGATGCCGTTGATTCTCTAGCCAGCAGAAAAGCCCCTGGGAAGGACGGCATTACCCCTGAAATAATCAAGAGTGCCAAGCCTGCTATACTTTCAGCACTGTACGAACTGCTTTGCCTGTGCTGGGATGAGGGAGCAGAACCACAGGACATGCGCGATGCCAATATCATCACCCTCTGTAAGAACAAGGGTGACCGCAGTGACTGCAACAATTACCATGGAATCTCCCTGCTCAGCATAGTGGGGAAAGCCTTCGCTCATGTTGTTTTAAACAGACTCCAGAAGCTGGCTGAGCGTGTCTACCCTGAGGCACAGTGTGGATTTCGAGCAGAGAGATCCACCATTGACATGCTGTTCTCCCTTCACCAGCTACAGGAGAAATGCCGCAAATAACAGATGCCCCTCTACGTTGCTTTCATTGATCTCACCAAAGCCTTTGACCTCGTCAGCAGACGTGGTCTCTTCAGACTACTAGAAAAGATCGGATGTCCACCAAAGCTACTAAGTATCATCACCTCATTCCATGACAATATGAAAGGCACAATTCAGCATAGCGGTGCCTCACCAGACCCCTTTCCTATCCTGAGTGGTGTGAAACAGGGCTGTGTTCTTGCACCTACACTGTTTGGGATCTTCTTCTCCCTGCTGCTCTCACATGCATTTAAGTCCTCAGAAGAAGGAATTTTCCTCCACACAAGATCAGGTGGCAGGTTGTTCAACCTTGCCCGTCTAAAAGCGAAGACCAAAGTACGGAAAGTCTTCATCAGGGAACTCCTCTTTGCTGACGATGCTGCATTAACATCTCACACTGAAGAGTGTCTGCAGAGTCTCATCGACAGGATTGCGGCTGCCTGCACCGAATTTGGTCTAACCATCAGCCTCAAGAAAATGAACATCATGGGGCAGGACGTCAGAAATGCTCCATCCATCAATATCGGCGACCACACTCTGGAAGTGGTTCAAGAGTTCACCTACCTAGGCTCAACTATCACCAGTAACCTGTCTCTCGATGCAGAAATCAACAAGCGCATGGGAAAGACTTCCTCTGCTATGTCCAGACTGGCCAAGAGAGTGTGGGAAAATGGCGCACTGACACAGAACACCAAAAGTCCGAGTGTATCAAGCCTGTGTCCTCAGTACCTTGCTCTACGGCAGCAAGGCCTGGACAACGTACATCAGCCAAGAGCGACGTCTCAGTTCATTCCATCTTCGCTGCCTCCGGAGAATCCTTGGCATCAGGTGGCAGGACCGTACTACCAACACAGAAGTCCTGGAGACAGAAGCGCAAGGGGAGAGCCAACTGTGTAACAGCCCCGACAACCAATTTTATCTGCAGCACCTGTGGAAGAGTCTGTCACTCTAGAATTGGCCTTTATAGCCACTCCAGGCGCTGCTTCACAAACCACTGACCACCTCCAGGCGCTTACCCATTGTCTCTCAAGACAAGGAGGCCAAAGAAGAAGAATAGTCCAAATGTGGAACTCGCTACCACAGGGAGCAATTGAGGTGGATAGCATAGATATAGATACATTTAAGGGGAAGCTGGATAAGTACATTAGGGAGAAAGGATATGGTGATAGGGTGAGTTGAAGTAGGATGGGATGAGGCTCGTGTGGAGCGTAAATACTGGCATAGACCATTTGGGCCGAATGGCCTGTTTCTGTGATGTAAATTCTGGTGGAAAGGTGAACTACAAGATTTCTCCAGCAGGTGGCAGAACGTCATTACTTTGGAAACTAAGGATCTCCAAAAAATGTTATGTAAATTCTTGGGCATCAGTGTTTTCACATGTCCAGCTTCACCTTCCTCTGTAATCACATTCCCCCGTTGATATTTCCACCCTGGGGTTGTTCTCCATCCACCATCTGTGGAAACAGTGAATCATTGGCAACTTATAAACCCCATAAATATGAGTCTTTACTGCTTCTGAAAGAAAGTAACTCAGGCACTTAGTATATTTGGAACTGCAATAAGATCACGGGATTGGTTAAAATCATGAACAAAAGGATTTCATATCAACATTGAACACTGCCGTTGTGATATCATACGTCACAGAAGGAGTCCATTCAGCCCACCGCGCCTGTACTGGCTGTTCCAATTAGCCCCATTCCCCTGCTCCTTTCCCACAGCCCTGAAAGTATTTCCTATTGCCTGCTTCAGCTTCATCCCATATGCATATAAAATGGGATACTTGTCCTAAAAAGTTCCCATTGCACACCAGAGGCCAGAATAACTTCTGAGTGTCAACTTTACTACTGCATGGCTAATCAGCACCCTCACCACTGGACCCAATGTGCACCTTCTCCGCAGATTGCACTGTGGTCTGGAGCAGACACAGGGGTGATCAAAAGATTTCCTGAATGCCCTGTGAATGAGGTATATTATTTTCTGCATTATCTTCTACTTATACATTTTCAGACTTTGGTAATGTTAAGAAATGGTTTGACATGGTTTTGGAAAATTTTGGTTAGGAGAAACAAATATCTGAAGAAATGAGAATATTCCATGTTACATTATGAATTTTAGAAGATGAAAATGTTGAATGTGATTCTGAAATATGTTCATGGAACTGCGTCCCCTTCTCAATGCTGCCTTTCATCCATAGTTCATTTATCTTAATACCAGGACAGCTATTATCTGCGTTGCAGTAAGTGGCCATCAGTTATGAACTGCCCAGATACAGTCTCCTTGTTCTTAATTTCTTCAACTAAATGATAATGTTTCAATGGAAATTCCTTATTTCATTGTTTTCTAGCATATGAGCAGGTTGGTAATTCAAATGACTTGGACCAGGGAAGAAGCATTTTGATTTGTGGTTCTGTTCAATTGTTTGCAGGCAAGTCATATATCAAGTTTAAATAAACATTTACAAGGTACCCACTATAGTTCAGTGGGTAACACTCTTACTTTTAAGTCAGGAAAGTTTGTGGTTCAAATCCCACTCTAGAAACTCAAGTGTATATTTTTAGCTGATACTCCCAATAGAGTGGTGCACTATCAGAGGGTCTACCTTTGGATGAGATAATAAATCGAGACCCTTTCTGCCCTCTGAGGTGGATGTAAAAGATCCCCTGGTACTATTTCAAAGGAGAGCAGGGGAGTTCTCCCTGATGTCTTGGTCAACATTTACTTCTCAAACAATATCACTTGAACCAGATTGCTGTTTGCTGTGAATAAAATTGGTTGCTGAGATTCCCACATTATAAGACTGCATTTCCCTGACTGTGAAGCACTTTGGGATGTCCTGAGGTTGTAAAAAGGTGCTATATAAATGTATAAATCTTTCTTGCCAGATGTATCAAGCCATGGATGTAAATAGACTTTGATGTTCCAGTGTTGGATTTATCCATCAATGAGGCAACAGAACTAGGACCAGTCTTTTTCCCCAAGTTCTGGAATTTGAACAGGACAAGCCAACAAATAAGGAATTTAAGTGCAAATGCAACTTTGTTGCCTTGACATGCCAGGAGCCGTAGGCCCCACATGGCACAAACATGCAAACATATGAACATATGAGGACCATGGTTAAGAAGAATAGAAGAAATAGGAGCAGAAGTAGTCCATTTGGCCCTTTGATGCTTCTCCACCATCCAATAAGATCACAGCTGATCTTCTACCTCAATTTCATTTTTTGCGCATTTCTCTTCATTCCCTTTAATGTCCAAACGCTCTCAGCTTCAGTCTGAGCATCCACAGCCTTCTAAAGAATAGAATTCCAAAGATTCACAACCCTTTAAGTGCAGAAATTTTTCTCATCACAGTCCTAAATGGCTGACCTTATCTTCCAAGACTATGACCCCTAGTTCTAAACTCTCAAACCGGGAGAAACAGTCTCTCAACACATACCCTGTCAAGCCCCCTCAACGTTTTGCATACCTCAGGGTTTAGGGAGTGAGCTGGGATCCACGATAGTTGTGTGTTTTGAGCGAGAGTGTGAGATCCCTGCTCGGCAAAGCTCAGCATTGGTATCTCCAATGAAATCACAGGCAAGCAACCTACAAAATGTTCAGTCCAGGCGAGGTCTGAGACTGACTTTGTATTTACAGCATTTGTGAACTTTTAGATTCAAGGCAGAGGGAAGTGAGTAAACCTTTCGAGTTAGTTTTCTGGAACTTCCTTTAAATCAGTATTGCCCAATAGAAGTCGCTGACTAGCCCCAGGTGTAGCTATGGCAACACTGATTTCGGCACATGCACTAGTTTTCGTAGAAAATACCTTCCCCACAATACAGGTAAATATGCTTCTCATGTGTATATTTACTAAACAAACATCTTCCACCATTCAGTAACCAAGGAAGTAAAAGGACTGACAATATTAACACTTGCACCCTCTGCTTTTCGTCTCATCATTTGATCAACAAACACAAAAAAGGTTAAAGTTCCCACACATACTGAGTGCAAATATGATTATTGAAATCACAGGCCGAACGATGGGCTTGATTACTCAATTTTTACTGACTAATCAAAAATGCAATGATCCAGATCTGCATTCCCAATTACCCACACGATTCCGCTAACACCTTGAATGACACTGCCTTAAGTGAAGGCAGGTTTGTAGTATATTTCAATGTTGGATCTTTGCCTTTTTGTAGGAACATCTGGAAGAAAGTGAACAAGGTGGGCATTGAGAGTACTAATGGACAGCATTTGAAAGAGGGATGGAAAGTCTGGCACTGTGCTTTCATCGACCATGCCCATCAGTCTCCTCGAAAGAATACTTTCTTCTCTTTATCTTTCATTAGAATTGCTGAGTAATTTGCTTTTATTCCAACTATCAGTGAACAACTAATCCCTGCCTATTTTAATCCACCATTGAACCACTTAAAGCCAACGTTGACTAGATTTTAGTGGGAACACACTGCTACAATAATACGCTTCTGTTTAATTTCAGTCTGTTTTGCAGTCATTGTCAGAGTCAATCTACCTTTTGGTGCCCACAATGTTCTGACTGTGACAACTGGATTAATTTCTACAAAAGTGCATAAAGACAAACGTTATGTTCTTTCCTTTGAAGTTACTTCCTCAGGTATTTTGCTAAGACTTTTGAGTACATTTTATTTTGAGTTCAGTAATTCCGAAATCCCACCTTTCTACAAAGCTGACAAAAAAAAAGAATGAAGTCTTTTCATATAAACTGTGCTGTCTGTTCAGAAGTGTCTACAGTGGCATTCCCATAACATTGGAACGTAGGTACGGGTTTAAATAAACAAAAGCTGTCTGACTTCACAGAGCCAGCCAGCACAGAATTGCTTTTCAGGTGTCGGTCGTGGCTCAGTGGGTATCACTCTCACCTCGAAGTCAGAAGGTCACGCGTTTGAGCCTCAATCTAGGGACTTCAGCACAAAATCTAGGCTGTTACGTGCAGTGCAGTACTGAGGGAGTGCGGCACTGCCAGTGGTGCCTCTTTTGGATTAGACATTAAAATAGAAAATAGGAGTAGGCCCTTTGGGCCTGCTCCGCCATTCAAAAAGGATCATGGCTGATTGTCTAATTCAGTACCCTGTTCCCGCTTTCTCCCCATATCCCTTGATCTCTTTGGCCTTAAGAAATATATCTATCTCCTTCTTGAATATATTTAATGATTTGGCCTCCACTGTCTTCTGCGGTAGAGAATTCCACAGGTTCAGCACCTTCTGTGTGACTAGATTTCTCCTTATCTCGGTTCTAAATGACATACCCCGTATCCTGAGACTGTGACCCCTGGTTCTGGACTCCCCAGCCATCAGGAACATCCTCCCAGCATCTAGCCTGTCTAGTCCTGTCATATTCTATGAGATCCCCTCTCATTCTTCTAAACTCTAGTGAATATAGGCCTAGTCAACCCAATCTCTCCCCATATGTCAATCCTGCCATCCCAGGAATCAGCCGAGTAAATCTACTTTGCACTCCCTCCATGGCACAGTGGCGCAGTGGTTAGCACTGCAGCCTCACAGCTCCAGGGACCCGGGTTCGATTCTGGGTACTGCCTGTGTGGAGTTTGCAAGTTCTCCCTGTGTCTGCGTGGGTTTTTTCCGGGTGCTCCGGTTTCCTCCCACAAGCCAAAAGACTTGCAGGTTGGTAGGTAAATTGACCATTATAAATTGTCACTAGTATAGGTAGGTGGTAGGGAAATATAGGGACAGGTGGGGATGTTTGGTAGGAATATGGGATTAGTGTAGGATTAGTATAAATGGGTGGTTGATGGTCGGCACAGACTCGGTGGGCCGAAGGGCCTGTTTCAGTGCTGTATCTCTAATCTAATCTAAAAGAACATCCTTCCTCAGATAAGGAGACCAAAACTGCACACAATACCCCATCTGCCCTCTGAGGTGGATGTAAGAGATCCCATGACACTAACTTGTCACAGAGCAGGGGAGTTCTCCCCAATTTCTCATAGTATCATACAGCACAGAAGGAGGCCATTCAGCCCATCATGTCTGTGCCAGCTTTTTGAATGAGCTGTCCAATTGGTCCCGTTCCCCTATACTTTTTGTCCACAAGGAAAGATTTGCATTTATATAGTGCCTTTCACAACCATCAGAATCCCAAAGTGCTTTTTAGCCAATAGCCTTGCAAATTTCTCCTTTTCAAGTATATATCCAACTCCCTTTTGCAAGTTACTATTGAATCTGCTTTGATCCTCTTTTCAGATAGATCAGGATTCCAGACCACAGCAAGTCGGCGCAAAAACAAATTCTCCTCGTTTTCCCCCTGGATATTTTGGCTATTATCTTAAATCACAGGATGTGGGTGTCACCAGTAAGCCCAGCACTTATTGTCCATCCCTAATTGCCCTTGAGAGAGTGGTGGTGAGCCTCCTTCTTGAATGCAATGGAGTGACTTGCTGGGCCATTTCAGAGGTTAATTAAGAGTCAAACCACATCGCTGCGGGTCTAGGGTCACATACAGGGCATACTAGGTAAGGACAGTAGACTTCCATTCCTGAGGGACATTAGTGAACCAGCTCCAGGAGTTTTATGGGCCCCATTACTGAAACGAGCTCTTTTAATTCCAGATTATATTTAATTCGTTGAATTTAAATTCCCAGCTGGCATGGTGCAGTTTGAACTCATGTCTCTGGATTTGGAGACTAGACCTAGTCCAGTAACATAACCATCACGCTTGCGCACAGGTGGAGGTATTTTTTTGAAAGCTCTTGTGTTCAGACCTTGTGAAAGCGACTATGAGAGACAGGCCCGAAGTTGTTGTGTTGGATCTGGTTTAGAAAGCTGTAATTCCTAAATCCCACTTAAAATATTGACAGAAAGAGACAGGACCTCCTTCTGCTCTCTCCCTGCCGAACAGTATTTTAATTGTGGCGTCATCTTTAACCAATCACAGCCTTGCTTAAAAGTCATTTTGTCTTATGTGTCAAAAGTTCACCAACTTGTCTGCTCAGCATTACAATTAGGGAAGAGTGCAAGAAAAGCATTTATTTACGGTTTCTAAGTGATATTACTCCAAAATGAGATGAAGTGGGAGGAGGCTCGTGTGGAGCCGAATGGCCTGTTTCTCGGTTGTATATTTTTTAAATCAACTAGCAGGTTAAGACTGTCGTGAATTTCATTGCTTCATTTGAAAACACAGATGAGGTTTCAAATCTCATTGCACATTAGCGATGTTTCCCTGTCAGAATGTTAATACTACTTTCAGCTGCTGTTTTCATTGTAAGATCAGTTGCAGTCATCAGTGACACTGGAGAGTATTTTACCAACGCATTCTGTGACCAACTTGTCTTCAAGTGAAGAGGCGCTGGTAAACCATGAATGACAATTTGATTTGTTCAGATTTGATTCATCGTTGTTCCTGCCACTCTTTGGCTGTTTGCGTTTTCAATGCATTTTTAAGGCAAATGTTTGAATTAAACTGATCTTCATTCTTTCTAAATACCAGTTTTAGGTCAGAGGCAGTGTTGGGGAGCCCTGGCATTTCCGTGAAGCCCTGGATTTGGGACAGTTTTAGCTTCTGGATTCAATTTTGTTTGTAATCGGTTACAGCTGTCTCTGCCTGCCGATGATCATCTACAATGAGGCAGCAGGCATCTCCCTTCTGGTTTGAATGCAAAGAGGCAGGTTTGATTGTCGACTGGTGGAACGCACCAGCCAATCATCCGCCTGTTGCAGCAACACTGAGGTCCTGGCCTCAATTGAATAGGAAGAGAACATAGAAATATGGGATGGCCATTCAGCCTCTCAAGTCTGTCCTGCCGTTCAATGAGATCATAACTGATCTGTCTGGTTCTGTAAAGTCTCTTTCTACCTCTATTTCCTACCCCCACCCTATATCCAACTGAATGTCACCAAGTTTCCACAACTCCCCGCCCCAACTCTGCAGGGTCCCTCAGTATTGTCTCTCTCTTCTTACTCAACAAAGTCTCCATCCTTCTCTCTTTCCAACCCTCACTGCATTAATCAATTTGTTTCTCTTCTGTCCCCATTTTCCAGGTTGCAGCACTGCTAAAGTTAGTAATAAAAAGTCAAGAGTCTATCCAATAGAGATGGACTCCTGTGCACAGTTGTACATTGTAGGTGGATTGTTGGGAGTGTCAGGTTCAACACCTACACATGGGCATCTTGTGAGTTCACTTGGTTTCAATACATCTATCTCCAAACCTAGCTGAGTAAAATTGTTCTTTTAGAATGAATGGAAATTAGGAACACACTCTCCAACAGGCTGTGGATGTTGTGAGGGGGAGGGGGGGGGTCAGTTGAAATTTTCAAAATGGGATCAATAGATGCCCCCACGATATTCTCACAGACCTTTCCTTTTGTTGTTCTTCCCACTTTCCCCACTTTCACTTGCTCAAAACCTATTACATTTCTAACTTCTCCCAGTTCTGATGAAAGGTCACAGACCTGAAATGTTAACTCAGTTTCTCTCTCCACAGATGCTGTTTGACCTGATGACTATTTCCAGCATTTTCTGTTTCTGTATCAATACCACCTCTAGGCACTTACCCATTGTATCTTGAGACAAGGAGGCCAAAGAAGAAAAAAAGATTCTTGTTAGGTTAAAGGTATCAAGTGATATTGGTCAAAGACCATTAAATGGAGTTAAGGTGCAGATTAACGATGATCGAATTGAATAGTGGAACAGGCTTGAAGAGCTGAATGACCTCCTCCTTTTCCTATATTCCTTCCCCACATTGGGAGAAAAAGTTCAATTGTTTAGAAAGTAGTCGGACATCAGCTTAGAAAGGTGTAGCCTTGAATCCTATGTAGTGGTAACCCATTGGGTCTGAAGTGTGGACGGAAGGACATCAGAAAATCCAACTCATATGCAATAACATCCTAGAATAGAGTACCTCCATCAAAAGGTTGGTCATCATTGCCTTTGTGTAATGACCCAGATTTTGCAGTGGCAATTACAGTGAAACTGTCAGCATTCACCATCATTACTCCTCTGAAACTGACAGAAAGTTCGGGAGTCTACACATCTGCAGAATAACATGGAAACCCATAAGTTTCTGTTAGTGATTCTACTCTACTTCATAGGGTGCGCTGCTGAGATCCCGCAGACTGCTATCAATGGGAAATCTTTGAACTGACGAGAACCTCCATTTTTGCACTCTTAAAAACCCCTGAAAAAGTCACATTTTGTTGAATGAGGTGTAACCAGGTTTTCAATGGTGTTCTAACTCCATAATTACTGTTAAACACCATCACTGGCCCTGAAAAACTAATTTTATATTGGTGAAATGTCAAATTTCTTCACTATGATATAAAAAAGTCACATTTTTACATCATCAGGAGGCTTCTTAATCTATCTCTGCATGACTAAGGCATTTGCCTGTATCATTTTTGCTGCAGTAGTTTGATCAACTTTATTGCTTTCAGCTGCTGCAGCCCAAAGCTTCCCTCTTTGCAATTACTCTGTCATCGTAATATGCCCTGCCCCAATTCATGAAGGGTTCAAATTCCTTGTTGCTGACAAGGCAAACGTGTCACTGTTCACCAATTTCCCCCCAGGCCAATTCAATCTATCTACCACCTGAGCAAAATTTAGAGAATGTATTTGAGACCAGCAAGTTAGGATGATGGACAGCAGTGTAGTAATACGCATCCTGTTATAATATTATTTGACAAAGTGCATTTAGAGAATCCTCAGCAATCTGATGTAAGCTGCTCCATTCTGGGTGCTGCCTTATAGTGTTTACTAATACTGGTGTATCTACTGATTTACCACCAGGCTGACAACAACTCGAGTGTAAAACCAACTCTGGTGCTGCTCCACTGTGGAAAGGTCTGGCCATTTTGAGTTGGGTCAGGGGCCAGCCCACATCCTTCCTATCGATTGGTCAATATTCCAGAAATCCTAAATTGTGCCTCTCAATTGCAGCACACAAGAGAGACAGTTCTGTGTACTGATATAGGTAGAAGTGGTGTGTAAAGCTTTTCGACTTGTACTTCATAAAGACGGTATGAATTCATAACAAATGTTTGAGGTGCAGCTGCACAGATCTTCTCGTCCTTGTGCGGACCTACTGGTCTGGTTCAAATGCTGCAGACACTTTTCGTGCCGTTCCAATGATGACCACCCATATGGCTGCTGGTTCATTCACATTTCTGCAGTTGTCGTGGAGGAAAGATTCTGAAGCAAGGCTCTTTATCCATTCGACTGGTCTTGGGGCTTTTGAACTGTATTGCGTCCATAACAAGAACACAAATGCTGCTGACAGGAACAAATAAGAGTTTTTTTGACAATTGTCAGTCTTCGAACAACTAAATCTAACACTTTTCCAGCGGACAATTAAGTGATTGATAGGGTGCGATGGTTTTGTGGTTCGGTCACTGAACTAGCAATCCAGAAAGTCCCCAATTGGCAAGTTGGTTCAAAAAATTGCTGATCAATTGTTTTGACATTCAGAACTGTTTTCATTAAAACAGAGCAGATATTAGGAATGATTTGATAACAGTTTTAAAATTATGAAGATGGAGATGTCTCTTCCAGTGATTGAGGGGCCTAGAACAAAGAGACATACATGTAAAATTAAATGTAAGAGATTTAACGCAGCAGAATCCCATAAACAGCAATATGATAATGACCAAATAATCTATGATTTTTATAGTGATTATGGTTCAACGATAAATGTCAGTCAGGATGCTGGAGAGAACTTCCTTGCTTTTTTTTTAATTTTCATTTTTATTTTTTTATATTTAGAGATACAGCACTGAAACAGGCCCTTCGGCCCACCGAGTCTGTGCCGACCAACAACCACCCATTTATACTAATCCTACATTAACCCCATATTCTCTACCACATCCCCACCATTCTCCTACCACCTACCTACACTAGGGGCAATTTACACTGGCCAATTTACCTATCAACCTGCAAGTTTTTGGAGGTGGGAGGAAACTGGAGCACCCGGCGGAAACCCAAAACAGTGCCCTGTGATCTTTTACATCCAACTGTGAGGGCAGATAGGGCCCCAGTTTAATATCTCACCCAGAAAAACGATACCTCTGACAGTGCAGCACTCCCTCAATACTGCACTAAAGTGTCGACCTAGATTACATGCTCAAGTCTCTGACATGGGACTTGAACCCACAACCTTCTGTAGCAGTGGTAAGAGGTCCACTCATTGAGCCATGGCCGACATCTAACAGTTCATTAGGAATTGTATTGTGAGAAAATCAGTGTAAATTCGTTGTTGCAGCTTGTCGATTCCAATGCTTCCACAGTCAGTCTCAACCCTCCATATTCTGAAGCTGCTCCAAACTCTGTGGCCCATCTCCGATCCCACATCAAATCACATTCACCCATCAAACCTATGCTCGTTGACCTACATTGACTCCTTGTTCTCCAATGCCACCAAAGTAAAATACTCATCCTCGTGTTCAAATGCCTCCATGGCCTGACCCATCCCCATCTCTGTAACCCCCTCCAGCCCAACAACCCTCTCAGAACTCTGTGTTTCTTCAACTCTGGCCTTTTGCACGTTGTCCACTTGCTTCACTCCACCAGTGGCGGCATTGCCTTCAGCTATCCAGGCCCTAAACTCTGGAATTCTCTTCCTAAACCTTGCTCCTTTCTTACCTAATTTAAGGCCCTCCTTAAAACCCACTTCTTTGGCCAATCTTTCAGTCAAGCCTCCAAACATTTCCTTCTTTGTCTCAACGTCCATTTTTGTAGAATTACCTCCCTCTCCATGCAGCACCTTGGGACATTTTTCGATGTTAAAGGCACTGTGTAAGTACAATTTGTTGTGGCTGTGAGGAACCACTTTAATAGAAGTCAGGCAGAACCCTTTGCATTAACATTTTTTTAATTCTTTTATGGGATGTGAGCTTCACTGGCCAGGCCAGCATTTATTGCCCATCACTTATTGCCCGTGAGAAGGTGGTGGTGAGCCGCCTCTTGAACCGCTGCAGTCCATCTGGGGTAGGTACACCCACAGTGCTGTTAGGGAGGGAGTTCCAGGATTTTGACCCAGCGACAGTGACAGCACAGTTTTATATTTCCAAGTCAGGATGGCGTGACTTACAGTGAACTTGTGTTCCCATGTGTCCGCTACCCTTGTTCTTCTAGGTCATAGAGGTTTGGAAGGTGCTGTTGAAGGAGGTTTGGCAAGCTGCTGTAGTGCACCTTGTAGTTGGTACACACTGCTGCCACAGTGGTCGGCGGTGGAGGGAATGAATGTTTAAGGTGCTGGATGGGGTGCCGACCAAGTGGGCTGCTTTGACTTGGATGGTGTTGAGATTCTTAAGCACTGTTGGGGCTGCACCCATCCTGGCAAGTGCTCCCGCTCACTGGCAGTGGCCGCACACACCTACCTGGGGGAAATAACAGTGTTATCACTGATCTTTGCCCTTTGAGTTTTACATAAACCAGTATAAGAGGGAAAAAACAGCCTTGTGAGGTATGAGGCACTTGCAGGATAGCAGCATGTCACTGGCACTTTTGCTATTTCCAATGCAACGTGACCAAATGCCTCATATTTCAGTGGATGTAGATAAAATAGTAACAGCAAGAACTGTAGTGGCAGCAAGGCAGAACACATATCACTTTGTACCTTACTGAAGAGATGTCATTGCCTTGAAATGAAAACCCTTCAAAGTCATCTGAACGCAAGATTGTGTTACAAATGAAAGCTCAGTGGAGGCCAGACCCTTCTTTGCAGAGAAAATATCAGAGGGAAAGTCAGTGTGACATTGGCGCAGGTCTGTAATCAGGTCAAGTCCTTTGCCTTTGGCCGGAAATTTACAGAGCAAGGAGTTCACAGGGGGAAAAAATGACAATGGTCGTGAAATCCCACAGGCAGCAATCTCAGTGATGGTATAGAAAATAGGAGCAGGAGTAGGCCATTCAGCCCATTGAGCCTGCTCCACCATTCATTATGATCATGGCTGATCATCCAACTCAGTAACCTGTTCCCGCTTTCACCCCATACCCTTTGATCCCTTTAGACCCAAGAGCTATATCTAATTCCTTCTTGAAAACATTCAATGTTTTGGCCTCAACTGCTTTCTGTGGTAGCGAATTCCACAGGCTCACCACTCCCTGGGTGAAGAAATTTCTCCTCATCTCAGTCCTGAAGGTTTACCCCGTATCCTTAGACTATGATCCCCGGTTCTGGACTCCCCCACCATCGGGAACATCCTTCCTGCATCTACCCTGTCAAATCCTGTTAGAATTTTATAGGTTTCTATGAGATCACCCCTCACTTTTCTGAACTCCAGTGAATATAATCCTACCCGACTCAATCGCTCCTCATACGTCAGTCCTGCCATCCCAGGAATCAGTATTGGGATTGCGACCTGCTGGTGCCCTATCACCAACCCCAGAGTTAGGAAGGTCGCTGGGCAAGTAACCCATTTGCAGGCAACTGATGTGTGCAAGCATTACTTGGACCACATCTTTGACTGTGGAAATACAGCCAGAAACCCGAACCAAACAGTGCTCCAATCTCCTCCTGAGCTTGGATGACAGTTTCAGCAGCAGACGAGCTGAGGCAGGGACGGAGTTGGATGATGTTACGAAGGTGGAAATTGGCAGTCTTTGTAATGGCACAGACATCTGGTCAGAAGCTCATCTCACCCTCGATAATTACTTCAAAAACTTTTGTTTTTCTCAATTAACAGGGGCCCTAGCCACCTGCCAACCCATGAGTGAGACCCAAAGGCACCTTTACTGGTACACCTCATTTTCCTGATACACCCTGAAATGGGGCTTGAAACCACAAACCTCCTGATCCAGGAGTGGTATTGTACCATTGAGCCACAGTGTAATATGTCACAGATTAGGGCTCAACTTCCAATTGGTGAAGTTCACAACCAAACACTTAATATGCTCATAATACATTCCTGTGTGCATTATTTGTACAAAACCATTAATTTACAGTTAGCAGAGGAAAATTCTAGCCTATTGTATCTCACTGCTTATGATAAAATGCTACAGTAATCGAACTATACATGTAATTTTATCACTGTATCTAGTATAGGTTCAGCATCACAGTGTGCAAACTGAAAGCAAACAAACCTGGTCACGCCTGGGAGATAGGAATTTCCCTGACCCCGTAACAGCTCATGGATTAAAATTTATGGTGTTGGAAAGTGGTAGTTCCATGAAATTAAGGACCCGTAAGAGAATGTTCTCAGTCCCCATGGCTGAATAGGTTATTCAAACAGCAATGCTCTAAGTTTAGTCCATACTTACATTCACATTTATTGTGGAAACCCATTGAAAATATACATTACTCCCATATTCGTCTGTATTCTGACAAATAAAATAGCAGTCTCACCGAGTACTGGAGATCATTAGGGTCGCACGGGTATGAGTGTCTCTGTAATATTGTCAAATCTATCAGCTGCAGCATTCACAAGAATGATTCAAGAAGAATATCCATCGCCACCTTCTCAAGGACAACTACAAAATGTTGAACTTGCCATCAACCCCCACAACCCAAGAATGGATTTTAGAAAATGTTTCCTAATGGCTGTGGAATGATCCCAGAGGGGAAAAAAAACAACATTCAACGTTGCTAAACAACACAAGCAAGCTATGACAATAAACATAAACACTTTGTGGTGTAGTGTAAAGAATAAAGCTATGACTGGCAGCAGTAGAAGGCATTTAATTCAATCTAAGAGTTCTGGTGACATTGAATACCACACGTGCTTTTCCCATGGTTCATGACACCAATGGAATCCTTTTGATAAGTTCCTCTCTTGCATCTCACTGTCGATCATCTATTATCTTATATATAGGATGTGATCCCTCATTTCATGCCAGGGACATCTTAAAAGGGCAGAATCCTGACAATAATTAGAAAGTTGTTTTTCTTTCATGTTAACCTCTGACAATCTAGTTTCTTTTAATAGTTACAATATTTTATTTTAGATGCTCTGTAATATGTTATGAAAGAATTTGTTTCCTGACAGTATTAACCCTGAACGCTTTGGACAATTTCCTTGTAACTGTCAAATTTCCAAGTTTGGAAGGGTGTTGGTGTGATGGTAATGTCACTGGACGAGTAGCCCAGAGGCCCAGGATAGTGCTTTGGGGACATGGGTTTGAATCCCATCAGGGCAGATGGTGAAATTTGAATTCATTTAATAAATCTGGAATTAAAAACTAGTCTAATGGTGACCATGAAACCATTGTCAATTGTTGTAAAAAACCCATCTGGTTCATTAATGTCCTTTAAGGAAGGAAATCTGCCGTCCTTACCTGGTCTGGCCTACATGTGACTCCAGATTCACAGCAATGTGGCTGACTCAAATGCCCTCTGAAATGGCCTAGCAAGCCACTCAGTTCAAGGGCAATTAGGGATGGGCAATAAATGCTGGCCTGGCCTGCAACGCCCACATCCCATGAACAAATTTAAAAAATTCTAAACTCACTTTTTTCCAATAAATTATCATTTTCACTTCACCCTGCAATTGTTTGGAAACAGGTTTCCACTGTGAAGTCTCTTTTTGGTTGGTCATCATTGTGTTGGTTTTCTGCGTTGATGGGACAGAGTAGGCAAGATTCAAAACAACCTGCATTTATAAACAGAAAAGGTTGGAAACACTCAGCAGGTCAGGCAGCATCTGAAAACAGAGAAAAACAGTTAACGTTTCAGGTCAGTGATCCTGTATCAGAGCAAACTGAAATGTTGGACTGAATTTTACCCATCCTTTGGGAACGGGCTGGGGAGGCGAGAAGGCTGGCAAAATGGTCCAAGAAGTAGAGCTTATGGTTGTAGCTGCACTTTAAAAAGATACAGTCTGGGAGCAGAGTTCCACACAATGGTGTCAGCCCTCCTGATTAGATGCTAGAGGCAAATTCACAGCCAGATGGTATAAACAAGGTGAAAATCCAGACCCCAGCCACTGATCTGAGATTTGTAGCCACTCTATAACTGCACCTTAAAACACACATTGGCATGGTGGGCATATCTATTTTTTTTTTATTTATAGATACAGCACTGAAACAGGCCCTTCGGCCCACCGTGTCTGTGCCGACCAACAACCACCCATTTATACTAACCCTACAGTAATCCCATATTTCCCTATCACCTACCTACACTAGGAGCAATTTACAATGGCCAATTTACCTATCAACCTGCAAGTCTTTGGCTGTGGGAGGAAACCGGAGCACTCGGCGAAAACGCACACGGTAACTGGGAGAACTTGCAAACTCCGTACAGGTAGTACCCAGAATCAAACCCAGGTCCCTGGAGCTGTGAAGCTGCGGTGCTAACCACTGCACCACTGTGCAGGATAGGAAAGTTCACTTTCTTTGCTCCTGCACTGTCTTGTGTTTGTGCAGTTGCAGCAATATAGCTAACACATTTTTGTGAAATCCCATCTCCTTGTTATTCTCTTGTTGAAACTTGTCTGTGAATATGTAGATCATCTGTTTTCCTCTAATCCCGCTTGTCCTGACAAGCAGCTCATCACCCATTACATTATGCAGGACCACCCTAGAAAGACAAATAGTTTGAACAAGACAAAGACTTCACTTAATCTCCAGAAAGAAACATAAATGGAAAATCCCCTGTCTATCTCTCTATCCACTTATCTACAAATCTATCTATGGAACATCATTTGTTGCAAATAACTTTTTTCATGTGACATTTTGATTAAAATGGAAAAAGCTCACTGAAGTATTTACTGCTTAACATCTCAAATATAAGAATTGTAAGATTGGTGCGAGCAAATTTAGTCCATGTATAAAAGATCATTTGAACCAATAGTAATGTTCCACGAGGGTCTTAGCACAGTGATGTCTTAGGATACAAGTTGAATCTATCCAGTCTATCTGCATTCCTCTAACTCTGGCCTCTTGTCCATCTCCCATTTCTTTTGCCCCACCATTGGTGGCCATGCCTTCAACCATCTAGGCACTAAGCTTTGGAATTCCCTCCTAAGCTCTTCACCTCTCCCCCTCTCCCTCCTCTTTTAAGAAGCTGGTTAAAACCTATCTCTCTGACCAAGCATTTGGTAACCTGTCCTGATGTCTCCTTTTTGTCTGAATAGGTTCCTGTGAAGCACTTTGGGACATTTTACTACTTTAAAGGTGCTGTTTAGTTTAGTTTAGAGATACAGCACTGAAACAGACCCTTCGGCCCACCGAGTCTGTGCCGACCATCAACCACCCATTTATACTAATCCTACACTAATTACATATTCCTATCACATCCCCACCTGTCCCTATATTTCCCTACCACCTACCTATACTAGGGGCAATTTATAATGGCCAATTTACCTATCAACCTGCAAGTCTTTGGCATGTGGGAGGAAACCGGAGCACCCGGAGGAAACCCACGCAGACACAGGGAGAACTTGCAAACTCCACACAGGCAGTACCCAGAATTGAACCCGGGTCGCTGGAGCTGTGAGGCTGCGGTGCTAACCACTGCGCCACTGTGCCGCCCCTATAAATGCAGGTGGTTGTTGTCAAACCATACCATTGTCTGAGCTGCTGATCAGAAGGTTAAGTGCCTCTCTAGATAAATGACTTTCTCAGCTGTGATTGGAGGCCATTAGAGAAAATGGGAATAATAAAAGGGATGGAGCATCATTAAGCTGCAAATAAAACCTCCTCTGGATCCAACAATGTGATGATATGAAGTGCAGAGACCAACATTATCTTGCCTGTTGTCTCCTTTGTGACAAAGGTTTGTTTGTGAATCATTAGAAAGAATGTTCCACTGGACAGAGTGCCCGGTCTCAACTTTTAATTAACTGGAGAAGTGCCATTGCAACACAAAGGAAAGAAAGACGGACTTTCAATTATTAAGCATCTCTTAGTGCTTTACAAAGTGCTTTTCTTTTTGAAGTGTAGCTACTGTTGTAATTTCGGAATTGCAGCAGCCAATTTGTGCACCGCAAGCTCCCACAAACGGCAATGAAATAAATGACCAGGTCATGGTGTACAGTTCTGACAAAAGGTCATTGACCTGAAACGTTAACTCTGCTTCTCCCTCCACAGATGATGCCAGACCTGCTGAGTATTTCCAGCATTTCTTGTTTTTATTTCAGATTTCCAGCATCCACAGTATTTTGCTTCTGTATGATTTTTTTTAGGTATTGGCCAGGATACGAGGGAGAACTTCCCTGCACTTCTTCGAAATAGTGCCATGGGATATTTTACATTCACCTGAGAGAGCAGACAGACCCTCAGTTTAAGGTCCAAAATGAAAAACGGCTCCTCCAACGGTGCAGCGCTCCCTGAATAGCTGACAGCAGCACGGGATTCGGAATGAATGACAGGGACCCTTTGATTCCCACTGTGATCGGGGGAGAGGCTTACCAACTACGAACATGGCTGGTGTCAGCTGAGTATGTGTCAGAGCCTCTGCTTGATCCATCAGGGCACTGCACACGTCCACAAGATCGTGATTTTTCTGAACAGGATAGGAGAGGGTTCCAGAAAACTTTAAATGAGAAGTGTAAAAAAGGAGTGATTTGAAAGTATTTGCATCAAAAGTACTGCCCTCCTTGAAAGAAGCTTAAACATTTATTATCAGCAACAATCTATGGACAGATCCTCCATTTAAAGTGTGATCAAAGAATGCAGTGGTATGGGGCCTCCATGAGGAATCCATAGTTATGCTTTTGATCTTTAAAGTAGGATTTAGCATTTGTTATACTTTGGTCTTCTGGACAATTAAGTTGTGTTTTAGTCCAAAATAAATAATCTTCAAAGTAATTAACTGTTGGGTGTACATTATTTAATGGACTTTGTGTAGTCCTGTGAAAAGATGCACTAAACTTTAATTCAGCAGAGTAATAAGGCCAGGAATAATAGAAGAGATTACTCTTTCTATCCTGATTTATAACAGGGATCTACTTCCATTTATGCTGTCTTTAATAGTTGGGACTGGAATTGGACATGAGATGCATTAACCAGATTAACAAGCTGTGAATAATGAAACATGGAGCACATTCTGATGTAATCTAATGGACCTCAAGTGCACTGGGATGTCGCTCAATCATCTGTCTTTTCACTAAACTACTGTTCACCGTCATTTATCCTCCTTTTGTGTTATGGGATGTCTAAATGCTCACCATTTTGTTCCCTGATGCAAATAAAACAGGAGAAAATTGGAATTGCTCACAACTTAATTCAGGCCATCTGCGTCCAACTACGCTTATAGCACTTGCCCTTTGCCCGTCAATCAGGAAGCAAAAGAAAGTAAAGGAGAAACACAAGGAAAAGTTAACAAAACTAAAGGAAAACTACTGAAAAATTTAAGGAAGTGTACAGAAAACAAGAACGCCACAAGTGGGGGAGGAAAATATAAGTGAAAGAGAAAAGACAGACAGCTTTGAAAGATTTAAAAGAAGGCACAGTGGGGAAATATGATACATCACTGAGTAATAATCAGGGCCATTGAATCCATATGACTGAACAAGGAAAATTCCAGCATTATTGCATGGAATCCGGGGAATTTTATTGCTCTTTTGGGAATCACATTTCATGATTCTGTCCATTGGCGATCAGGCCTCTCCATGTTTAGTGACTGAATAAGTCAAATTCCATTTATATTATATGGGATTATGAGATTTCGGGAATCCTTTTCCTTGGTTTGGATCATTTTTCCATGAAAACCACAAATTAGTGGCTTTGATCACAAGTTTCATGGAAGTGTAGAAGCATTTCTCGATTCAATCCTGGGCTTTGAGTTTGCTCATCACAGCTGGGATTGTGGGTGACTAGCAATGCAGGCCACTAAAATGCTTCAGGATTTTTTGGGCCATTCTTTCACAGAAGGGAATTACAAGAAAGAGTTACTTTGAATGTTTTTTTTTTGTTTTAACCAAGTATACGCTCATTTTGTTTTTTTAAAAAGGCACCTGGGTGAAAGGTGTATGTTTTAACTAAATGTAAGTTGTTTCACTGGACATTAAACTTATTCATTAGCTTGTCTAGGTGTTCAGAAAACACATCACGCTCCATGAGTTGGAATGTATTTTGATTCCTATCTGATGCAGATAAGGAGAAAGCAAGGGAGAGAGTCTTTTTGAAAGCAGGAAGGCTATGGGGACAGTCACGCTTCGAAACAGAGAGTTGTGAAAGCTACTGGAAGCCAGGTTTAGAAAGTCAGAAATGCTGGATAGACAGAAGATGATCTCTTTTCTAAGTCACGTAAGATGGCCTACTGATGTGGGGAAACAGAGTGTATATTGTTTTATATCATTTCAGGGAAAGATGTTGCACTGATTGAATTAAGTGAATCTAATCATAACTTTTGTTCTTTATATTCATTCATTGTGAAATAAAGCAAATTAAATATTAGTCTCCAGCCTTGCTCACCGACTGTCAACACATGCTAACTTCTGAGAGACTGAAGAAGCAATCGAGCAAAAGGCACCAATATCCATCCAGATTACAAACGGGTGCTGACGTTACATCCTTGAGTCACACTATCACACAAAGAGTTGTAGGGCAATGGGAGATAATAACACTCACACTACTATTGGGAGAAAATTATGCCACCAAGTGCAAGAAGGTATCGGCAGAGGACCTGAATTTGTAACAGCCATCATGGTCCCAAGTGTTGGAGGGGAAATAATCACCCTTGTTTCTGACTCCTTATCGAGCAATTCCTACTGGACAAGCAATGCACAGTCCTGCAAACGAAGGGGAAAAAAAGACTTGCATTTATATAGTGCCTTTCACAACTCAGGATATATTAAAACAGCTTACAGCCAGTGAAGGACATTTGAAGTGTTAGTCACTGTTGTAATACAGGAAACGCTGTAGGCAATTTGTACACAGCAAGCTCCCGCACATAGCAATGTGTGACAATAAAACTAGATTAATCTGTTTTAACTGATGTCAGTTGAGGGATAAATATCAGCCAGGACAGCAAGGAAAACTCACTTGCTCTTCGAAATAGTGCCATGGGAAGATATGACCTTGCTTTAACTCCTCATCCGAAACACAGCACCTCCAACAATGCAACACTGCCTCAGTACTGCACTGGAGTGTCGATCTGGATTATGGGCTCAAGTATGTAGCCTGTTGTGGTAATGTTCCTGGACTGGCATTCCCAGAGATATTGGGTTCATCATGGCAAGTTGTGAAATTGAATTCAATAAATCTAGTAATTTACAACTGGCACTAAAAGAGTGACCATGACAGCTGCCAGATTATTGTAAAGGCACAACTGGATGACAAATGTGTATATTCACACCTGTACTCTCAGCCCACTTCAAATATTATGGTCTGACTGGTCTAGAGATCAGCAGCTACTGTATAATTCCACCTTAAATGTTAGCTTGTTGCTTTATTTAACAGTTTGACAACGAGTGCTTTTCTTTGATGTGATAGTGTTTAAGAAATCCATGATCTTATGGGCGGCACAGTGGCGCAGTGGTTAGCACCGCAGCCTCACAGCTCCAGGGGACCTGGGTTCGATTCTGGGTACTGTCTGTGCGGAGTTTGCAAGTTCTCCCTGTGTCTGTGTGGGTTTTCGCCGGGTGCTCCGGTTTCCTCCCACATCCAAAGACTTGCAGGTGATCGGTAAATTGGCCATTGTAAATTGCCCCCTAGTGTAGGGAGGTGATAGGGAATATGGAATACTGTAAGGTTAGTATAAATGGGTGGTTGTTGGTCGGCACAGACTCGGTGGGCCGAAGGGCCTGTTTCAGTGCTGTATCTCTAAATAAAAATAAATAAATAAAATAAAAAATCTGGACATTCATATCCCATCAACTGTAAAGTATCTATCATCGCATTGCACATACTCTGTTTATTTTTTTTCCACACAACTCCACTCAAATGACTAGGTTGGATCAATCTCACTGGTTTAGGAAATTGAAATGTGATGTAATATATTATTAGATCAGTTATTTAAAGATGTCTTGCGTGACCTATATGTTGTCTAGGGTCTCTCACTTCACTGTATAAATTGTCTTAATGTTTGCCCTCCTATGTAATACTTCATTCAAAGCAAAATAAATAGTTGAGGCACAAATATAGATCACTTTACAATTTGTCTCTACATACAAATAAAGCTCAAGGATTGGAATCCTGTGGTATTATTGATTTTATATGAAAATTAGCTTTTAAAAACCTGTAGCTGAATTTCCTCTATAGTAAGGTGGGGAAAGAAGTTTGTTCTTTCTCTCTCTTCCATGCAATTTTATTTTTACAACTGGTAACAATATTCTTCTGCAAGGAGATGAATGGCCTTGGCCATTACAATTTCTATGTAGGTCTGTCACAGCTAAATATAGTTTTCTACTAACTCCACCCTAGCAATGGAAAATACTGCAGCAGTTCACCACTATTTTGACCACTTGTCTGAGCCATTTCATTCTGTGCTTCAATTTTAAAGTATCCTCTGGTAGAAATTCCACTTTAACTGTGGGGCTTTGGACAAATTGTAGACAACCTCCAAGAGAATGACACAAAACCCTGAGTGATGGCATTAAGTAAATTCTGGTCAAAACAGTGGAGCAGAAGTCCACATATTTAAAATCGCCATTAAATCTCCATTTACTTGAAAACGATATTTATAAAGGTAATGGATTTCTCAGTTGCAGGCCAGACATTAACATCTGATGAGTTACTGGGTAGTGAATTTTGTTTCTCAACTTGCCCATTTCACAAAATACTAAAAAAAAATTCATAAAATGGTTACAGAATTTTTTTAAAATGTAAAATCACAAATATGTCAAATAGACCTTCTGTGTCGCACATTCCCACTCAAAGGATATTATTCTCAGTGGCTTTGAACAATGAAAGGATAGGGTTTGGGCCACATCTTTCTTAGAACTTTGAATTTCCCATTCTTTGTTGCTGTGGGAGAACATTACAAACTGAGTCTGGTAAGTTTAATGTCTTCATTTAATGTCTCCAACCATACATTGCTGCTCTAAGAGCTCTCAATTAAAACTGTGGTGAAATATGAGTCACCTAAACTGGGTTACTATGACAACAAGTTTGAGTTTTGCACAGTCCTTTTATTATCCATTGGGAGAATTCCCTTCGTATCACCCCCTTTGAAAAATGGTTTCATCGCTTGCTTGCCATGATGACATAAAACCTAACTGAAAGCAGAATACTGAACAGAACTTCAGATTATCTTGTCCCGTACCTAAGAGACTTGCATATTTTACAAGACAATTCCAGGTTTCAGTGCTCATAGAAATACATAAATGTTACATCAAAGAAGCAGGCTGTTGGGCCTGGCCAGATACTGTCTATATAACCTCCAGGCCAGTAAATTGTCCCAATAACAATTACCCATCGAGTGCCATAACAACAGCAACAACTTATTTTTATATAGCACCTTTAACATAATAAAACATCCCAGGAGCATTATGAAACAAAATTTGACGCCAAGACACATAAGGGAATAGTAGGACAGATGGCCAAAGGTTTGGTCAAAGAGTTAAGTTTTAAGGACCACCTTAGAGTCATAGAGTTATACAGCACAGAAACAGGCCCTTCGGCCCATCATGTCTGTGCCGGCCATCAAGCACCTATCTATTCTAATCCCATTTTCCAGCACTTTGTCCGTAGCCTTGTATGCTATGGCATTTCCAAGTGCTCATCTAAATACTTCTTAAATGTTGTGAGGGTTCCTGCCTCTACCACCCCTTCAGGCAGTGCGTTCCAGATTCCAACCACCCTCCTTAATGGAGGGGGAAAAGGTAGGGATGTGGAGAGGGTTAGGGATGTGGAGAGCTTTGGACCTAGGCACTTCAAGGCACGGCTGCCAATGGTGGAACTATTAAAATCAGGGATGTGCATTGGACCAGAATTGAAGAAGTGCAGATATCTCAGAGGATTGTAGAGCTGGAGGAGGTTACCTGGAAAGTGAAGGGCAAAACCATAAAGGGATTTAAAAACAAGGATGAGAATTTTAAAATCGAGACATTGCTAAACCGAGAGCCAATGTAGACTCAGTGTAAACAGGGGTGATGGGTGAACAGAGCTTTGTGCGAGTTAGGATCCAAGCAGCAGGCTTTTGGATGAGCTCAAGTTTAGAGAGGGTGCGAGGTGGGAGGCCAACCAGCAGAACATCGGAGTAGTCGAGTCTGGAGGTAACAGAGGTATGGGTGAGGAGATCCCTTAATCCCCTTCCCCTCATCCATCTATCCTATCTAATATGGATGGTTGAAATTGTTCCTTCTCAACCATTAATGCTGGAAATGAATTGCACAGCCTCACAACGCTGTGCAAAGAACTTTCCCTTCGTCTCTTCTTCAAATGTTATATTTAATCTGTGTCTATGGCCCCAGATTCTGGACCCTCTCAACTACTTCTTCTATATTATACCAAACTTTCATCATTTTTAAACACTCCTATCCTATCATCTCTACAACATGCATTGTTCTAATGAAAAAAGCCCTTATATTTTGTCTTTCTTTCTGCTTGTATTTCTTCATATCAGGCAGCATCCCAGTCAATCTGCTTTGTACATTCTCTATTGGTGAATATCCTTTCTATAGTATGGAGTCCAACACTATACATAGTGCTCTGAGTGAGTTCTTTTTATGGTTTTAAATGACCTCATTACTCTTTAGATTTTGTATTTTTTTCTTTTGTGGTCAAATGATTCTGAACGTAAACTATATTTAATCCAGCATTAATGTATAAAGTCTGACCATTAATTCTGTTCTGACCAAGGATCTACACCCAGCTTTATCTGTCCTTTCTCTTTACAAATAATGAGGGAGCTGTGTATTTCCAATATTTGCAGTTTTTCTGATTGCAGAGAAACCCAAGAACAGGTAATGCTGTATCTACACTGCGATTTCTGCTCCATGTCAAGCTAAACCTGCAGTGTAAATCCAGATTCTGGATCCATCCTGACTACACAGCCAATCAAGAGGATGGGAGGTAGTCTTACATCACTTGGGTTTGACACCATACAGAGTGTAAATCTGGGGTAGTGTCACACCTGCTTTGTAAAATGCTGAAGGGAGAGATCATTGGTTCTTTATAAACCCACCTGACCTTAATGGAAATATTAAGAGAGTGGGGATTCCTCCCTCGTCTCTCAACATTAAGGATGCCTTCACACCACAACAGTCAGTGTGACATGATCCGCTTTCATGTCCATGTAACAGTTACAGTGTGAATGCAGCTTTATTCCAGGATCAAGGTCCAACCAGACTCCAGAGAGAATCCGAGTGACACATCCTGGACATCCTGGAGGAGGTAATCTCACGCTACTTCACCTGGGTCTGAGTTACATTGCACAAGGTTAGTGCTTATGTCAAGTCAAAACTGCTTTCAATCTGTGGTGTGACTGTGTCATTCATTTCTAACTTTTGGAAGCCAGCTCTAACCATGCCTGTATCTAGACTTACACAAAGTTCTCTCTGAAACAAGACAGTTACAGTTCCAGCAGGAACCAGCTGTGTAAACAGGGTTTGGTCTGGCTGAAAACTGAACTGCAGTCACTTTTACATTACATTCTATATTACAACAGCGACTACACTTCAAAAAATACTTCATTGGCTGTAAAGTGCTTTGAGATGTCCAGTGGTCTTTTCTTCCTTTCCTTTTACTCATCTCAGGTTGGGTTACAGGTTGATAACTGCAGTGTAAATGCATGCTGTGACTATCAAATTCATTGGATAATTCTAAATATTTTACACCTTGAAGCAAACTGTCAAATGTATCCACTTATCTGCTGTTTACAAGAATCACAGAGCACACGTGTAGAAAGAAGTTTGAACTAACTGCATGGTAAAATACCAAAGGTATGTAATCATAGAACAATATTATCTTGCAACACCTAAATGTTTAAGCATAAGGGATAAACAGAGGCAAACAAAATGCCTGGAGTGTTAAACAAAAGCTAGCAAACATTGTGAAGTTTATAGGTCTCCAACCACTATCAAGTATATAAACAAATTCCTTGAGCGTGTTTGCTTTCAACCAGAGATGTAATGACATGCAGTTTGCTCGATTCAATACATTAGTGCAACAATACTCAACAAAATCCACCTTCATAATCCTGCTCATTCAGAAATTACTTCAGCTCAACTTCATATTATTGCAGGAACATCTCAAAGCATCAAAGTTGTGGATGCTGACTGATTCACTATGTATTTCCAGCATTATCTGTTTTTATTTTGCATTATTAATTATGATTTTCTGATCAGAAGTTACAGTTTATGTGGGTATCTAATTCAATATTTTGCCCTGTTATTTATATCTTTACTTTGTAAAATATTTGTGTGATGCTCTGCAAGGTAATCATCACTTTGAGATTTGAGCATATTCAGGTATGCCTACAGTGTATTTCAGCACCATCCTTTTGTGATTTGTCCGGTTTGGAAAGTTCAATCAAACTGTTCAACACTGGGAGCTTTTGTTTGACACCTGAACGGCCAGGCTGGAGCTCAGATCAGATAACTTCAGTGCCATCAAGCCAAATCTCAGAACTACAAGGATCAAAGTCCAATAACTTTTTAAACTTACATAGAATTAAAAGCGCAGAAACAAGTCATTAGGCCCAACAGGTCTATACCAGTGTTTGTGCTCCACAGGCCTCCTCTTAACTTACTTTATCTCACGCCATTAACATTTCTTTTTTTCTTTCTTTTGGGCCTCCTTATCTCGAGAGACAATGGATACGCGCCTGGAGGTGGTCAGTGGTTTGTGAAGCAGCGCCTGGAGTGGCTATAAAGGCCAATTCTGGAGTGACAGGCTCTTCCACAGGTGCTGCAGAGAAATTTGTTTGTTGGGGCTGTTGCACAGTTGGCTCTCCCCTTGCGCCTCTGTCTTTTTTCCTGCCAACTACTAAGTCTCTTCGACTCGCCACAATTTAGCCCTGTCTTTATGGCTGCCCGCCAGCTCTGGCGAATGCTGGCAACTGACTCCCACGACTTGTGATCAATGTCACACGATTTCATGTCGCGTTTGCAGACGTCTTTATAACGGAGACATGGACGGCCGGTGGGTCTGATACCAGTGGCGAGCTCGCTGTACAATGTGTCTTTGGGGATCCTGCCATCTTCCATGCGGCTCACATGGCCAAGCCATCTCAAGCGCCGCTGACTCAGTAGTGTGTATAAGCTGGGGGTGTTGGCCGCTTCAAGGACTTCTGTGTTGGAGATATAGTCCTGCCACCTGATGCCAAGTATTCTCCGAAGGCAGCGAAGATGGAATGAATTGAGACGTCGCTCTTGGCTGGCATACGTTGTCCAGGCCTCGCTGCCGTAGAGCAAGGTACTGAGGACACAGGCCTGATACACTCGGACTTTTGTGTTCCGTGTCAGTGCGCCATTTTCCCACACTCTCTTGGCCAGTCTGGACATAGCAGTGGAAGCCTTACCCATGCGCTTGTTGATTTCTGCATCTAGAGACAGGTTACTGGTGATAGTTGAGCCTAGGTAGGTGAACTCTTGAACCACTTCCAGAGCGTGGTCGCCAATATTGATGGATGGAGCATTTCTGACATCCTGCCCCATGATGTTCGTTTTCTTGAGGCTGATGGTTAGGCCAAATTCATTGCAGGCAGACGCAAACCTGTCGATGAGACTCTGCAGGCATTCTTCAGTGTGAGATGTTAAAGCAGCATCGTCAGCAAAGAGGAGTTCTCTGATGAGGACTTTCCGTACTTTGGACTTCGCTCTTAGACGGGCAAGGTTGAACAACCTGCCCCCTGATCTTGTGTGGAGGAAAATTCCTTCTTCAGAGGATTTGAACGCATGTGAAAGCAGCAGGGAGAAGAAAATCCCAAAAAGTGTGGGTGCGAGAACACAGCCCTGTTTC
The DNA here is from genome assembly GCF_036365525.1 of Heterodontus francisci. Taxonomy (NCBI): domain Eukaryota; kingdom Metazoa; phylum Chordata; class Chondrichthyes; order Heterodontiformes; family Heterodontidae; genus Heterodontus; species Heterodontus francisci. The sequence continues at coordinate 4,759,120 of NC_090412.1, read as the reverse complement.
ACACCACTCAGGATAGGAAAGGGCTCTGATGAGGAGCCACCATGTTGAATTGTGCCTTTCATATTGTCATGGAATGAGGTGATGATACTTAGTAGCTTTGGTGGACATCCGATCTTTTCTAGTAGTCTGAAGAGACCACGTCTGCTGACGAGGTCAAAGGCTTTGGTGAGATCAATGAAAGCAATGTAGAGGGGCATCTGTTGTTCACGGCATTTCTCCTGTATCTGACGAAGGGAGAACAGCATGTCAATAGTCGATCTCTCTGCACGAAAGCCACACTGTGCCTCAGGGTAGACGCGCTCGGCCAGCTTCTGGAGCCTGTTCAGAACGACTCGAGCAAAGACTTTCCCCACTATGCTGAGCAGGGAGATTCCACGGTAGTTGTTGCAGTCACCGCGGTCACCTTTGTTTTTATAGAGGGTGATGATGTTGGCATCGCGCATGTCCTGGGGTACTGCTCCCTCGTCCCAGCACAGGCATAGCAGTTCATGTAGTGCTGAGAGTATAGCAGGCTTGGCACTCTTGATTATTTCAGGGGTAATGCTGTCCTTCCCAGGGGCTTTTCCGCTGGCTAGGGAATCAATGGCATCACTGAGTTCCGATTTGGTTGGCTGTATGTCCAGCTCATCCATGACTGGTAGAGGCTGGGCTGCATTGAGGGCAGTCTCAGTGACAGCATTCTCCCTGGAGTACAGTTCTAGGTAGTGCTCAACCCAGCGGTCCATCTGTTTGCGTTGGTAGTGATTATGTCCCCCGATTTAGATTTGAGGGGGGCGATCTTCTTGATGGTTGGCCCAAGAGCTCTCTTCATGCCATCATACATTCCTCTGATGTTTCCGGTGTCTGAGGCCAGCTGAATATGACTGCATAGGTGTTGCCAGTAGTCGTTTGCGCAACGCCTAGCTGTTCTTTGTGCAGTACTTCTGGCTGCTTTAAGTGCTGCGGATGTTAAATCGCTGGGGGCTTTCTTGTAGTTCAAAAGTGCAATGCGCTTAGCGGCTATGACAGGTTCCAGCTCTTCATTATGAGATTGAAACCAGTCTGCATTTCTCTTCGCACTTTTGCTGTAGGTGGTCAAAGCTGACTCATAGATGGCGTCTCTGATGTGGGCCCACTTGGTCTCAGCATCCCCTGTGGGAGTGTTTTGAAGGGCTGTTACAAGTGAATTTAGAAATTTTTGTAACAGCTGTGGGTGAGAAATTCTGCTCGTGTTGATGCGCGGGTGGCCCTTCTGCTTGGAATGATGCAACTTCTTTGGTCTGAGTCTAACCTTGCTGCACACCAGGGAGTGGTCGGTGTCGCAGTCCGCACTGTGGAAGCTGCGTGTGATTTGAACACTGTTTAAGGCGGCTCGCCTTGTGACAATGAGGTCTAGCTGGTGCCAACGATGTGATCTTGGGTGCCTCCATGAAACCTGGTGACAGGGTTTAGTGTGAAAGAACGAGTTGGTGATGCAGAGGTTATGTTAGGTACACAACTCAAGCAGTCTCTGCCCGTTCTCATTCATCCTTCCAACGCCATAGCGCCCAAGGCAGGAGGGCCATGAGTCATGGTCGGCCCCAACCCTGGCATTAAAGTCCCCCAGCAGGAATAGGTTTCTCATTCATGTGTTTAGCCAGCTTTCCCTTAAATGTTTCCAAACTATTCACAACCACTCCCTGTGGTAGCGAGTTCCACATTCGCACCACTCTCTGGGTAAAGAAGTTAAAGTGAAAAAGAAAGAAAGATTTTTTGTGTTTATATAGAGCTTTCAATTACCTCTTTTTACTTCTATGCAGTTTTACTATTTCCGATGTTTACCTGATAGTGGTTTTCAAGCAACCCATTGTCAGCCAAATAATGACAAGGTCAACATTTCTTTCTTTTTTTCTTTTGGGCCTCCTTATCTCGAGAGACAATGGATACGCGCCTGGAGGTGGTCAGTGGTTTGTGAAGCAGCGCCTGGAGTGGCTATAAAGGCCAATTCTGGAGTGACAGGCTCTTCCACAGGTGCTGCAGAGAAATTTGTTTGTTGGGGCTGTTGCACAGTTGGCTCTCCCCTTGCACCTCTGTCTTTTTTCCTGCCAACTACTAAGTCTCTTCGACTCGCCACAATTTAGCCCTGTCTTTATGGCTGCCCGCCAGCTCTGGCGAATGCTGGCAACTGACTCCCACGACTTGTGATCAATGTCACACGATTTCATGTCGCGTTTGCAGACGTCTTTATAACGGAGACATGGACGGCCGGTGGGTCTGATACCAGTGGCGAGCTCGCTGTACAATGTGTCTTTGGGGATCCTGCCATCTTCCATGCGGCTCACATGGCCAAGCCATCTCAAGCGCCGCTGACTCAGTAGTGTGTATAAGCTGGGGGTGTTGGCCGCTTCAAGGACTTCTGTGTTGGAGATATAGTCCTGCCACCTGATGCCAAGTATTCTCCGAAGGCAGCGAAGATGGAATGAATTGAGACGTCGCTCTTGGCTGGCATACGTTGTCCAGGCCTCGCTGCCGTAGAGCAAGGTACTGAGGACACAGGCCTGATACACTCGGACTTTTGTGTTCCGTGTCAGTGCGCCATTTTCCCACACTCTCTTGGCCAGTCTGGACATAGCAGTGGAAGCCTTACCCATGCGCTTGTTGATTTCTGCATCTAGAGACAGGTTACTGGTGATAGTTGAGCCTAGGTAGGTGAACTCTTGAACCACTTCCAGAGCGTGGTCGCCAATATTGATGGATGGAGCATTTCTGACATCCTGCCCCATGATGTTCGTTTTCTTGAGGCTGATGGTTAGGCCAAATTCATTGCAGGCAGACGCAAACCTGTCGATGAGACTCTGCAGGCATTCTTCAGTGTGAGATGTTAAAGCAGCATCGTCAGCAAAGAGGAGTTCTCTGATGAGGACTTTCCGTACTTTGGACTTCGCTCTTAGACGGGCAAGGTTGAACAACCTGCCCCCTGATCTTGTGTGGAGGAAAATTCCTTCTTCAGAGGATTTGAACGCATGTGAAAGCAGCAGGGAGAAGAAAATCCCAAAAAGTGTGGGTGCGAGAACACAGCCCTGTTTCACACCACTCAGGATAGGAAAGGGCTCTGATGAGGAGCCACCATGTTGAATTGTGCCTTTCATATTGTCATGGAATGAGGTGATGATACTTAGTAGCTTTGGTGGACATCCGATCTTTTCTAGTAGTCTGAAGAGACCACGTCTGCTGACGAGGTCAAAGGCTTTGGTGAGATCAATGAAAGCAATGTAGAGGGGCATCTGTTGTTCACGGCATTTCTCCTGTATCTGACGAAGGGAGAACAGCATGTCAATAGTCGATCTCTCTGCACGAAAGCCACACTGTGCCTCAGGGTAGACGCGCTCGGCCAGCTTCTGGAGCCTGTTCAGAACGACTCGAGCAAAGACTTTCCCCACTATGCTGAGCAGGGAGATTCCACGGTAGTTGTTGCAGTCACCGCGGTCACCTTTGTTTTTATAGAGGGTGATGATGTTGGCATCGCGCATGTCCTGGGGTACTGCTCCCTCGTCCCAGCACAGGCATAGCAGTTCATGTAGTGCTGAGAGTATAGCAGGCTTGGCACTCTTGATTATTTCAGGGGTAATGCTGTCCTTCCCAGGGGCTTTTCCGCTGGCTAGGGAATCAATGGCATCACTGAGTTCCGATTTGGTTGGCTGTATGTCCAGCTCATCCATGACTGGTAGAGGCTGGGCTGCATTGAGGGCAGTCTCAGTGACAGCATTCTCCCTGGAGTACAGTTCTAGGTAGTGCTCAACCCAGCGGTCCATCTGTTTGCGTTGGTCAGTGATTATGTCCCCCGATTTAGATTTGAGGGGGGCGATCTTCTTGATGGTTGGCCCAAGAGCTCTCTTCATGCCATCATACATTCCTCTGATGTTTCCGGTGTCTGAGGCCAGCTGAATATGACTGCATAGGTGTTGCCAGTAGTCGTTTGCGCAACGCCTAGCTGTTCTTTGTGCAGTACTTCTGGCTGCTTTAAGTGCTGCGGATGTTAAATCGCTGGGGGCTTTCTTGTAGTTCAAAAGTGCAATGCGCTTAGCGGCTATGACAGGTTCCAGCTCTTCATTATGAGATTGAAACCAGTCTGCATTTCTCTTCGCACTTTTGCTGTAGGTGGTCAAAGCTGACTCATAGATGGCGTCTCTGATGTGGGCCCACTTGGTCTCAGCATCCCCTGTGGGAGTGTTTTGAAGGGCTGTTACAAGTGAATTTAGAAATTTTTGTAACAGCTGTGGGTGAGAAATTCTGCTCGTGTTGATGCGCGGGTGGCCCTTCTGCTTGGAATGATGCAACTTCTTTGGTCTGAGTCTAACCTTGCTGCACACCAGGGAGTGGTCGGTGTCGCAGTCCGCACTGTGGAAGCTGCGTGTGATTTGAACACTGTTTAAGGCGGCTCGCCTTGTGACAATGAGGTCTAGCTGGTGCCAACGATGTGATCTTGGGTGCCTCCATGAAACCTGGTGACAGGGTTTAGTGTGAAAGAACGAGTTGGTGATGCAGAGGTTATGATAGGTACACAACTCAAGCAGTCTCTGCCCGTTCTCATTCATCCTTCCAACGCCATAGCGCCCAAGGCAGGAGGGCCATGAGTCATGGTCGGCCCCAACCCTGGCATTAAAGTCCCCCAGCAGGAATAGGTGTTCGGTGTTGGGGATGCTGCTAATGATGTTATGGAGTTGTTCATAGAACTGGACTTTAGCTTCAGGTGCGGAGCAGAGTGTTGGAGCATAGATGCTGAGTAGGTGTACTGGACCAGAGGTGGTGAGCAGTCGGATGGACAGTATGCGTTCCGAGCCATTTGAGGGAGGCTCTATCATGCTGAGCAAGGAGTTTCTGATGGCGAAGCCCACTCCCAACATACAACATGACTTTTACCATTGAACCACTGAAGATTATGCCACAGAAGAAGGCAATTTGGCACATTGTTGGCTTTTTGCTAGGAGAACCCAAAACTCATCCCACTGCCCTGCTCTCCACAAGAAACTATATCTCCTCCTCCCCTTCAAATGGTAATCCAATTCTCTGTTTAGAGATGCAAAGCTCTCTGCCTCAACCACTGCCTCTGGCAAAGCATTTCACAAGAACAAAAGATGTAGAAGTAGGAGTAGGAGTAGGCCATACTGTCCCTCGAGACTGCTCTGCCTTTCAATAAAATCATGGCTGATCTTCTACCTCAACTCCACATTCCCGGTCAATCCCCATAACTCTTGATTCCCCTAGAGTCCAAAAATCTATTAATCTCCTACTTGAATATATTCAACAACTGAGCATCCACAGCTCTCTAAGGCAGAAAATTCCCAAGATTCACAACTCTCTGAGTGAAGAAATTCCTCCTTATCTCAGTCTTAAATGGCCAACCCTTTATACTGAGAATGTGACTTCTAGTTCTCGACGTTCCTGCCTGGGGAAAACAGCCTCTCGTCATCAATTCTGTAAAGCCGTCTAAAAATGTTCTGTGTTTCAATATCATCTCTCATTCTTCTAAGTTCAAGAGTATAGGAACATTCGACTCAATCTGTCCTCATCGGGCAACCCCCTCATCCCAGAAATAAATCTGGTGAACCCTCATTGCATCCCCTCCGAGGCAGGTATATCGCTCCTTGACTGCAGAGATCAAGAGTGGCCAGTTTCCATGCTCCAAAAACCCACTAGGAAAAGTAATGAAAATTACAAATATTTTCTGTGACCAGGCCAGCTCTCTGGGCTTGTATTAAGGCGTTGAGTTATTAAATTATTCTTCAGTTCTGAGTCACACCAGCGTTCTTGACACAACCTTAACCTAAATTAGTTTGAGTCAATCCCTCTTGTATGAGGGCAGCACATTCACCCACTTATGCCCCTTGATGGAAAGAGCATTCCATTTAATAACTGCCAGTGGAAATAATTATTTAATGCGATGTTGAAACAATATTTCATTTGGAATAAGTTGTTCAACAATAAATAATATATTAGTAGACATTAAAAGTAGTGACAAAACATGAAATAAAAGTTATGATTGCTGAAGTGGAAAATAAACATTGGTGCAACTACAACTGACAAAGTCACTTCTCAACCTGAATTCCGGATCAGACCTTTGAAAGTACATAGCTTGATGGAATTCTACAGATGGGTTTGTTTTACAGCCCATGGAGCTATAAATTAGCTAAAGAAAGAAAAGTTTGAAGTTAATTAATTGATTTCAGAGGACGGGAATATTTTTCCCCAAGGTGAGGTGGAGCTCCCAGTAAGTGGAAGATCGAGTCAGTTTAGGTGTGTTCACTGTCAATCCCTTTCCTGCTAACGTCAAGGGATTTACACCCAATCTGCCAGGTTGCATTCATTGCTCAAGATAAATAGCACTTTAGAATCCCAAACTCTTGCCTTGGAACCTGTAGAATTTCAATTGGGCTGCATTTCTCACCCACTTACGATCAATTGTTATGATTTGTATCCCAATCCTCCTAAAAATGTGAAAGGAATGCATGGGGAGCAAAACTGGTTATGCAGATCCCACATCCTCAATCCAAAGGAGTGGCAATCAAACAATCAAGCTGATGATGCAGAATATGGGACTAGGAGGTGCATTTGTAAGGGAATGCTTTGGGTTTACTCATGGATTGCATTAATGTTTAACACTGTGAAAATAAATCTAGTTGCCAATACTATATATGTTCTTTCTTTCTTTCTTTTTTCTTCTTTCTTTTGGGCCTCCTTATCTCGAGAGACAATGGATACGCGCCTGGAGGTGGTCAGTGGTTTGTGAAGCAGCACCTGGAGTGGCTATAAAGGCCAATTCTAGAGTGACAGGCTTTTCCACAGGGGCTGCAGAGAAATTTGTTTGTCGGGGCTGTTGCACAGTTGGCTCTACCCTTGCGCCTCTGTCTTTTTTCCTGCCAACTACTAAGTCTCTTCGACTCGCCACATTTTAGCCCCGTCTTTATGGCTGCCCGCCAGCTCTGGCGAACGCTGGCAACTGACTCCCACGACTTGTGATCAATGTCACAGGATTTCATGTCGCGTTTGCAGACGTCTTTATAGCGGAGACATGGACGGCCGGTGGGTCTGATACCAGTGGCGAGCTCGCTGTACAATGTGTCTTTGGGGATCCTGCCATCTTCCATGCGGCTCACATGGCCAAGCCATCTCAAGCGCCGCTGACTCAGTAGTGCGTACAAGCTGGGGATGTTGGCCGCTTCAAGGACTTCTGTGTTGGAGATACGGTCCTGCCACCTGATGCCAAGTATTCTCCGGAGGCAGCGAAGATGGAATGAATTGAGACGTCGCTCTTGGCTGACATACGTTGTCCAGGCCTCGCTGCCATAGAGCAAGGTACTGAGGACACAGGCCTGATACACTCGGACTTTTGTGTTCCGTGTCAGTGTCAGTATATGTAGGTTACAGTAATCAGGTCAGTGCTATTTACTCAGTAAGAGTTTTGATGATGCTTTCTTCATGAAAAAAATGACAATATACCAAGTCCAAATTTTTGGTGTGCTTTTATTACTGGTCAGAGGAGATCTAATGAACCTATTCAAAACTTGTTTGACAAAGTAAATGAGGAAAGGTTATTGTCATTTGGTGGGTGAGTTGGAAACCAGAAGTATAAATTTGGGATCATTCCAAAATAAAGGGAGAAATTTGGATTTGTTTTTTTACCTAAAGTGATGTTAGAACATGGACTATCCAGCCAGAAACCATGATGAAAACAGAATCCAAAATAGATTTTAAAAGAGAAAGGTATTCTTCTTCTTCTTCTTCTTTGGCCTCCTTGTCACGAAAGACAATGGGTAAACGCCTGGAGGTGGTCAGTGGTTTGTGAAGCAGCGCCTGGAGTGGCTATAAAGGCCAATTCTAGAGTGACAGACTCTTCCACAGGTGCTGCAGATAAAATTGGTTGTCGGGGCTGTTACACAGTTGGCTCTCTCCTTGCACTTCTGTCTTTTTTCCTGCCAACTGCTAAGTCTCTTCGACTCGCCACTCTTTAGCCCCGCCTTTATGGCTGCCCGCCAGCTCTGGCGATCGCTGGCAACTGACTCCCACGACTTGTGATCAATGTCACAGGACTTCATGTCGCGTTTGCAGACGTCTTTAAAGCGGAGACATGGACGGCCAGTGGGTCTGATACCAGTGACGAGCTCGCTGTACAATGTGTCCTTGGGGATCCTGCCATCTTCCATGCGGCTCACATGGCCAAGCCATCTCAAGCTACGCTGGCTCAGTAATGTGTATAAGCTGGGGATGTTGGCCACCTCGAGGACTTCTATGTTGGAGATACGGTCCTGCCACCTGATGCCAAGAATTCTCCGGAGGCAGCGAAGATGGAATGAATTGAGACGTCGCTCTTGGCGACATACGTTGTCCAGGCCTCGCTGCCGTAGAGCAAGGTACTGAGGACACAGAGAAAGGAATAACTATTTGGAAATCATTTTTTTAACTGCTATTGAGAAAGGGTTTGAGAATGGAAAAATGTAGCCACTCTTTCAGAGGATGAGAATAAGTCAGATGGACTAAAACTTTATAAATCACTGGTTAGGCCCCAGCAGGAGAACTGTGTCCAATTCTGGGCACCACACTTTAGGAACAATGTCAAGGCCTGAGAGAGGAAGCAAAGGAGATTTATTAAAATGACACCAGGAGGAGTCATGTGGAGAGATTAGAGAAGCAGGGATTATTCTCCTTGAAGCAGAGAAGGTCAAAGGGAGATTTAATGGAGGTGTTCAAAAATCATGCAGGGTCTTGATTGGGCAAATTAGGAGAAACTGTTTCTAGTGGCAAAGGGGTTGCTAGCCAGAGGACACAAATTTAAAGGTAATTGGCAAAAGAACCAGAGGGGATATAAGGAAAGAAACATTTACACAGGGTGTTCTTATGATCTGGAATGTGCTGCTTGAAAGGGCAGTGGACACAGATTTAATAATAACTTTCAAAGGGGATTGTCTAGATCAGGGTTATCCAACCTTTTTGGGCGGAGGGCCAGATTGTGATTTTTGCTCAGCCCAGGGTGGGGACAGTCAGCAAATTTTGAAAGATAAAGGCATTAAAAATTTATCTTAACTAATAAAAACAACAACTGTTAATTTTTGTGAAGAAGTTTTAAATGAGAAGACTAATTTATTGACTTACTTTCTCGTCACTATATTGAAAACTGATTTAGTGACATACCTGGCATACCCGGGCCAGATGGAAACATTTGGCGGGTGGGATCCTGTGGACCGTATGTTGGACAACCCTGGTCTGATGCTTAAAGGGAAAACATTTGCAAAGCTATGGGGAAGGAGCAGCAGAGTGGGAATAATTGCATAGCTCTTTCAAGGAGCCAGTACAGGCAAAATGGGCCGAATGACCTCCTTCTGTCCTGTATCTTTCTATGAAATGGTCACCTTTAATGCTGTGAAAAGCATTAGAAAAATAGCTACATAACGTCATGATCGTGATTCATAATGAACCTTGGTTCAACTCATTTAATTGCCCCTTCAACAATTACATTGCTCTGGTATCCTAGTGATTTTAGTAAGTTTCCCGACCTCAGCAAGTTATGCCTCACACCTGCCACGTTGCTGTTCAAGTTATTAGACTAAAAGTTGTGTCCGAGGGAGGGGACAGTCCTAGAAATAACTCGAATAAACGGATTTAACAGGGTTGCTGATTGACTTTCGATATGTATGTTTTAAAATATATTATTGTTTTGCAGTTCCATTTTTAAGGCGGCGTGATATGAATCATTTAATCCGTTTTTCGCCGAAGTTACGACGGACGAACGGAACACCGCCCCGTGGAAAATCTCTTCTGTGCCTCAGATCCAATCAATGTTCAAAACTTCAACTGTGAAGTAACAGAGTCAGTCCCGCAGAAATTCATTAACTGATCTCTTGTTGCTTCATTAACCTTTGGTGATTTGTGAAAAAAAAATTTAAAATTACTTTCTAGTCAAAGTCTTGTTTTCTCTGGGGTTCTGTACAAGAAAACTTTGAGACTCGATATCATCCACCAAATGGTTTTTTTTATGAGTTTAAAACTTCCCGAATGTGTGTATTTGCTTGCTTGAGACATAGTCCCAAAGGAATCTCTCCCTGATGGGAAGAGACAGTTGGTAATGCATAACTTGAGCATCACCACTCTTCAAACATGGGGCGAGGTGAGGAGGTGGGTCTTCATAAACTACCAGAACCAGTACGGGAGTTGAAGCCACACTGTTGGCGTCTTTCTACTCTAGCCAACTGAGCTAACCGACCCCCGTTTATCTATAGCAAATAACTGATAAGTCTGAACACTGTTTTGCTTAAAACGAAATCAGCCTTTACCTGGGCCTGTGTGATTTTAACATGGAAACAAAGCCTGTGCATTGCGTTAAAACCATTCCGAAATGCTGGAGTGAGAAAAGCTAATCAATTCAATTTCCCTCCGCCTCTCTCCGTGGCTGTTAATAAGTGAAGTAGCTGAACATCCTGATTTATTTTTTTGACTCTACTTGCTTACAAAATTACTCTAACCATTTGTCACCGTTCGGGTAAAGCATTTGTTTTCCTGGCCTCTATTCTATATACACTTTTCATTGGTTTCCATTCCAGTTAATAAATGGCATAACACGTTAAAGTAAAATAAAAGCAAAATACTGCAAATGCTAGAAATCTGAAATAAAAACGGGAAAGTGCTTGAAATATTCAGCAGGTCAGGCAGTATCTGTGGAGAGAGAAGTGGAGTTAATGTTTCAGGTCTGTGGCCCTTCATCAGAACTGGGACAGCTAATTCTTTTCTAAGATTTGCCAGTTCTGATGAAAGGTCACAGACCTGAAACATTAACTCTGCTTCTCTCTCCACAGATACTGCCTGACCTGCTGAGTATTTCCAGCACTTTCCTGTTTTTATTGTATAATGTTAAAGTAGAGATTATTTAAGTAGTCTGCCTGTTGTAACTGAACACAGACATTTGTTAAATTGGGCTGCAATGGTTTTGTCAGAGTTTGTGGAGCGTGGTGTGAATTTCCTTATACTTAAAATGTCAAACTTGTGCAATAAGCATTGACTAGATGAGCAATTAGTGCAGTCATTGCAAGGCACAACTTGGTCCACATAGTTAGGGAGGAGTGTGTCCTTTAATAATCAATGTATAGCTTGCATGGACATGTGTCTTGAATGTTTTTTTTCCCGTTTTATTACTGTATTAGATGGTGAAAGGTTGAGTTAAATACCTTGTGAATCAAGGTTTGAACTAAACGCCAGACGCCTGCAGGCAACTGAAGTGTTTGTAACAAAAATGAATGCATGCTAAAATTCGTCCTTTAAAGAAAGATTTTAAGTTTTTATTTTAGGTAAATGAACTGTGTTTTGTTTTTGAAAAGAAAAGACTTGATAGAGGTCTTAAATAATGAAGGGGTTCGATAGGGTGGATGTGGAAAAACTATTTCCACTTGTGGGTGAGTCCACAACAAGGGGCATAAGATAGTCACCCACAGATCCAGTCAGAAACTTGAGGAGATTCTTTCAGCAGAGGGGTGAGAATATGCAACTCGTTGCCACATGGAGTGCTTGATATGATGTGATTAAGGGGAGGCTTGATGCATACATTAATATTGGAGGTGATAGTGTGGTGGAGACTGGTGTGGAATATAAACACCGACACTGACCAGTTCGCTCAAATGGCCTGTTTCTGTGCTATTGATTCTATGTTCTACTCTGTGCGGCAAGACTGACATACCTCTCAAATATGAAGCATGGGTTTTTAAGGAGTTTAGCTCTGCTGTCTATTTTAACTTTAGGTTGTGAGGGACCATTCATTGTTTCTAACTGATTTTAATTCAATGTTTATTTGTCTTTGGTTTCTTTACAAGAGCATGTTTGAATCTGTGTACTGTTCAAGATATCCGTACCTTAAGTGCCAACTGTACGTTTTAATGTTATAAACATATCTTGCATAAAAAAACAACCGATGAGGTCAGAAAAGAAATAAATAGATAAATCCCACGAGTACAGGCACTCTCGTTAACAGCTGAATCGAGGAATATTATATAATAACGTACACAGATAGACAACACACTTAGACAACGTCAAGACAGAGCATTGCAATAGCTGAAACAAATCTCTGTATAAGCTCAGTTCCCCAGGTATTCTGACCGACCAGTGAACAACTAATAAATGTTGCATCAAACAAAACTAACAGAAATTGGGTTCTAACTAGCATTCAAAGAACGTGAAAGAATCAATATTTCAGGTTGGTTAATTCAATACAACTCGCATTTTGTAAATTGTTTCAAGGAGAACGATTAATTAGTTTTGTTTCAAAAACTAGCCTTTTGTCGTCTCTTTTCAGTTGAAGACAAACATTTGTTAATTACTCTATCAGAACTGCTAATCACTAATTGTAGCCGCTGGACTCTTGTTGCCTGTCGGTACACGCAGGGTTTGAGTGAACTGCAACCTGTTCACACAATCATCTCTAGCCAGTCTAAACCATTTCACAATGTGTTTCCCTCAGAAAAGCGCTGAAGCACTAACAACAGCCTCCAAACCTTCCAAAAAAAATATGGAATGACATCGGATTTGTCTGCAAGCAGGAATCTGGGCCCCAATCTGAATGTGGTTACACACTCACTATTAGCTTCCGATTTGCTTTTGCATTTTTTATCGGAACGATTCAGCATCCTGCCGCTTCTTGCCGATTTGTATCGCCAGCTTGTAAACTCGCGGATTGCCCTGGGTGTCGACTTTATTCAGCCGCTTTTTTTCAGATAGTTCCGTGCATAAAACTGCCTGCGGATGGCCGGGTGCTTTGCAATGAATGCAATCAGATATGTATGTATGTATGGTAGCTCTATCTGGCGACGCTGGCTTTACTCGGCAAATCAGGATTTCTTTTCTAATCCTTCTGTTGATGATGGTAAATCTCACTGTAAACCGAATGCAGTCTGTAAGCACTGAGCTACTTAATGAGGAGAAACGCGTTGCCGGGTGTCTGTGGAAGTGTGGGGCAGAGCTTGTGTATGATCAGATTTATTGGCCCGTTAGCTGATTCCGGGCCAAAACAATCCGCATAAAATACCATGGCTGCGCTCCTCTTTTTCCCAAATAGTGCTGGGATAAAATGGGCGGCAAACACACACACATACAGAATATAGGACAAGGGGGAGCAAAGGCCGGATACTGAGAAGTTGGAAAGGAAAGCCAAGTCAGTCAAACATTGTTAACCGGTTGAAATGGGCGGCGATTTATTTGTTCAGCAGCGGCATTTAAACAAGTGGAAATATTGGCGACCAGTGAGATGGGAATCTGGCTTTACAGGGAAATAAACTGAGAAACGACTTTTAATGGAAACCACCCCTCGTTGATTGGACCCAGTACATCTTACTCGTCACTCCACTTTCCTAAACACCTATCTCCCCTCGGCTTAGATATTCTACTTCACGAGCCAAATATTGTCAGCAACCCAACACCTAATGATGAATCTGCACGACAATACATTATTACAATTAAATCTTATATTCTGTTGTGATGTGCAACGAATCTCAGTCTCTGTAGTCACCCCTCCCAAACAGGATACCTTCAAAATATTGTTTTAAATGCTTCATACCTGTGGAAGTTTTCTTCTTCCACTTGCACCATCGGATTCAATACTCCCACTGGCTGATGAATCGCCACAGTAGATGCACCTCGTCTAAGTTTGATCACAATCCTTGGAGATGATTTAATACAGTGCATAGTTCCAATCCCCAATTTCCTCTGTGCATTCCACGTGCCCCATTTACTCATTGCATTGTATTCAGTCTTGTGGGTGAATTATCTTTGCCAAATTATTTAATGGGAAAACTGCGTGGCCAAATGTTATGTTTGCCCCTCACTTATGTAATACAACATCCATTGCGACCTGCAAAGACCCCCTTAGTCTAATGCATTTCAACCACCCCCAACTACAACGGGGGCAGGTTTCCTCTCTGCATTAATGTGTAACTGAATCTCATTCTTCATAAATGGATTTTAAAATTCCTTGCACGTGTCACACAAAGGAAACATCTCCCCTATATCTCACTGATTTTGATTAATGCTATGGGATCCTAAGTAATTTCAGATCACTTTGTCATCCAAGCCATATTATACATCTTAATTTCTTTAAAATAGATATTTTCTGAGAAAGAAAGTTTTCAAAATAGCACTAATTGAATATTAATTTACACAATCATTAATTAAAGAGTTTATTTCAGATTAATACTAAATACAGGATAGTAAAGTGTCAGCAGTATAGGTGATACTGAATGAAGGGGTTGAACCATTCCACCCTATAGTTTGCAATATATTTCTCCCGTAGAGTCCTCCAATTATATTACATCCTGCTGTATTTACATAAATACCATAATTTGGAAAGAGCAAGATTTGTTTGTATGTTTGAGGAGAGATGATACAAACTAGGATGGTATTCCTTGGAATTTAGAAGGTTGAAGGATGATTTGATCAAAGTTTTCCAGACTGATAAGATGGATAGAGAGAAGCTCTTTACACTGGTTGGAAAGTCTGGGATCATGAGACTGATATGACCTCAGTGAGATCGTTAACGTGAAAAATATAACATCTGAACTCCCAGCCTAATTTGAAGAAATACACATCAAGATTTCATGTTTTAAGACTTATTATAACAGCTAAACTAATAGAACTCCCCATTAACTAATTAGAATTTTCTAAGTAACTGATATCACAAATTACATAAAAAGGTGTTTTCTTTACTTGTTAAAATACTTGAAAACCTCACGCCACACTTTTATCTAACAAAGTACATTTTGGTGGTGAAATCATTGCGGTTAAAAGTCCCAAACTCCTCTCAGTTGCAGTGGGTTGGATCTCCCAGATCTTTTCAAAAATCAATGTCCTCTTCACTCACTTCTACAAGCACTTTTTGACCTGGATGTTCATGAATTTTTTAAAAAATTCTTTCATGGGATGTGGGCGTCGCAGGCCAGGCCAGCATTTATTGCCCATCCCTAATTGCCCTTGAACTGAGTGGCTTGCTAGGCCATTTCCAGGGCATGTAAGAGTCAACCACATTGCTGTGGATCTGGAGTCACAGGTAGGCCAGACCAGGTAAGGACAGCAGATTTCCTTCCCTAAAGGACATTAGTGATGGGTTTTTACAACAATCGACAATGGTTTCATGGCCATCATTAGACTAGCTTTTAAATTCCAGTTTTATTAGTTGAATTCAAATTCCACCTTCTGCTGTGGTGGGATTCGAACCCATGTTCCCAGAGCAATACCTGGGTCTCTGGGTTACTAGTCTAGTGACAATACCAGTACGCCACCGCCTCCCCTAAAGCGATTCCTGGTGATCAGGCTGGTCTTCTACTTCTCAACAAGCTTCAACTCTCAAACCAGTTTCAAGTCTTCACAGCCTTTTGCTGTTTCAGGCTTCCAAGAATAGGTGTTCCCCCCGCCCCCACTCCACCCCCCACCCCCCACAACCTCTCTCTCTCTCTCTTAGCCAGCACCACTGGTTCTCTTCCTTAGAGCCTCTTCCAATGCTGCAGCCATTGGGTTCCCTTCTTACAGCCAGCTGAGTCCACAACAACTAGTTTCTTCTCTTACAGCCTGACTGCCTTCAGAAAATCTGTTCAATTTATCTGGACTCAACAGCTTACTGTCCAGTTCCAATATGCAAAGTCCAGAATAAAAGCAAAATACTGCAGATGCTGGAAATCTGAAATAAAAACTGGAAGTGCTGGAAATAGTCAGCAGCAAAGTCCAGAAGTCTGGTTGCACAAAGCCACCTGGGCCTTCCATTCTTCCCAGCTGTTAGCAGCTGCCTGGTATATTTGCATCTTCAAAATCACTGACTCCGTGTTTTACAACCCAAATGTCTGGGAGGGGAAAACTCATTGTCCTTTAGGTGTTACCCCTGCAGTCTCTGTTTTTTCAAGAAAAAGTCTGTTGTCCTGGTTACCATGATTTCTGTCTCGTCCTTTTGCAGAGTGGATGTGAGGTCACCTGACCTTCTAGACTCATCATATCCGTTTTTAAAACATAGTCATGTTACAAAGTCCAGCATTCATAATAGGGATATAGTGTAAAAATTAGAGCCAGACCTTTCAGGAGTTAAACTAGGAAACACAAATGGTTGTAGAAATTTGGAACTCTTTTTTGGCAAATGGCAGTTGATGCTAGCTCAGTTGTTAATTTTACATCTGAAAGTGATAGATTTTTGTTATCCAAAGGTATTAAAAGATATGGGGCAAAGGCGGGTATATGGAGTTAGGTCATGTATCAGCCATGATCTCATTAAATGGTGGAACAGACTGGATGGGCTGAATGGCCTCCCCCTGTTTCAATGGTCCTATATTTCATGGTGAATAGCATGAAATTATACAGGAGGTTCACTATGCTATGTATTATTCCTGTCGCTGTTTTAATACGTTCGGGTCTTGTTGAGCCCTCAAATATGTTGCCCGGGTTAAGTCTGGTTATGAATTTTGGTTCAGATCTTCTTACCTTGGCACTGTGAGCAAGTGACCAACATTAACAGGCATGATACGTTTTATACAACATTAGATCTGCCTCAAGTTACAAAGAGAATTGGGGGTGGGGGAGGAGGGAGGTGGAGGGGAAGGGTGTAAAGCTACAATCAAGGTCCCAGTCTGTGTCACTGACACTGGCACCAGCGCATTTAGCTAATTTCTGGAATTACATTTAGGAAAAATAAAATACAAGTAGATAAGAAGAGTTGGCATCTTGTTTTTGGCAATCGTCTCCCTCTCCTCAAGACGTTAGCTCCCGCTGGAGTGCAACCAATGGTACCAATCTCTCCAATCTCTCTCTCTCTCTCTGTCAGCAGTGGCCTGGTGGGTGGCCTCTTGCCTCTGAGTTATTCAAGTCCCACTCCAAGGCTTGTGCACAAAAATCAAGGCTGATAATCCAGTGTAGTACTGAGGGAATGTTGTACTGTTGCAGGTGCTGTCTTTCAGAAGTGGCCTTAAACTAAGGCCCCATCTGTGTGGTTGTAAAAGATCCCATGGTACTATTTCAAAGAGCAGTGGAGTTATCCCCTTGTCCTGGCTGATATTTATCCCTCAACTAGCATCACTAAAACTAGTTATCCAGTCATTATTGCATTGTTGTCTGTGGGAGTTTGCTGCGCACAAATTGGCTTCCATGTTTTCTACAGTAGTGACGACACTTCAAAAGTACTTAATTGGCTGTAAAGTGCTTTCAGACATCCAGTGGTCATGAAAAGTGCTATTTAATGAAAACTTCTTTTCCTCACCTCTTTTCCATACATCCACTTACCAGCAAGGATCACCAAATAACTGTTAGGAGGAGGAACCCTGTCTGCTTTTCCCCACCTTTCTCCAGGGGTCCTGAGGACAATTGTAGTGTCCTTTCTGCAGACCTGACTAAGATGAATTAACTCAGGAATAGAAACTGGAACCTTCAGCTTGCTAAGGCTCAGTTACTTTCTTTGCAAACTGATCCAGGGAAATTACAAATACTGTGCCCTCAAAACAGATAACCAGAGGCATAGAGAGTGTGGTGGAGGCAGGTTCAATTGAGACATGCAGGAGGGAATTAGATTATTATCTGTAAAGGAAGAATGTGCAGGGCGATGGAGAGAAGGCAGGGGAGTGACACTAGGTGAATTGCTCCTTCAGAGAGCCAGCACAGACATGATGGGCTGAATGGCTTCCTTCTGTGCTGTAACCATTCTATGATTCCATGATAAAAGTAAGGAAGTTATCCTAAACATTTATAAATGACTGGTTCAGTCTCAGCTGGAGTATTCTGCCCATTTCTGAACATCACACTTTAGGAAGGATGTTAAGGCCTTGGAGAGCATACAGAGGAGATTTACTAGAATAGTACAAGAGACGCAGCACTTCAGTTATGTGGAGTGACAAAAGAGGGATGGGCACAATGGTTAGCACCGCAGCCTCACAGCTCCAGCAACCCAGGTTCGGTTCTGGGTACTGCCTGTGCAGAGTTTGCAAGTTCTCCCTGTGACCGCGTGGGTTTCCGCCGGGTGCTCCGGTTTCCTCCCACATGCCAAAGACTTGCAGGTTGATAGGTAAATTGGCCATTGTAAATTGCCCCTAGTGTAGGTAGGTGGTAGGAGAATTGGGGATATGGTAGGGAATATGCGTTTAATGTAGGATTAGTATAAATGGATGGTTGATGGTCGGCACAGACTCGGTGGGCCGAAGGGTCTGTTTCAGTGGCGCAGTGGTTAGCACCGCAGCCTCACAGCTCCAGTGACCCAGGTTCAATTCTGGGTACTGCCTGTGTGGAGTTTGCAAGTTCTCCCTGTGTCTGCATGGGTTTCCTCCGGGTGCTCCGGTTTCCTCCCACATGCCAAAGACTTGCAGGTTGATAGGTTAATTGGCCATTATAAATTGCCCCTAGTATAGGTAGGTGGTAGGGAAATATAGGGACAGGTGGGGATGTGGTAGGAATATGGGATTAGTGTAGGATTAGTATAAATGGGTGGTTGATGGTTGGCACAGACTCGGTGGGCCAAAGGGCCTGTTTCAATGCTGTATCTCTAAACTAAACTAAACTAAAATACTGCGGATGCTGGAAATCTGAAATAAAAACTGAGTTCCGAAGAAGGGTCTCTGACCCGAAACGTTAACTCTGCTTCTCTTTTCACAGATGCTGCCAGACCTGCTGAGTGGTTCCAGCATTTCTTGTTTTTATTTCTGTATCTCTCTATAACTGGGGTTGTTTTACTTAGAACAGAGGAGGTTTAATATAAGGAGGACAAAATCATGAGGGGCTTTGATAGGGTAAATAAGGAGAAGCTGTTTCCAGAGACAGAAGGATCAGTAACCAGAGGAAACTGAGTTAAGGTAATTAGAAAAAGGAACCAGAGGGGTCATGAAGAAACATATTTTACAGTGAGTTGTTATGATCTGGAATACGCTGCCTGAAAGCAGAGCAACTTTCAAAAGGGAATCGGATAAAGACATGAAGGGGGGAAATCTGCAGGACTATGGGAAAAGTGCAGGACAGTGGGACTAATTGGGTAGCTCTTTCAAAGAGCCGGCACAGGCACGGTGGGCCGAATGGCCTCCTGCTGCGGTTTCTCATTCTAGGATTTGAACATGTTGCTGTCCGGCATGAAGCAAACAAGCCCAGGGCTTTCTGCTAGCCACGATTTGCAGTCGGATTGCAGTGGGAGCTGATGCCGGTGGCTGTTGATAGATACTGAAGCGACTGGGCTGATACTGGCGGCGACAGTACAACGGCAGTTGGAAACAGTGTAACACTGGTGCAGTCACCGCCACTTTGGCTTTACACTAATTGTTACAACTCGTGCAAATGCCAATTTTTAACACATGTAGCTTTCAAAGTCTTAATAAGTAACAAGACAGTCGACTGGACCAGAAACGGAAAATGCTGGAAATTGCAGCCAGCTTCAATAAAGCGAAAAGACAAATTAATGTTTTGGGTTCTGACAAAAGGTCTCGACCTGAAACATTATTAACTCTGTTTCTCTCTCCACAGATGCTGCCAGACCTGCTGAGTATTTCCAGCATTTTTCGTTTTTATTTCTTAGTACTGACCAGCTCCAAACACATCTTAGGTTGTGCTTAATGTTACAATGCCCTGGATCTGTGCTAAAGAATCGCACTGTTGCAAGAGGCTCAGTATGATCCCAGTGTAATCGCGCTGTGGCCAAAAAATACATTTGAAACAAGCAGTTTCAATCCACTGATACTGCGAGCCATCAACAGAATAATTGCAATCGAGTTCAAACTACTTGAAGATTTTTTTTAAATAGTAAAAACTGAAGTTTAAGAGGAATTCTGGCGGTTTAATTTGATATTTCCAATTATATGAATTTCACTAGGAATTGGAGCCAATCAGCAGAGAGTTTATCTACCAGCTCTGCTTTTCCTCCGGTCTGAACGCTTCAAGAACTGCGGCATTGTACAACTCCTCCCAGTCTTCTCAGTGCTAGTGTGACACTGGTACTGACAGTACAACTGGGGCATTGTGACCTTTCTGTACAACACTGAGCACCCAATCAAGACTGGAGGCTTTAAGTCAATACGGATTTTGGTGTCATGTTCAATTAGGTTTTCTCAGTGAAAAACTAATGTAATTTTTGCCCAAGTCATCAAAATGCTGAGACCTGGGAACAAAAAAAAACTCTCCAAGCTCGCAGAGATTATCGGGTCTGAATGATTCAAGGAGTTCTGAAATGTCATAGATATGGAAAAAAAATATGAATATAACATTACATGATTTTGGTAAACTAAAAGCATACTTCGCCTGAGAAAATAAATGATAATACGTGTTTCCGAGTAATTAGACGGCGAGGATCTAACGAAGGGTTCAGCTGGGGGTCATGAACTGCGAGAGCGAAGTCTCCATTGTCTCACAGACAACTCTTTAGACATAGGGTTCTGGGTTGACGCCTAAAACCCGAACACATAATCCAGGCTGACTCTCCACTGCAGCACTGAGGGAGTGCTGCGTTGTCGGAAGTGCCGTCATTCAGTGAGCCAGGTGATCATTAAAGATCCTGGGGCACTATTCAAAAAAAAGGGGGAAAGTGTTCTTCGTGTGCTGGCCAGCACCACCGATTATTCATCTCATTGCTATCAGTGGGATCTTGCTGTGCACAGAATGTCCAACGGGGTTTTCCCCCATTGCATTCCAGTCGTAATTAATTGGAGAAGGAATAGTTAGGGATGTTTTGAGGATGTGACCAGGTGCTATATAAATGCAAGTCTTGATTTTCTGCAACACCTGAATTTTTCAGTTTGAGGTAAAGCCCTGTTGTTCCTCGGAGGTACCGGTTCACTTCTATATTCCTTCAGATTATGTGTGAGAAGTTGTTCTATTTTGGCCCACTTTAGGTGTGAGCAGTCGATCCGAAAAAGAACCACGACTGTTCTTGCACACTGTGTTCCCAGCAGGAACAATTACCGTCAGGCCATCAAAAATAATATTGTTGATCATCCAGGGAAATTTATATTTGATCAATAATTGTTCACATGTCCAAATATGTATGCATTATGAAACAGCTAAAATGGTTACTACTTCCTGCATAATTCCAACCAAATATTGATAATGCATATTTTAGAAACATATCTAAATTAACATTAATTATTATGGTAACGATTACTGTTTAGAAAAATGATGTCGAATTCAACACAAATTTGCTTCCATGTTTGGATAGTCAGGTTCAGTATTTTTTCATCTTTATCTTTCTGTTTATAGATGTTTTAACGAAGCCAAGGATTTCTCATTTCAATAACACTCCGAAGTGCTAAGGTACTTGTTATAAGTATATTATATAGTTTAATGCTTGGGAATTTTCTACCTGCAATCCGCTATATTGTGCCATGTTAACACCCAATCTTTAAACAAAACATTTAAGCTCTCAATATAATTCCCTCATCTCTCTGATTTTGTCAAACTTGCAGGCAGAAATCGGTACAAAATACTATATTGCCTTGCACAGATTTTTCAATTTGCAATTGACTCGCGTTGGCGCAGATTTGTCTGAAATACTTATACGTGAAACATTTGCCGGCTTTTTACGTTAATGCAGACAGCAGGAGGAGAGTTTCCGAGACATAAACCTTCACTGTTGGCCAATGCTTGCGTACGTTGCAAAACTTAAACATAATTTCAAACAGATCTCTATAACATTTTATAAATGATCCTCAAGACTTTGGCAGGAATGAAGTTTAGATGCAGGGCTTTGTGTCGGAGTCTGTTTTCTCATTTTGGACCGATGACCCCTCTGGTCGCGCTTTGCAGGGACGTGGTAAATGTGGCTGCTACATTAACGCAGACACAATGGGTCTAATGGCCCCTTACTGCGCAGTAACTCTTTTTATGTTTCTATGTTTTATGATATTTCTACACATGGCTACCGGAGAAATTCTTATCCTTTATTAACTAAGATTAGAGTGAATGGATAATTTCCAAAACCTCATTTGGACATTTGGCAAAAACCAGATCCACACTATCTAGGCGTGGCACGGGCTCCCAAGAATAAGATAGCGTACACATACATTGTAGAATCTGTTTATTAAGCATTAGCCAGAGTGCAAATCAAGCTTTCTTGTCTGTAAACTTTGGCTTTTTTGGAGAATGTTGCGCACAATAGATTAGAATGAGAAATGCCATAGCTGTCAGCTTCAAGCGAGGAGCCAAACCGTTACAAATATTAAGAACTCGACAAATTAAGGAAAAACCCCACAGAAAATAAGTATATTAATGTGCAGCAAATCTAAGATCACAAGTGGGGATGTATTGAAAGGGATGTGGTCTTATGTCAACGCCTGCTGTTGCGCTGCATGAAAAATTCATAAAAGGTCCATTTTTAAAAGGAAAAATGACATAGTTTGATGGATCATGAGGTGCAGGGATACATGAGGGAGGCTGTGCAAGAGTATACGGCAGGTCAGTCTTTACATTCCTAATCTATCAACCAAGGCGCAAGTCAAGTGATCATAGGTATGCTGTTTGAGAACATGCTTTCTTCTTACCTTTAAAAACACTACTTTATAGATAATTATTTCACATACAAAAGGAAAACAAAAAAATTAATTATATACAGCAGACCCCGCATTACAATCTAGAAGCCGGATTGTAATGGTCATGCATATTTTGAATTATATATCAACGTGATTAACAAATATTTATCTGCAATAGTTACGTGTAATAACACTCTTTTATGAAAGCTTTCTAAACCAGTCCACGTGAAATGTCTTCTCAATTAAACAGGTATCATTTTAGCCAGCGCTGTAAAGGGGCTGGTGGTGTACATTGATGGGGCAAAGGTCATATATTTAGGGTTAAACCGGTTTTAAAAAGTAACCATTGGGCTCATACAGGTCTGTCCACAGCATATTGACACGGACTTAGGTTGGACACTTGGTTCTGAACTCCCGGGTAGCCGAAATTGGTATGTTGCTTGGCCTTGAGCCTGAGACTGGCGAGGCTTGAGTTGCATGTGTCCCGGTACGTGTAAGGACTAGCAGAAGATGCGTAAGGACAGGCGCCAGCAGACATGGCCGAGTTGAGGGAGGGGTTGTTGAGGTTGTTCAGATTGCTTAAATTATTCAGACCGGTCCCTGGCACCCCGGTCACAGCCGAAGGGACCATGGATGTTGGCATGGTCATAGAGGAGATGGAGCTGGGGGGAGAGAACATGGGCTGTGTGGACAGGGGGCTGACGTTCATGGAGTTGAAGAATTGAAAGCTCTTGGCCGACAGAGGGCTCGTTGTCAAACTCTTGGTGGCCCAGTTGTTGTAGGAATAACCGGAATACATATCGTCGTAAGGTTGCATGAGTCCGTTAAACTGTGCGCCAAATCCATTTTTACACAGCTCGGCCTGTTGGTTGCGCTCCCTTTTCCTCCACTTGGCCCTGCGATTTTTAAACCATACCTAGATCAGAAAAGATACCGTTCATTAATCACAGGCTGGTGAGCGTGTGTATAACGCGCTATGTTTATGAAACAAATAATCGATCGGTTCAACAGATTCCTTTTCATTCATATTTTGTTTTGCTCAAAACACAAATGCTATTCTCATTAAATTTTCAACAGAGACAAGCCCAAGCATTTAAATCTCACGGGTCTAGCCTGTACACATATGGAAATCTTTCGGTAATTTGCGTTATTTTGTTACAAATGACTATGGCTATTTCAAAACAAAGTTGAATCGAAAAACAAATCAAAATGTATCGTTCATAGAATCACAGAAGAAGCCCATCGCACCTGGCTCTTTGACGAAGCTCTCCAATTAGTCCCACAACTCCTGATCTTTCTGCCTCGCCCTGGGATTTTTTTTTCTTTTTCAAGTATTTATCCAATTCCCTTTGAAAGTTACTGTGGAATCTGCTTCCACCGCCCTTTCAGGTAGTGCAATCCAGATAATAACAACTCCTTGCGTTTAAAAAGTTCTTTTCATCTCCCCTCGAGTTGTAATTCTACCGAATCTTGCTTGTAACTTGGTCTTCAAAATAACATGATGACAGAATGGTGCAAAGCAACCCATTTCTGATCCCCGTAACTCCCAGTGTAGAATATATATGTATTTTGCTACAAGGAATAAAACTAAGCTGAATAGTTGGTGTGTATTTATAAGGTCCAATTTCTATATTGAGAACAATTAATTGAGAGAATACAGCAAAATATGAAAAGCTTCAGACTAAACATAATTCTGTTCTCGTTTATAATGCAAGGCTCATAACAGATGCCCACCGTTAATCACTTACACCAAATGTGACAACAGACAGCTTTAGAATTGTTGGTAAATGATCTAGAAAAACGAATTTCCTGGAGATCCAACACGATTCTATTGCTGTTCACTCCTACTCTGCATTTCTTAGATTTCTTTAGCACTTTGGACTCCTATGAAATAGATCGTCAATAGCTGTCATGCTTAGATTTGGATTTATAGGGAAGTGATCACAAAAATCAAATGCCCACTTCGTAATATTATTCATCAGTCATTTCAATTACTCATACTCCAACACGTTCTAAAGCAAAAACATGACATTGAATATATTTAGGGGGCATGAAGTGTGTAGAAATGACTAGATTCCGTACCCAGAGTAATAAAACAATGAAGAATTGAGGAGATGAGTGTTAAAAGTATGCTTTGATCAGAATCCTGTAATTCAACATCACGCTGGATGGTCCGCAGCAATGGAAAGGAGTGGGAAATGATTTGGTTGTTTGGACTGTTCGGGTTCAGGCGTGTCTTTAGGATGAGGTACGGCTTTGGGATCGGCTATGTCTTTGGGATCAGGTATTCCCTTTACCTTCTACATATCTCTGGGTTATTCATGAACTCATCATTCTAGCCTTTAAGGCGCTAACTTGGCCTTTGCGCGATTATAATACTTCGAATGGGACCAATTATTTAGCTGTAATATTGAGTCTGAAACTTGTATTTTACTCGGGAAAGCCTTACCCTGACTCGTGCCTCGGTTAAATTTGTCCAGACAGCAATTTCCTCCCTAGTTGACATATCAGGATATCGGTTTCTTTGAAAAGTTGCCTCCAGTTCCTGAAGTTGTTGGCTTGTGAAATGTGTCCTTTGGCGTCTCTGTTTTTTCTTGATTGAGGGGTTCTTCGAATCCGAATCATCCGTCTGATTTTGCTGAGATTTCTCATTGTCTGCGGAAGTAAATAAGATGCTGTAAATTAATCTTGTCCTCCTTTTCCTAAATCCGCACCCTTATAAACAGGCAAATTCCAAACACTTCCACAAATCCGTCTGTTTATTTTGTGGATTGTTGATAAATGTAATCAGAGGAAACATATATAGTTAATAAGTAAGTGGAGTTGTCAGCGTTCGAAGCAGTAAAGTTCTGTCACCAATAAGGTTATCTAGTTATCAACAAAATGAGTGAATTTCAGTTTGTTTTTTACCCGTTTGATGGACGTATGGGATTTACAAAATTCTACTCACCATATTAGTTTTTCTGAAGGTTTGACAGAGCCGAAAATTGATTTAGTTTGTGTCGGGCCGGGTTAAAATTGCAGTTAGTCATAAGGGAAAACAGGCGATGGGCCGGTGGGACGCCAGACCGAGGAGCAGTTTCGAAGCAAAAATTCATTTCTGTCAATGCATATATGATCTTTGTTTTAACCTCCACCCCTCCCCCATGCTTTATAACTAGATCAAGAATACAGGGTAATTTTAAAAGATCGTATTATTTTTATTAATTTAGAATGCCAAATTAAAGAATTTTAACGAAAGACAAACGACACTAATCAGCTTTCACCTCTCCCGCCCCCGACCCCTCCCTCTGCACAACAATTAATCACAGACACCTGCAGAGAGGTAAATACCTTATTTTATAAACAATCTGTTTGAATCTAGCATTCCTGAACGGATTGGATATCGATTTTCGATCCGGGAATCTGTTTATTTCCTACCTGCACATTGGGTATTTGGAGTGTCCACCAGTTGATCGGCGTATTGTCCTTTCGGGACTCGCAGCGTTTGAACATTAGATGACATTGCAAACCAAAACACGAGGCAAACAAATCTCAAATCTAGTTTTTATCTTCTGCCAAAGCAGTCGGGCGTTCAATTTGCCTTAAAGAGCGCCTTGTGCTCTATCACTTCCCAAGACAGTAAGCCTCTCCCAATCCCGGGACCCCACAGAGGGCATCAATTTAGTTGCAAGTAAATCCCTAGCTCAGACACGCTGACAAGGGCAGGTATGAGGACCCCCTGGTCGCCGCTTTTCCTTTAACTCTTGTTTGTTAAAGGCTTAGCTTTTGGGGCAGTTATAAATGAGCAATAGACGAACCTTCGGACCCCTCCTTACTGTGAGGCCAATAACGTCAAGGCGGATCCGCCGGTGATGCAAGCTGTAAACTGACGCGGACTGGCTGTCAGAAACCCCAAGCATCCTCAGAAAGAGAAAACAGAATACCATCCACGTCAGACAAAAACTCTTAGAACAAGGCAGAGAACCCAAGGACGTTTTTTGGAATCTGGGAGGGATTAGCTGCAGATGGAGGGACGAAACAAAATATGTGGAGGTATTTGTAAGTTAAGATTTCAAAGGCACATATAAGTCTTACATTACACAATGTTCAACATTATGGATGTAACACTTTACAATGATCAGGTTTGATCCTGTTTCTTATTTTACTAATTTCTACTAATTCATAAAAATCCACCTGAAATTAACAACTGGAAACGGTAGCTTTCAGTAAACGGACTTATGGACTGTCCATTTATATAAAACCAGATTAAATTCACAAATATCTCTCTTAACCCGAGCTCTAGGACGAGAGTAAAGCAATAACAATGAGGCCTCTGTGGTTTATAAACCAATGAGTCAAACGTGTGAAATGTTAAAATTAGACCCCCAAAAAAAACCCGCCCTGGGAGAGTTTCTTGTGGAAATGTGGGGTAAAGTGCTTTTCCATTTTGAGTCCTTTTCTCTGCACCACCAGTTCATGTAGTTCAAAGTAATTAATTGTACGTGAAACATTAAAGCTATGTAAACTGTTTTCTTTTTAGCTTGAAATCATAATGATCAACCACCCCACCTGTATTTAAAATCGGCAAAAGTTACATTTTACATCTAGTGAACATTAAGAAAACACGCCCTTCCTGAAAATGCCCAGCAGATGCGCTCAGAAACTTTTGTTTTCCGAATTCACTATTTGGGGTTCTGCAGTTTGGGGCGCTTTCGGTATCGTGATTAAAGGGCATCCACAGATGGAGAAAATAGCTCAGAAAAATGAGCTGTTGTCACTGGGAGGGACTGTCAACAATCACAGCTAACTGGCCACGTTTGACAGAGATTGCTCGCGTTGTTGATCAGTTGAGTATTTTTTTTAGTTAAAATTTAAGCCTTGGTGGATTTTATGGCATCAGAATGTCACGTCGTATCAGCAAAAAGGTGCTAAATTTCCCAATGGATATTAGCTTCATAATTTATGGCGTGAAAGTCCCCGTAGTGCCGCGTAAACATTTCCCGGTGAGAATGATAGAAATTCCTGCATTTATTCTGCAGTCAACATTATATATATATATATATGTTTCAGTAACTCTTAACAACATGCTATTCACATAGGGTTGCTACCTGCCTGTATTTGCCCTCTTTGTTATTAAAATACAATCATTTCAAATAGCGCTTAGTCTTTATTTCCTATTCTAAATTTAACGGATTACCCCTAGGCTGCAAATACTGAATCCACATGTTGAATTTTCCAAGTATTTTCGACGGAAATTCAGTAAAAGTTTTTTTTTAGCAGCGGTAAGTTAATATTCATGGTGTACAATCATAATATTTAATGTTCCTGTGACTAGGGAGAAAACTTCTGAAATATTCCTAAATGCCAGTTTCCCTAGATAGTGACTATTTACAAAAGCAGTCACAATATCTGCTCGTTCAATATTTGCTACAGTCTCTCTGACTGTAAACCCACTCTAGGGACCGCCCCTGGCATTTGTTCATAAACTGAAGGTTATTTTAACTCGATTTAAAGTATCCACATACCAATCTCCCAAAGGTGGCTGCACGAAAGCTTTTCAATCGCATGTAAAGCATGACACGGAGAGTTAAAATGTATATAACACTGATAAACTGAGTTGGTTCTTCATCTGATTAATCAAATAATCAACTCCTTAAATTGCTTAGAAAATTCACGATTTGGGTTCTGTGTTATTGCTTGCAGACTATGCCTTATTTGCAGCAGAGGGAGGATATCGCTCTCGTATTTTGTGTTCAAAATAAAAACATGCTTTAATTATTGGAAGGTAAAATTATCAATACAACCTATGGTCGTTTGGGATAAAATGTGTAATCTATAGGTAATAGATATTATGACAGATAAACTGGAGTATTAATGGACGGGTTAAAAGCTGATCCCTGTGTACTGTTGATGTTATCCATCAGGTTTATTTCAGGATAAGGCAGGGTGCGAGTACTAAGCAGCATTTAATAAGCTTTCATTACGAATATAAGCATAGAGTTTTAAAAAACGGGAAGTTTATATACCTCAGGGATGTTCACACTGCAAAACTGGTGTTATTGGAAAATAACTCCCCGCAGAGAGAATGCTTTATCGAGTTGGATTTTCATAATCATAGTATGCGCCTGCATTTTAATCTCGTTAATCCAACCGCATCGTGAAAGAGAGATGGGATTAATATTTATTTCATTCCAGTCTGAAAGCATCTAACCGAATTATATTTGAAGAAGAGGCCCGACATTTGAGTCCAGGTTCCACTCACTCTCTCCATTTCTCTGGTGCATACAGATTTGTCAGAATGATTACAGGAAGAGAAACTCGTTCATATTCAGTACGGTTTAAAATTGAGAACATGCAGCCTAATTAAAATCCGCGATCGTGTTCCCTGCAGTTACTGCAGTGCTGCTGCTGCCAGTTCATTAAAGACAAATTAAGGTAAACATTTATTTATTTTCTAGCCTCCAGGAGGTTTAGTTTATTGCAGTTTTTTTTTCCAGATATAGCATCTTTGCGTCATGCTTTCCTTCTGTCGTTTTAAACAAAGAGCGCAAATTCGCTTTACAATTACAATGTGCGCATATATTCAATGCCACCGCTGAATAATAACTAAACCGAGGGACAAGTTCATTGAAAGAGGCCATTTGGAATGAAGTTGTCCAGAACCCAAGCACTGGCTTGTAAAACAACCCACGCTGTTTCGGATATGTCAATGCCTTGTAAACAATTGTTTGTATTAAAGTGCTTATTGAGACACCTCTACCCAAAATATGATCCACATCTCGGCTCGTGTTTGAGTGTATGATACATCGAGATATTTTATATATATATATATTTATACTGGGTTAGTGTCTTTCTTGGACCGAACCATAACATTAAACAATGCCCAAGTGATGTACAAGCATAAAAAATCCTTCTCAGAATTCCCCAAAAAAGATGCAGTCGAATGCATTTTTTTTATCGTGCTAAGATTGATCAGAATCAAGTCAATATTTAAATCGTAGTCACGAATAAAAACGGTCATCTTGAAGCGAGCCAGATTTCAGTACAAGTCACCAGAGCCGATTAGTGACTGAAATAAAATGTTGGTTTGAAGTGAGGATTGTGACAGTCTCTCTCCGCTTGTCCGTGTATCACCGTCCATTTTCTAAAAACTACACCAGCCTTTCTCGCTTTCTTTCCGCCTCTTTTTTTTTGTGCCCAGACCTCCACCAAATAAAGATGTGACTGATCTGTCAGTGAAAGATTAGCTTTTAGAAAGTAAATATTTTGATGGTTTTTAAACAGAGAGCCCATTGCGTGTCAGATCGCGGCGCCACCAATAGCTTTTTAATCAACTCGTTCCAATTCAATTAAAAATCCCACTTCCAAACCGGGAGCTGCAGCACCTGCCCCTTTCATCTCCCCTTACGACCCAGCACTGGGGGGGAAAAATATCCCAAATTTGGTGCTATCTGTGTTTTACAACCGGAAATGACTTGCATTGATTAGATCTTTGTTGAAATGTTTGCTTCAGAGTGTCAGGGAATTAAACTAATCCTCATTAAAACTCGGGATACCATTTCCAAAGAAAACGACGCCTAATTCGACCTTGCAAGCAGCCTACTGGCAATATAAAAGATGATTTTTTTTTAAGTAGTGCAAACTTTGACCTTTATTGAGTGGACACTAACTAGGTGTCTTTGAAATGTGTTATAAGTTTACAGCGTTGGTGGATAGATTGGATAAGTGGGTGAGCATCTATTTTACACTCACATATCTCCAGAGCTCTTGTCTACTGACTATCCAAAAATGAACATTCATCTTTATTTCGAATCTTCTCCTTCGCTGTTTCTGAAGTTTGTTTTCAGGTTACTAACAACAAAGAGGGGACCTGGTAAATGACTGGATGTTTGTCTTGAATAGGAACGTTTTTTTTAAGAGGGTGGAAATATTTCAAAATATTTTAGGACTTCGATGTAAAAAGTTCTTTTCGGGAAATGTTTACACGTTGATATTGTCCTTCGTTTTAATGAGCATTGTCACACAATTAAATAAAATAAAATCTCCACTTTACAGATACATAAAGGTTCCTGATCTGGAACGAAATCCGCTGTGAATTGTTAGCATTAACACTCTCCAGAACGAAAATATTATTTCAGCTGAACTGTCCGCAGGTCTGCAGAATAAAGTTGGATATGGAATAGTTGGGACTGGAATTAACTCAGAGAGATCCGTGAAACAGATTTACAACAATGTGTAGGGCGCTATTCCGCCACAATTAAGTTGGTGGTTCTAGAAATCCTTGCGAGAAATTCGTCTGACTTACACCGAGATTTAATCCATTTTATATATGATGTCTTTACATTTATTTTCTTTGCCGGATTGAATACAGCTAGGTGAGATTCCCCTATTTATATCAACAGGATATGTCATATAATACATTTTTTTACATCAGGGATGTTTATCATTCATATGATGGCAGTTGTGATTGTGTTATAACAAAAATATATAACATTTGTCAAGTGGCATTAACACACTTTTAACTTTTATGCAAACTTTAGTCAATTCCGAACAACTCATTTCCCAGACAGAAACGCCAAATTGTGCACGGCAGGCCAACTCTACCCCACCCCCCCCCCCCCCCCCCCCACTACCCCCCACACACACCCGCCCCCATCCTGACAGAACAAGCCCGACATTGGCATCACTTGAAATCAAACCACTGCCATTGAAGGAATACAACAAGGAATAATGGTATTTACAGCAGTGCTTCCGAGATCCTGCTTTATCAATTCGCAATATGTGATTCACAAAAGGTTAAAGCCGCGTATCAGTGCAGGTGCCCGAACAGGAAGGGCTACAAATTCCATGGCTCATGTGCCATTGCTTGGAAACAAGTAAACACGTTTTGTCCTCTATTCTTAAGCTAGAGTCTGACCGCGGACTGAAGCTGACCCAGACATATTATGGCGGGTTCAGAACACGTGCAATGAAACCCAGCCATGTCACAGCATTAAATTAATATGGTGATAAGGCGCTAGGTCATTCTGTTATCTCAACCGGCAGTCTGCCTCCTCTTTCCTCATTTCCATCTGGCTTACTTTTCCTTTTTTTTTGTTGGAATGGATGCTCACTTGCAGCATTTATCGACGACTTTTAAAAAAAACTTTACAAACATGTGCAGGGGCAAAGGAAAAAGCTGCAGGTACAACTGACATTGTTTAATTGAGAACAATAAACCTCCGCTTGCTGTTTCCCTGAGGCTCTTTACAAACCTCAGCAGCCACTAGAGGTCGCGAGGTTTAACTATGGGTCATTTTCAATCGTTGAAGCTGCCTTATTAATGCTTGGGATCTTTTCCTCCGAATTGACTGTCATCTTTCTCATTTTTGATCTTTGTCCCCCTTTTTTAACGATTCAGCCTTCAGGTTTCAGCCTCTTTACAGCCTACCTCCTTATTTAATTCCTCTATCTTTTCAGCCCCTGCTCTGATTCGCAAGTGCAGTCAGAAATGTCATCAACTCACCGCTGCTCTCCTGGTGTGTTTTACAGATCCCTTCTCTTTGTGGGGTCCCGGAGTCTGAGAGAGTCATAGGGCTGTGATCAGGAGCGTCCGAGTCGGTCAGAACCCCGCCCGACAGGTTGTATTCCATCCGATGTGCCTGTCCTGCAAAAAAAAAAGTTCGTCACATCAGCGGATCCGAACTAAACAAAGACCCCTCCTTCAGCAATGTTCTATGAGTGGGCACCTAGATTTTACAGAGACAGCTTCTAATTTTGATTTCCCTGGATATGACCATGCTGCAAATATCGTCACCTGTGAATAAATCCACTCCAAGACGTGTCATTCAGGATTATGTTAGCAGCACAGATTATGAAGCTAGCTCTGGTTGGAATTCACATCTGAAGCTCGAGACAGGGTCGGTCAGAATCCTTATGAGGATATTTCTGTGCAGTTGACTAAATTCCCAATTGTGTATTGTAAAATTCGTTTTCACTGTTTATTCTTCATATTCTTGTTCGTCAGTATTACGGTAATTATTAGCAGAGACATTGTCAGGCGGAAGACAAGTTCAGGTGGGATTACTTCCATTTGATGCAAATTAAGGCGGCCATTAATCCATTTACCTCCAGGTCAATATTAATTAACTTTAATATTTTTTAACGTCACGCATGGTAAAAATGTATATTGTGGCTCTTTTATTGGAATACGGTATTCCTGGTTCCATAAAGTTATTATTATAATCGGTGCCAACTAACAGGCAACAGCTCACATTTTGTAAAGTAGGGATGGTTACTGTCGGGATGCGTCACTGGGCCATGGACTGCACCGCACTCGACAATAAAACGATTGAATTCAAGTATGAGCAAATTCCCAGCTTTGGTTTATTGTAGTGGTGGTATTTACTTCGAGCACGGTAATGTATATGTATTAAGTTTGTAATTAAATGCTGCATTAAACCTGAGAAATCGGAGCTGTATAATTACTGTCAGAGCCCATTAAAGCTTTCTGCCTGATTGAGTGTCAAAAATGCAAAACCTTGCTCCTTTTGTTATGGTGAAACTTGTTTCCAAGAGCACGTGTCTATAGTTTGCCTGCACAATAGTCACAGTATTCCATAAAGTAACTAATTGCACCATGTTGCTAAGAGACGTAATAAAATGCAATATAAATATGTTTTTTTTCCTACTTAAGATACAAATTCAGGCAGCAACATCCACCAGGAGACCATCTCCAGCCAGTCCCAAGGTCTGAGTTGATGTATAAATGACAGCCCACAATACATTTCTATTAATTGAACTTTTAGTTTACTTTTTGTGCACCGCAGTCAGTTCAAAACAGGTGACGATACAATGTAACCCCCTGACAATGTAACCATCGAGTTACTTTCGAGGCAAATTTATCCCAAGACAAGTGCTTTAAATTATTTTCTAGATATAGTTTAGGATCGGAATTGTGCTTTACCAAGTTATATTATGTGGCCCATTGAACAATATAAAAATGTTTCCATTTATATAGCGTATGTCACGACCTCAGGACGACTCAAAACGCGCGTTACTGCCACTGAAGTCGTTTTGAAACGCAGTCACTGTTGTAATCGAGGGAAATATACATGTTCCATGAGATTGCTGCTTTGTACCCATCATTAGTGACGAGAATATTCTTCCTGGGCGTTTCCTGGGTTAGAATTATTTTGTTGTTTTTTTCCCCCTCGTTAAAGCGTTCGCTGTTTATCACGAGAGTTTGTGAATTGAAAACCAATGTAATGATATTTTCGCACCTCATGTCAGAACTTTAATGTCATTTTAAATAAATACAATCAAAAGACCATTGTACTGAAATTCTAGATCACCATGTTTGCTAGGGTCAGACTGTCTTGGCTTCGGGTGAAACAATGAGATGGAGGGTTCTGAACATGTGTTGTCCATAACCTAGGCTTAGTACATGTTTAAAATGGCACTTGCCAAAAAAAAGCAACAACCACGTTAAATAGCACATCCTCCAATCCATGGAGTCAGATACCTCCATCTGCGACCAGAGACATAGCTATGGTTTTATACAATCTGATAACACCTTCCACGGGGGGGAAGGAGGGAAAAAAGATCATAAACGCGCCGTGAATTAATTTCTTGGATTAAGATTTGATTAAGATGTGTGTCAATTTGCCGTCCCATAACTTATTAAGATGCGGCGCCTCTCGGGCTGTCCCTATATATACATATAGATATAGAGAGAGGCAGCAGATGGAATTTTGACGGAATGTTTGTAGATGATAATTTCAGCTCTTCTGCACCTATTTGCATCTGATTGCGTCTGTCAGGCGCGTTTCTTTTCTCCAGAGCTGCCTGTCTCGGGATGGGATGGGTTGGGGGGGGTGGGGGGGGGGGGGGGGGTCATGTAGATCAGCAACAGCTTCATTTAATTCCAAGTCACATTTATTATCCAATCTGTTTGGCCGCATTAATATTCAATATTGAGCCGAGACGGAGCTTATTCGTGTTTCTAGCCATTGCGGAGTTAATTCAATGCATTGCAGAATAAATCTTGCGCCAGTCGCCCCACGGTGTGTTAAGACAATAGTGAGAACATTTCAGGGTTCAAACGGGAACGCCAACAAGCAGGTATTTTCCAATGTGTGCCGTTGCATGTCACTGGAAGAATCTGGATAGTCAGTCATTAACTGATTAATCGGTCAGTCGATACATTTGGTATGAATAAAATACGAGGAGTTAAAATATGTGTGCTGGATATTACGTGTATCGTTCTAATTGGCGTTACATTTTCATCTAGTGAAGTTAGCTGACCACAGACTAGTATTTAGTGACTTGTACAGCAACTCCCAGACGTACACACACACACACACACACACACCAATAACAAGCTTTACCAATATGCACAATATCTGTGTTTCATTCCGGTTTAAGAAAACTCCAAGCCGAAGGTGATTGGGAAGTAATCAATCTCCACCTTCAGAACGGACCCTGTCATTATGATCCCAATATAAGGTCTTTGAAAGGGAAAGTACGGCCATGTGTATTTTATAATTAAAATCAAGATCAGAAATTCGCAGAAACCCGCTGTCATTTTTCTTATTGAACAGCTCGGGTCCGGTATGTTCAGTGTCATTTTCGTAGACTGTAACATGTGAGATCACTCGGTCTATTTTGCATGTGCCGATTCTCTTTTTAAATACGTATATTTCCAAACGTTCATCCCTCCTAGGTAAAGGAATCAATGAAATAGAATGCAGTCTGATTGGACGGAGAATTGTTAAATATCTCGGCAGTTTAACTATAATATTCAATCGTTTGGCTTAATTCACTCAAATGACTGACTCCCGCTTACACACTCTTGTGACCCGCTGCTGTTTCATCGACATTTTTAACAGAGGCATGTATTTATTTACATTTAAAATAAGAGGTATTCGCGTGAAAATACTTGGAGAAATAATTGACACTTATATGATCTCCATAATCAGTGCGAACGATGCATTTCGTTTAGTCTCCATAGCATGTTCTCGTCGGGCTAAACATAGCCGGTGCCGAATTTGTTATAATTTTGGGTTTTATGTTAAGTCGGGTTCGTTTGTGCAGACATTTAATTCGAGATACAATTGTTATTCTTGCTGGGAAAATAGAGTGACTCTTGCCATAGATTTGTTCGTATTAATTCTGAGCTTCTTTCGCTGTTAAGCTTATCTAAACTCGCCTCGATGTGTTTCGAATCTAACAGTGCGTGTATGCAGAGCAAGTGAACTATGCCGAGACACTTACCAGTCATGCTTGTGAAAGCAGCGTCACTGTTAACTGAAAAACCGGCTATATTTTCTTGTAAAACTCAGAGTTACTGAGCAAGCTCGATTATTCCACTGTTTATTTAAAATCGGGATTGATAGAGGTGTTTCTGCCCCTTCCAACTGGACTCCAAATGTGCGTGTTCTCTCGAGTACTTCAACTTGATTGTTGTCCCTTGCAGTAAACGTACTGGAAGTTTGCGGATCTTATAGAGTCTCCCGTGGCTGCAGCGCACCTGCTAGCCATCAATTTTCCACCCGAACCCACTCGGCACAATCGTGAAAGATTCCTTTTGTTCACAGGCCAGCCACACACGGGCAGCAGAATAAGTACACATACATTGTTCGAAGAAGCAGCGACTCTTTCTCGGGCCTACCTGGATTGGATCTGAAAACAAGCGTCAGAAACCAAACCGATTTCAAATGATCCGCCTTTCCCTTGGTGTATTCAATAAAGCCCAGAGCGCTTGGTAATGATCCCAATAAGGCATCCTTTACAGACAGGCCCATTAATTATTTTGAGAAAGTCAAAAAAAGTCACTTTTGTAAAAGGCTATAAGATTTTAAAAACTATTTAAAGTCATTTTGATTTCTAAATCTCTATATTTTAATAATTGTTGCAATGTCAACTCAGATCGTTTCTCCCTCTTTTATTCTTCAGCCCAGAGCTGATTTTTTTTTGTTGGATTCACAGCTGCCCGCTCAGCGAAAGGGTGACATAATTTTTAGAGAATGTTACTTCTGCACAGAACAACGCGGCCATATTCTTGTCCACTAAAAAAAGGGCTTATTTTGATTCACATAAATCTTTGCGTTTTACCGTCACAAATATATTACAATCTTATCTAATACACACCTTTTTTTGACATATATTTATGATGTGTTGTTATAAGTTTGCATCATCTCTCGTTTATAGCCAAATATCATTGGGACTGGGTTCTTTCCTGACGCGATTTATTTCGTTCAGATTATTGCGCCTTGAAACAGCTCCCAAATTCCCCATCCCTTTCGCTGCTCTCTCCGTTTGAAAAATAGCTGAAAGTGACAGTTCCCGTTTCAAACCTGTTTCTGGTTATGTGCTTAAATCAGTGTATGGAGTTCGTAAAATTGTTTCCTTCCTGCCGTCCCCATATCTTTTTCTAAAGGTATTAGACTTGAAACGCGAAACCGATCGATGACAGTGTTTGATAATAAAAGCTGGGAATTCGGTATTCACCGAGAATAACGCAATCTATTTCGAAATATTTTCAGTTTTTTACACATGAGCCAAGGGAAATAAAATTCGCTTCCAGTCTAAATGGAGAAACCGATGTAAACCGTGGATCGTTAATCATTCTCAAAATATTCTGCTGTTAACACGCCTTGGATACCGAGTCCTGAACATAAGGGAATAGGTCATTCCGGCTTTGAAGGGAGTAAATCATAGACAATCTCTCACCGCTAACAGGATAAGACTTCAATAAAGTTCGAAACCAATCAATATTGAATTCAAGCATTCTCAAACGATGCACAGAGGTTCAAAGCGCTGTCTAAAATACATGTAATGCAGAGTAAAGCTGAATGACATATAGATTCAATTCTAGGGGATTTTCTGTTTAAAGCATTCAATGATATACATATTCTACACATACACCTATATTAACTTAGTGAGGATATGCAATACTCCATAAAGGCAAGCGGCAACTAAAAAAAATCAGAATCTCAAACATTTATCAATGGGAACAAGTCGATACCGGCAATCACTTGCAGCAAATCCTTCTTTAAATGAATAAATCCAGGGATAGGATAAGTTTACCGAAGATTAGTGGTTCCTGTACCTGTCAGAAGTAAGAGTTCCTTCGAAAACACGCGGCCAGGTCCTTGCAGTTGCACGAAGAGTCTCGGTGAAACCCAAGCTGTGCGATCCCATTTGCTGCAAGGATTGATTTTATGCCAATATCATCGGCAGCTGCGAAACGACGCGACCACTGTGTGTGAGCTGAGAGGTCCAGCCCACTGGAGGACACTAAGTCCCAACCCCTCTGATCCATTCATAAGGGTTTAGGGAGACTGGATTGGATCTCCGCATCTACACGTATCCATTATAGGCTGACAGTCAACATATTCACAGCAGGGAGAAAGGCATTTTTTTCTGGGTTTCAGCATCTACCTTTTCCGGAATATGAAGCGTTTGATGAACGTCTGTTCATTTATCTGTCGGAAATTCAGGCACACGTGTCATTACAGGGAGTGATTTAGGAAGCTGCCTATTTAAGATATATTTTGATATATATATATATATATATATATTTGATATTGTCAGTTTCATAAACTCAGGCGCAGGTGACGAACGAGGTTTCCACCTCAGCTGAAACAGGTATTCCGGGCACAGCCGGTAGGTCTGCGTTAAATATTGTATGCTGCACATTCACAATAAAGATATGAGGCACTGGGGCAAAGTCTACAGTTTTAGTAAATATCATTTTAAAATAGCGCTCTTTGTTTGTCGTGTTTAAGTTTATTGGAATCAAGAGTGATTTTGATCATGAAACAAAATCTGTAAAGTCACAACACCCAAACTGGCGTCACCTATTCACACCTGATTGATTCAAATGACAAGCACAACCGAATCCAAATTTGTCCCAGGAATGATTCGCGCTGCCATAGAAGAGCTTGTCAGAATGAACGCATGGTTACAGAGATTCGCCCATCACAATTTCTCTCACACTCTATTGCACATGGCAAGATTCGTTTTATTTTATTGGCGAGGTGAGTAGTGTTTGCAACTCTTTGATCATCCAATTTGCTTTATTTCATCATTGTACTTCCGTTTACTGTTTCAGTCATAACAAAAATGACACGAGAACAATATTTTCCCGCACGGGTGCCACGTCATTCCTTTAAGTGCCAACATACATTGCGCAGAGTTCAGGGTTCATTGTAGATTGCACAGAGTTCACAGCTAGGGCACAGGATCAAAAATAAACACACAAGTTGAGAAATTCCATTGCAAAAAGAGGTCTGGTGCTGCAGAGTGCACAAGCTGACCTGCACAAGGCCGGGCAATAACTTGTCAAACAGCCAATAGCCCAGGAGAAGAGCTTGCTCCCATCACTGAGCATGTTTAAGGAAATACAAGCAAAGCACCCTGACCCAGCAGCCTTTGCGAACACACACACTGTTGGCTCGATCTAACTTGATCATCGAGGTCCCGCCTCCTGGATACGCCGATTGGTTGTTCTCGCCGCGGCCCGTCGGCAGCCCGGCTCTCGATTGGTTCCCCCACCCCGTCCATCATCCGGACCCGGCAGCAGGTTAGGTGGCGCCTGCGCACCACGTCACTCAGGCCGTGCCGGTTCCCAGCGAGCTGAGAGTTTTGGCAGCCGCTTGCAGCGTCTCGGCGGAAACGTTCGCTTTCACTCGGGGTTGGGACTGAGATGTAGCTCGGGGACTTGGGCTGTCTGCCGCTGCTTGGGGTGTTTATGTCCTCGGCGATCGACAGGGGGGGGGGGTCGCTCGGGGTGTTTCACTTTCCCCCTCTTCACCGGCTGCTGCGGTAACCAGGCCGCCATCTTGGCTGTGTTGGAAGTTCCCCCGGGGGGTAAGTTACTCATTCAGTCCCTCACTCTCACAGCATCTGGTGTTACTCCCGCAGCCCCGCACATTCACATCCTCCCCTGTTCACAATGCAAGGAGCGACTGCTGGAACTCTGCAGTTAATCTGCCTCTTCCCCCTCCCACCTCCCCAAAGTGGGGATTGGCCATTGGCAGAGGCCTGACACTCCCTGATAAACCACTGGCTTGGGCATCAGTTGGAATATTGTGTCCAACTGCTGGCAATAAGGCTTTGGAGAGGGTGCAGTTGCATTTACAAGAATGGCACCAGGAATGAGGGACTTAAGTTATGAGCAGCTACTGGGATGATTGTCCTTAGAACAGAGATGGTTAAGGCGCGATTTAGTAGAGGTTTTCAAATTTTTTTATTTGTTTGTGGGATGTGGGTGTTGCTGGCTAGGTTAGCATTTATTGCCCATCCCTCATTGTCAGTAGGAAGGTGGTGGCGAGCTGCCTTCTTGAACTGCAGAAGTCAGTGTAAGGTAGGTACACACACAGTGCTGTTAGGAAGGGAGTTCCAGGATTTTGACTTAGTGACAGTGAATGAATGGAGATATAGTTCCAAGTCAGGATGGTGTGTGGCTTGGAGGGGAACTTGCAGGTAGTTGTGTTCCCATGTAACTGCTGCCCTTGTCCTTCTAGGTGGTAGAGGTTGTGGGTTTGGAAGGTGCTGTCTGAGGAGCCTTGGTGCGTTGCTGTAGTGCATCTTGTAGATGGTATGCACTGCTGCCACAGTGTGTCGGTGGCGGATGGAGTGAATGTTTGTGGATGGGGTGCCCATCAAGTGTCCTGGGTGGTGTCCAGCTTTTGGAGTGTTGTTGGAGCTGCACCCATCCAGGCAAGTGGAGTTTTCCATCACACTTCTGATTTGTGCCTTGTAGATAATGGACAGGATTTGGGAAGTCAGGAGGTGAGTTACTTGCCACAGGATTCCTAGCCTCTGACCTGCTTTTGTAGCCACGGTATTTATATGGCTACTCCAGTTCAGTTTCTGGACAATGATAGCCCCCAGGATGTTGATAGTGGGGGATTCAGCGATCGTAATGCCAATGAACGTTAGGGGGAGGTGGTCATTGCCTGGCACCTGCGTGGTGTGAATGGAACTTGCCACTTATCAGCCCAAGCCTGGATATTGTCCAGGTCTTGCTGCATTTTTACAAGGACTGCTTCAGTATCTGAGGTGTCACAAATGGTGCTGAACATTGTGCAATGATCAGCGAACATTCACAATTCTGACCTTATGATTGAAGGAAGGTCATTGATGAAGCAGCTGAAGATGGTTGGGCCTAGGACACTGAGGAGCTCCTGCAGTGATGTCCTGGAGTTGAGATGATTGACCTGCAACAACCACAACCATCTTTCTTTGCGCTAGGTATGACTCCAACCAGCGGAGGGTTTTCCCCCGATTCCCATGGACTCCAGTTTTGCCAGGGCTCCTTCATGCCATACTCCGTTAAATGCTGCCTTGATGTCAAGGGCAGTCACTCTCACCTCACTTCTAGAGTTCAGCTCTTTTGTCCATGTTTGAACCAAGGCTGTAATGAGGTCAGGAGCTGAGTGGCCCTGGCGGAATCCAAACTGAGCGTCACTGAGCAGGTTATTGCGAAGCAAGTACAGCTTGATAGCACGGCCGACGACATCTTCCATCACTTTACTAATGATCGAGGGTAGACTGATGGGGTGGTAATTGGCCGGGTTGGACATGTCCTGCTTTTTGTGTACAAGACATACCTGGGTGATTTTCCACATTGCAGGGTAGATGCCAGTGTTGTAGCTGTACTGGGACAGCTTGGCCAGAGGCGTGGCAAGTTCTGGAGCATGATCACAAAGGGTTTTGATGGAGTAGATGAGGAGTAACTGTTTTTTAACCTGACAGAAGTCTTGTTACTTATTTATATAATGTCTTTAACATAATAGATCATCTGAAGGCGCTTCACAGAAGCATTATCAAACAAAATTTGACACACAGTCACATGACATTAGGGCATGAGACCAAAGGCTTGGTCAGTGAGGTAGGTTTTAGGTGTGTCTTAAATGAGGAAAGATGGTTTGGAGGTTTGAAACTGTCGATCTCCAGGATCTTGAAATCTCAGTCAAATTGATTACTCAAAGTTACTGTAAACTGAATATTTTTATACTGAGAATGTAAATTGAGATGCCTTAATTTCTATTAACACCAAAAATTTTATCTCAAAACACTTGTTCTAAACAGTAAGCTGTCAGAAATACTAACTTAAGGCAATGCAAAATCGGAATGTACATATTTTTCTAATTGTCTTGAAACTAACAGTAAGGCAGTTCAACCTAATAATTCACATGGCATCAAAATATGAGAAAATAGCTGAAGTGATTTAAGTTAGTAGAATCTTGAGATTGATTTACTGGCTAAAACCTGCCCAAATGGTTATTATTTATATTCTACAATCTGTTGTTTGTTTACAAATAATTGTTGTTTGTTACTTTGGTTGCCATTATGCTAGTAGAAACATAATGTAGGTGAAAGTTTTTAATCAAGGTGATATTGACATGAAGCTTCAAGGAATAGGCATTGGGCAGTGGTTAATATTATTCCCTGTTTAACAGCATACTTGCAGAAAACATATTACCTTGTTTTTTAAACTAAAAACTTAAAAAAAAAGTCCTTTGGGATAAGTGGTTTAACCATGGCTAACAAGAGAAGTTCTAAATAAAGTTAAAGGAAAAGCCTTATAATGTTGCCAAAAAAAGTAGTAAGCCTGAGGATTGGGAGTATTTTAGAATTCAAAGGCTAGCCAAGAAATTGATAGAGAGATAAAATAGAGAGAATAAGCTAGTGGAGATGTAAAAATAGATTGTAAAATTTTCAATAGGTATGTAAAAAGGAAGAGATTAGTGAAAGTAAAACTGGATCTGTTGTAGCCAGAGATAGGAGAAATTGTAATGGGGGATAAGGAAATGCCAGAGACATTAAACAAATACTTTGT
This sequence comes from Heterodontus francisci, assembly GCF_036365525.1. Taxonomy (NCBI): domain Eukaryota; kingdom Metazoa; phylum Chordata; class Chondrichthyes; order Heterodontiformes; family Heterodontidae; genus Heterodontus; species Heterodontus francisci. The sequence continues at coordinate 4,716,859 of NC_090412.1, read as the reverse complement.
ATCTGTCTGCATGGTGAAAGACACAAAACATTCCAGAAATAGTGGGGAACCAAAGGGTCAATGGAAATGAGGAACTTAGGGATATTATCAGTGAAGAATTTGTGCTGGAGAAATTAATGTTAATTCAAATTGTCAAATCCCTGGATCTGATGAAGTGCCATCCTAGGATTTGAAAAGAGGAGGCTACAGAGATATTGGTTTTGATCTTCCCAGAATTCTCTAGATTCTAGAACAGTTCCCATGGATTGGAAGGGAGCAAACATAACCATGCTATTCAAGAAAGGAGGTAGCGAAGAAACAAGGAACTATAGGCTAGTTAGCATGACATCAATAGTAGGGAAAATGCTAGAACCTATTATTAGGGATGTGGCAACAGGGCACTTAGAGAATCATATGATTAGTCAGAGTCAACAAGGATTTATGAAAGGAAATTGTGATTGACAAATCTTGAGTTTTTTGAGAATGTAACTGTTGATGTCCTTATACATGAATCACAGAAAGTGAACATTCAGGTACAGCAAGCAATGGCGAAAGCAAATGCTGTGTTAGCCTTTATTACAATTAAAGTATGAGTGAAGAATTTTTACTGCAGTATTATAGGGCCTTGGTGACACCACACCTGGAGTGCTGTGTATTATTTTAGTCTCCTTGCCTAAGGAATGATAGACTAGCCTTGGAGGGAGTGCAACACAATTTCACTGGACTGATTCCTGGGATGAGGGGATTGTCCTATATGGAGAGATTGAGTAGACTGGAACTATATTCCCTGGAATTTAGAACAATGAGAGGTGATCTCATTGAAACATAGAAAATTCTTAAGGGATTTGATAGGGTATATTCTGGAAGGATGTTTCCCCTGGCCGGGGAGTCTAGAACTAGGGGTTAGTACTGAGATGAGGAAAAATTTCTTCACTTAAAGGGTTGTGGATCTTGTGAAATCTTTCCCCTTAAAGAGCTTTGGATCCTCAGTTGTTGAGCATATTCAAGACAGAGATTGATAGAATTTTTGGATACTCAGGGAATTAAGGGATATGGGGATAGTGCAGGAAGGTGGAATTGAGGTAGAAGATCAGCCATGATTATATTGAATTGTGAAGCAGGCTCGAAGGATTGAATAGCCTATTCCAGCTCCTATTTCTTATGTTCTTTGCGTATGGAAAACATGAGCCAACAACTTTAATTTGTATAGCGCTTTTAACATAGAAAAATGCTCAAAGCACCTCACAAGGTGTAATCTATAAATGAACAGCAAGGCTTCCCCACCAGCAGATCAAGCACAAATCTCAACATTGCTATATCATTCTCTTTAAGGAGACATAAATTCTCCCCACTTTCTTGCAATTATCTAAGATCTTTTTTTCCCTAAATTTAATGTGTTCGCTATGAAATTGCTGGAAGAGGAACTTGCATTTGTATCGCTCCGGTCTCATTCTCAGGATTTCAGAAGTGCTTCAGAATCAACTAATTACATTTGAAATTTCATCACTCTTATGTAAGCAGACTTGGCAGCCAGTTTACCTATGGCAAGGTTCTATGAGTGACATAAATGATCAGTTAATTTGTTTTGGGGTGTTTTAGAGAAAAGCTGTTGTGCAGGCTACTGTGATGTTGCCCCTGCTTTTTGAATAGTGCCATGTGGGCTTTTATATCCAACTAAATAGGCAAAGTGGTACTTTACTTCAGTGTGGCACCTCTGTCAATGCAACACTCCCTCAGTACTGTACTGAATCAAATGCATATAGACAAGGAAACTGCTGGCTCGGTAGCTTCTCATAATTTTTAAAAATTTATTCGTTTGATGTGGGATGCTGGCAAGGCCAGCATTTGTTGCTCATCCCTAATTGCCTTGAGAAGGTGGTGGTGAGCTGCTTTCTTGAATCGCTGCAGTCCTTGGGGTATAGGTACACTCACAGTGCTGTTAAGGAAGGGAGTTCCAGGATTTTGACCCCATGACCGTGAAGGAATGGCGATATAGTTCCAAGTCAGGATGGTATGTGGCTTGGAGGGGAACTTGCAGGTGTGTTCCCATGCAGCTGCTGCCCTTTTCCTTCTAGGTGGTAGAGGTCAGTGGTTTGGAAGGTGCTGTTGAAGGAGCCTTGGTGAGTTGCTGCAGCAGTGCATCTTATATACGGTACACACTGCTGCCACTGTTTGTCGGTGGTGAAGGGAATGCATGTTGAAGGTGGTGGATGGGGTGCCAGTCAAGCGGGTTGCTTTGCCCTGGGTGTTGTCGAGCTTCTTGAGTGTTGTTGGAGCTGCACCCATCCAGGCAAGTGGAGAGTATTCCATCACACTCCTGACTGTACCTTGTAGATGGTGGACAGGCATTGGGGAGACAGGAGACGAGTTACTCCCTGCAGAATTCCCAGCCTCTGACCTGCTCTTGTAGCCATGGTAGTTATATGGCTGCTGCAGTTCAGTTTCTGGTCATTGGTGAACCCCAGGATGTTAGTGGGGGATTTGGCAATCGTAATGCTGTTGAACATCAAGGGAAGATGGTTAGATTCTCTCTTGTTTGAGATGGTCATTGCCTGGCACTTGTGTTGCGTGAATGTAACTTGCCACTTATCAGCCCAAACCTTGATATTGTCAAGGTGCATATGGACATGAGATGCTTCAGGCATTGTGAATTGTGCAATCATCAGCAATCATCCTCACATCTGACCTTTATGATGGAGGGAAGTTCATTGATGAAGCGGCTGAAATGGTTGAGCCTACCCTGAGGAACTCTTGCAGTGATGTCTTGGGGCTGAGATGATTGACCTCCAACAACCACAACCATGGCTCACAATATGTCCCATAAAGGGCCTGAGAACTGTTCTCTCACTCACTCGCTCAAGGTAATCCATAATTTGATCAGCATAAAGTCGACATCTGACCTATGGAGTAAGGTGATAATGTTGCTGGTGGTGATGAAGAAATTGGAAACTTATACATGGACCTTGCCTTTTCTGCTGTTGTAATGCTAGGTGGGAAATGAATGTTAACAACAGAAGTCAACTCCCTTCGGATGAAATTAATGACATTCCTTTTGGGATAGCTCATTTGACAAACTAGATTTGGAGAAGAGTTTTACAATTTTTGTTTGCTTAACTTTGATACATAGTTCCTTGCATTACATTTCCATCAGTATGTTTAAGTAATAATTGGGTCAAAGGTAATAGTTTGAGAGAGGAATTATCCCAGCAGTATTGCAGGTAGATTGGATTGCTGAAACTGGTGATATTTTGCAGATTACGCTGGCCCGGAATTGCTGACAATTATAACTGACTTGACTTTTGGGAGGTTGGGTAGTGCTGGTGATTGATATTGCGAATTTAGTAGTTTTGGTGCTATTTGTTAGACAGTGAGCTTTACTTTGATGCCAAACTTGAACAATCATATTGACGTAACCAAGGTGTACTAATTTCCATTGATTATTTTAAAAAGATAAACTGTCCTGAGGTCTTAGAATGTATTGTTATGGAAAACAAAACACCATGTATTAAATTTTCAAGGCTTTCCATTGTTATAGACAGAAGGTGTTAGTGCAAACACTTTTGGAAACCTATGGGATTTTCCAAAAGGGTTTACTGCACTCGAAATGTCTTCTTGAGTATTTTGTTTTCAGTAAATTTGGTATTGTATTTATCAGTTTGACTTAAAATTGGGCAAACTTTGAGGTATGAATATTTTAAAGTACATTTTTAAGCATAATTAAATGCAAAAACAACTAATTCTGTAGAATGGATAATGTCCCAGCTGCATTGCATCGATTTCACAGAATTGTTACAGCACAGAAAGAGGCCCTTCGGTCTGTCAAGTCTGCACTGGCACTCGGAAAGAGCAGTTTACCTAGTGCCTTACCCCAGCCTTCTCCCCATAGCCCTTTATGTTCTTCCTTTTAAGATAACCATGCAATTCCCACTCGAATGCCTCGATTGAACCTGTCTCCACCACACACTCAGGCAGTGCATTCCAGATCCTAACCACTCACTGTGTGGAAAAGTTTTTCCTCATGTTGCTATTGCTTCTTTTGCAAATTACCTAAAATCTGTGCCCTCTTGTTCTTGATCCCTCCACCAATGGGAGCAGTTTTTCCCTATCCCTGTTCAAACCCCTCATGATTTTGAATACCGCTATCAAATCTCTCAACCTTCTCTTCAAAGAAAACAGTACCAATTTCTCCAATCTATCCACTCAATGAAGTTCCTCATCCCTGGAACCATTCTTGATATTTTAACTACGAAAGTTTTGCCCAGGTTATGGTTACACTCTTCAGGGTAGTGTTGCCTGATCTCAAGTCCTGATCTTGTTAGTTTTGCTACAGTTAGTTTTAATTGTTGGCATCCTGAGGCTGATATGGTTTTGCGTGATGCAAAATATGCATTTTTCCTTAGAGGCCACTAGAGAAAAAGTAACACTGGCAATTCATTCCCCTGTGATTAGCTCAGGAGTGCCTACACAAATTACTGCTAGCGTGATTTGAGATCAACTATAATAGCAGAAACTGGAGATTAACCTGGAACCATCCGCACCCAGTACATCCCACTTCAAGGGCACAGCAAAGGAGCTCACATTGAATTTATATTACTGAATGTAATATTCGAGGATGTTCAAGTTTGAAGTAGCATGCCAAGATTATTCCTTTTTACATCCTGAGGAAAAAGCAAATCTTTGTTTTTTTTCATCTTTAATGGCGTGTTTATGACTGGAAATGGAGAATGAGCTTATGTTTCCAGCATTAACAATTTAGTATACAACTGAATGAAATCGCTACTTGCCAATTTTTATCAAGTTTTTATCTTCATTTTTTTCCCCCCTTTCCAGATCCTTCACCATGGTTGATAAAAGCATTTATATTGTGCAAGGTGAAATCAATAGTGTTGTTGGAGCCATAAAGCGAAATTCAAGATGGACCACTCATACTCCTTTGGTAAGTTTTCCTGTGGAGCGTTTTCTTATTGCTGTTCAGGTAGATTACATTAATATATTACGCAATACATTGTGTAACTGCCATATCTGTTGTGGTTGATCCTTGAATCTGATTATGGTCGCAGGACTGCACTTGTCTGCTAATCAGTGTCTGAGTGTTATTTGTGTCATAACTTTGTGCATTTATCTAAAAAGTGTCTCTTTCCTTGTGCGGTGCTTGAACCATGTAGTGAGTATTCCTGATGTGTTGTTGATAGGCGACCCACCCAGTAGGTGGAGAGCGGGAACTAAATTTTAGAAACTACTTCATGAATTAGCCTTTCTTGTGAAAATTTTTTTCATACTGGGCTATTTTTGTCCAGTGTTACAATGGACATTGAATTAAAAGATTCAGCTGCTGCCTTCTCAATGGGGTGAGTGGAATGAGAGAAAAGTCCAGGAGGTTTCTTGTGTCTTCAGCTCGTAGGATCACTGTGGACAGGCCCAGAAATCACCATACTGGGTGAGAATTCGGGAAATTGTCCAGCTGTGAACAGTAACCTGTTTGTTTAATACCTGAAGGATAGAAGGTTCACCAGGGTGGTGAACCATTGTCCCTTTCTCTCTTGAAGATACTAACTCCTTCTGTTGGGCATTTGCACAGGTGCTAGCCGTCCTTAGCTATCTTATTAAACAGACCATGCTTAATGTTTGAGCCCAGATCCTGTATGTTGGCAGCTATTACACCATACTATTACACGTGGATAGCACGTTTAGTGAGGTGTTCACACCGCAGGTAATGGCTGCACAAGCAGAAAAGAGATTGGTGACCACCAGACAGAGTAGTAGGTGTAGGCAGGTAGTGCAGGAGTCCCCTGTGGCCATCCCCCTCTCAAACAGATATACCGCTTAGGATACTGTTGGGGGGCGTGATGACCTCCCCAGGGGAGAGCAGCAACAGCCAAGTTCGTGGCACCATGGAGGGCTCTGCTGCACAGCAGGGGAGGAAAAGGATTGGAAGAGCTATAATGATAGGGGATTCTATTGTAAGGGGGCCACAAACGAGACTCCAGGATGGTATGTTGCCTCCCTGGTGCTAGGGTCAAGGATGTCTCTGAGCGGCTGCAGGACATTCTGAAAGGGGACGGTGAGCAGCCAGAGGTCGTGGTCCATATTGGTACGAACGACATAGGCAGGAAGAGAGATGAGGTCCTGCAAAGTGAATATAGGGAGTTAGACAGAAGGTTAAAAAGCAGGACCTCTAGGGTTGTAATCTCAGGATTACTTCCTGTGCCACGTGCTAGTGAGGGTAGGAATAGGAGGATAAGGCAAATGAATGCGTGGCTGAAGAGCAGGTGTAGGCGGGAGGGCTTCAGCTACTTGGATCATTGGGATCTCTTCTGGTACAGAGGTGACCTGTATAAGAAGGGTGGGTTGCATCTAAACTGGAAGGGGACCAATATCCTTGCGGGGAGGTTTGCTAGTACTAGTCGGGAGGGTTTAAACTAGTCTTGCAGGGGGGGTGGGACCCAAAGTAGTAGTCTCTCTGATGAGATAGCTGAGGCAAATGTAGCAGTTAAAGCAAGCAAGTCCAGTAGGCAGGCCGGGCAGAGGCAGGACAGGGAGCGTGGGAGGTCTGATGGGCTAAACTGCATTTACTTTAATGCAAGAAGCCTTACAGTAAGGCAGACGAACTCAGAGCATGGATCGGTACATGGGATTGTGAGATTATAGCTATTACGGAAACGTGGTTGAGGGATGGGCAGGACTGGCCGCTCAATGTTCTGGGGTACCGATCCTTCCGGTGTGACAGAGGTGGAGGTAAGAGAGGAGGGGGAGTTGCACCATTGATTAGGGAGGACTTCATGGCAGTACTTGGAGAGGATATCCCGGGGGAAATGTCCAGCGAGGCATTTTGGGTAGAACTTAGAAATAAGAAAGGGGTGATCACTTTGATGGGATTATACTACAGGCCCCCCAGTAGTTACAGGGAAGTGGAGGAGCATATATGTAGGGAAATCATTTGACCGAGTATGGCCTCCAGGAGCCCTAGCAAAACTGAGGTCAATGGGAATCTGGGGAAAAACCCTCCGCTGGCTGGAGACATACCTAGCACAAAGGAAGATGGTTGTGGTTGCTGCAGGTCAATCATCTGAGCTCCAGGACATCACTCCAGGAGTTCCTCAGGGTAGTGTCCTCGGCCCAACCATCTTCAGTTGCTTCATCAATGACCTTCCTTCAATCATAAGGTCAGAAGTGGGGATGTTCGCTGATGATTGCACAATGTTCAGCACCATTCGTGACTCCTCAGATACTGAAGCAGTCCATGTAGAAATGCAGCAAGACCTGCACAATATCCAGGCTTGGGCTGATAAGTGACAAGTAACGTTCGCGCCACACAAGTGCCAGGTAATGACCATCTCCAACAAGAGAGAATCTAACCATCTCCCCATGACATTTACTATACAGTAAATGGAAAAGTCCTGGGGAAAATTGATGTACAGAGAGATTTGGGTGTTCAGGTCCATTGTTCCCTGAAGGTGGCAACGCAGGTCAATAGAGTGGTCAAGAAGGCATACGGCATGCTTTCCTTCATCGGATGGGGTATTGAGTACAAGAGTTGGCAGGTCATGTTGCAGTTGTATAGGATTTTGGTTCGGCCACATTTGGAATACTGCGTGCAGTTCTGGTCGCCACATTACCAAAAGGATGTAGATGCTTTGGAGAGGGTGCAGAGGAGGTTCACCAGAATGTTGCCTGGTATGGAGGGCGCTAGCTATGAAGAGAGGTTGAGTAGATTAGGATTATTTTCATTAGAAAGACGAAGGTTGAGGGGGGGACCTGATTGAGGTGTACAAAATCATGAGAGGTATAGACAGGGTGGATAGCAAGAAGCTTTTTCCCAGAGTGGGGGATTCAATTACTAGGGGTCACGAGTTCAAAGTGAGAGGGGAAAAGTTTAGGGGGGATATGCGTGGAATGTTCTTTACGCAGAGGGTGGTGGGTGCCTGGAACGCGTTGCCAGCGGAGGTGGTAGACGTGGGCACGATAGCGTCTTTTAAGATGTATCTAGACAGATACATGAATGGGCAGGAAGCAAAGAGATACAGACCCTTAGAAAATAAGCGACATGTTTAGATAGAGGATCTGGATCGGCGCAGGCTTGGAGGGCCGAAGGGCCTGTTCCTGTGCTGTAATTTTCTTTGTTCTTTGACATTCATTGGCATTACGATCGCTGAATCCCCCACTATCAACATCCTAGGGGCTACCATTGACCAGAAACTGAACTGGAGTAGCCATATAAATACCGTGGCTACAAGAGCAGGTCAGAGGCTAGGAACCCTGAGGCGAGCAACTGACCTCCTGACTCCCCAAAGCCTGTCCACCATCTACAGGGCACAAGTCAGGAGTGTGATGGAATACTCTCCACTTGCCTGGATGGGTGCAGCTCCAACAACACTTAAGAAGCTCGACACCATCCAGGACAAAGCAGCCCGCTTGATTGGCACCCCATCTACAAACATTCACTCCCTCCACTACAGATGCACAGTGGCAGCAGTGTGTACCATCTACAAGATGCACTGCAGCAATGCACCAAGGCTCCTTCGACAGCACCTTCCAAACCCGCGACCTCTACAACTAGAAGGACAAGGGCTGCAAATGCAAGTTCCCCTCCAAGTCACACACCTGACTTGGAACTATATCACCGTTCCTTCACTGTCACTGGGTCAAAATCCTGGAACTCCCTTCCATCAGCACTGTGGGTGTACCTTCCCCAAATGGACTGCAGCGGTTCAAGAAGGCAGCTCACCACCACCTTCACAAGGGCAATTAGGGATGGGCAATAAATGCTGGCCTGTCCAGCGACGCCCAAATCCCATGAATAAATTAAAAAAAAATCAAAGATAGGTGTAGGAATTATAGGGTTGTAATAGTAGGTGATTTTAACTTCCCTAATATTGACTGGGACTGCCTTAGTGCTAAGGGATCAGATGGGGAAGAATTGAAGTGTGTCCAAGATAGTTTTCTGAAGCAGTATGTGGATGGCCCTACTAGAGAAGGGGCTACACTCGACCTCCTCTTCGGAAATGAGGATGGGCAGGTGGTTGATGTGTCAGTGGGGGAGCACTTTGGGACCAGTGACCATAACTCTGTTCGCTTCAAGATAGTTATGGAAAAGGATAGGACTCATCCTCAGGTTGAAGTCTGAAATTGGGGGAAGGCTAATTTCAATGGCATCAGACAGGAAATCTCAAAAGTTGAATGGGAGAGGCTGTTTACAGGTAAAGGGACGTCTGGCAAGTGGAGGCTTTTAAAGGTGAGATAGGAAGAGTTCAGGGCCGGCATGTTCCTGTTAGATGGAAGGGCAAGGCTGGCAAGTTTAGGGAACTTGGTTGACAAGGGATATTGAGGGTCTGGTCAGGACAAAGAAGGGAGGAATATGTCAGGTAAAGGCAGCTGGGATCGAGTGAGTCCCTCGAGGGGTATAGGGGATGTAGGACTACACTTAAGAAGGAAATTAGGAGGGCGAAAAGGGGCCATGAGATTTCCCTGGCAGATAAGGTAAAGGAGAATCCTAAAAGATTCTATAAGTATATTAAGAGTAAAAAGGTAGCTAGGGAGAGAGTAGGTCCCCTTAAGGATCAGTATGGCAATCTGTGTGGAGCCACGGGAAATGGGCGAGGTCTTAAATGAATATTTCTCGTCCGTATTTACTTCTCAGTGGAGAAGGTCATGGAAGCTAGTGAGTTCAAGGGAGGGAACAGCGATATCCTGGAGCATATCAACATTACAAAGGAGGAGGTGTTGGGGGTTTTGAAGCGCATTAAGGTGGATAAATCCCCAGGGCCTGACCAGGATGCTATGGGAAGCAAGGGAGGAGATTGCTGGGGCCCTGGCAGAGATTTTTGTATCATCGTTAGCTATGGGTGAGGTATTGGAAGACGGGAGGATAGCTAATGTTGTGCCTTTATTTAAGAAGGGCAGCAGGGATAAGCTAGGGAACTACAGGCTGATGAGCCTTACATCAGTGGTGGGAAAGTTATTGGAAGGGATTCTGAGAGACAGGGTTTAGATGCATTTGGAAAGACATGGTCTGATTAGGGTTGGTCAGCATGGCTTTGTGCGTGGGAAATCATGTCTCATGAATTTGATTGAGGAGGTGACCAAGAGGATTGACAAGGGCAAGGCGATGGACATTGACTACGTGGGCCTTTGACAAGGTCCCTCATGGTAGGCTGGTCCAGAAGGTTCGAACACATGGGATCCAGGGTGAGCTAGCAAATTGGAAACAAAATTGGCTTGGTGATAGGAGGCAGAGGGTGGTAGTGGAGGGTTGTTTTTCAGATTGGAGGCCGGTGATCAGTGGTGTGCCGCAGGGATCGTGCTGGGCCCTCTGTTGTTTGTCATATATATTAATGACTTGGATGTGAATGTAGGGGGCATTTATTTATTTCGAGATACAGCACTGAAACAGGCCCTTCGGCCCACCGAGTCTGTGCCAACCATCAACCACCCATTTATATTAATCCTACCCTAATCCCATATTCCCACCACGTCCCCACCTTCCCTATATTCTCCTACCACCTGCCCATACTAGGGGCAATTTATAATGGCCAATTTACCTATCAACCTGCAAGTCTTTGGCTGTGGGAGGAAACCGGAGCATCCAGCGAAAACCCACGTGGTCACAGGGCGAACTTACAAACACCGCACAGGCAGTACCCAGAATTGAACCTGGGTCGCTGGAGCTGTGAGGCTGCAGTGCTAACCACTGCGCCACTGTGCCGCCCATGATTAGTAAGTTTGCAGATGACACCAAAATTGGTGGTATAGTGGTCAGTGAAGCAGGTTGTCTAAGATTACAACAGGATATAGATCAACTGGGAAAGTTGGAAAGGGATTGGCAAATAGAATTTAATGCAGACAAGTGTGAAGTGATGCATTTTGGGAAGTTAAACCAGGGCAGGACTTATACAGTGAATGGCAGGGCCCTGGGGAGTGGTGTTGAGCAGAGAGACCTTGGGGTGCAAGTACATAGTTCCCTGAAAGTGGCAACACAGGTAGACAGGGTGGTGAAGAAGGCATATGGCATGCTTGCCTTCATTGGCCGAGGCATTGAGTACAAGAGTTGGGATGTCATGTTACAGTTGTACATGTTATAAGTTATAAAGAGAGATTGGATAGGCTGGATTTGTTTTCCTTGGAGCGTAGGAGGCTGAGAGGGGACATGATAGAAGTATATAAAATTATGAGAGGCATAGATAGGGTAGATAGCCAGAGTCTGTTTCCCATGGTAGGGGTGACTAAAACTAGAGGGCATAGATTTAAGGTGAGAGGGAGGAGGTTTAAAGGGGATCAAAGGAGTAAACTTTTCACACAAAGAATAGTGGGTATCTGGAATGAGCTGCCTGAGGAGGTGGTGGAGGCAGGAACAGTAGTAACATTTAAGAGGCATCTAGACAGGTACTTGAATGAGCAAGGCATAGAGGGATATGGAATTAATGCAGGCAGGTGGGATTAGTATAGATGGGCATTATGGTCGGCATGGATGCGGTGGGCCAAAGGGCCTGTTTCTATGCTGTACAACTCTATGACTCTATATGCAACATCAAAGCTGCATCTGAGCCTGTCTTCACCTGATAGTCACACATTTTAGCAGAAGCTACTGGATAGGAATAGTTCTTTTAGTCCTGTCTAGCCTAGAGCCCTGTGGTCAATTGTGGTGTCATTAATGGTATCCCAAGCAATTTATGTGCAAGGCAGTTTACTTGGGTGAGTGTGGAAAGTCTTTGTCTTTGGACACTTGTACGTAGTTGCCAATTGAGGAGGCAACATGCTTTATTCATTGCAGGATATGTTTGGAAAAATCCACTTTGCTGAGTAGCGGATATTTTTACTTCTATGTCACCTTGCTGTTTTGTAGTAGATGTGGCTTTTCACTTGTAGTTCATCACATGGGGACAAACTACTCGTGACAATACTGGCACTGGAAGGTGCCAAGAGGAGGCCAAGTGCTTCCATGCTGAAAGAGGGAGCATTATTAGGATGCAAACGTACCAGATAAGTTATGCTCATTGCCTTGAGGTTCTTTATGGAGGAGTGTAGGGAGCAGTCGTCTATCATTGTTTGCGAAAACCGAACTCTTTTTTAAAAAAGGTGAGTGCAGAGAAATGCAAACTAGTGAGGCTATCATGACTTAAGAATTTTTATTATTAAAGAAGCAGATCACTTCACGGATTTAAATTGCAAATGGCTTTATCAATGTCAGGAGCAGGAGGCTCTTGTATCAATGAAATAGCTACTGGTTGGTTCTGTGAATTTCGTTTTTAAAGATCCCTGTCTGGAAAACGTATGAGTGAATCGTGGAGATAAAAATAATGTTGCTGATGGAGTTGTGACTTTTTATCTTCAGTTTCCCCTTTCCTTTTTTTTTATGTTGTTTGTAACAATTGTAATTTTTCACTATAATTGTGTTCATCTCTTTGAGAACTCATTCACAAGCTTGCTGGTAAGTACGTGGCATTCTTTGACTTGGCCTGGGAAAGACACTGAGGGTTCTTATGCCTATTGGATTACAAGTAAAGTTTGGAGAAGTTTAGGAATTTTTCCAGAAATTTTGGTGACTGATTCAACCACAAGCTTATGTTGAGTTTGTTGAAGAGCTAAGTTACGTTGTTACACTATTACAGAAACTGAAATGAGAAGGCAACCTTCAGACCTGACCATTTAGAAAGGTTTTGTCCTCATCCAATGATATTTATTACAAAGCATAATTAACCTATTAAGTTTCTTATCGATTTCTTCCTAGTATGGTTTCACATTTATTTACTATTTCAGTGGAATTTTAAATCACTGTTGGTTATTTTAACTTGTTAAATCTGATCTTTGTTCAATATCCAACTATCCAAAGTGTGATAAAATCAGAAAATGCTGGAAATACTCAGCAGGTTGGGCAGCATCTGTGGAGAGAGAAACCGTTTAACATTTCAGTTCGATGACCTTTCTTCAGATGATATGCTGCATATTTCCAGCCTTTCCAGTTTTTAATTTTAGATTTCTAGCATCCACAGTATTTTGCTTTTGTATTCGTCCAAAGTGAGAGTCGTGACATAGTGTGAGACGACATCAAATTCAGTGAGCATAATACTTCAGTGAGGGTACTTGTAAAGGCCAGCCACCCGACCAGAACCTGACGGGACCCGACGACATGTGTCGGGCTCGGGTTGGGTTGGGTTGCACTTCTGGTTCTGGCATTCGGGCTCGGGCCGGGTCAGACACGCTCTATCACAGGTAAGTGGCTCCAATGTTAATTTAATATTTGGACTAGAAAGCTGGTTTTGTTAGTTATTTTAAGCTTGTGCAGATCAGGAAGGTAGGTTAACGGATGGTTGGGTCGGGCGCGGGAAAAAAGTCGAAGCATTCGGGCCGGGCCGGTTCGGATGTGGTTCTGTCGGGCTCTGGTCGGGGTTTTTTCTTTGCAGACCCGAACAGGCCTTTAGGTACTTGTTACTTCTTGGTTAAATCATTGTGACTCTGCAAGTGCAGATAACAGAACTCGTCGAGAGCCACAATCACTTGGGGAGCTGCACTGAACTAACAGTGTAAAAATGTAATTGTAGTAGTTACAGATAAGTCAGGTGACCCAGCAGTGCACTTGAAGCTTGTTTTATGATGAACTTGTTTATTAAAAATCAGTTTCTGCAATGCCAAAAACGTACTTTTTTATTATGAATGGATCCTAATGGGTCGTTTCTTGAACTCCAGAATATGTAAGTGTTCGTTTTAATCACCAAGGGAAAATCTTTCAGCACAGCTATCGTAACTTTCTCTGTTGGAATTTGTTTTGTTTGATGTTGGATTTTACAGTTAAATAGCTGCTAAACAGTGATGTAACTGCAATGTGCGGCTCACTTTTCTAGTTTTCTTAGTGATAAGTAACATGCTTTTTAAATTCCTTGGTCCGATACCTTAAAAACATTTCCTCTTTAATCAGTATTACATTCTGGTTTTTTTCTGTCTTTGCTCCTTGTGAAGGTGCTTTCTCTTGCTAGCTAGGTTTCTATTGACGCTTGCCCCTCCTGAGCCATGGCAAAATTATAGTGCTTCATATGTGGGCCTAGATGATGACTGTCAACACTGAGGCTTCCAATCCTGCTCTTGCCCGATGTTTGCACAAGAATACTTTCCAGCAAGGACCATAGAATCAGGAACCAGAATCCTGGGGATCTTATTTTTGTATTCATCTCTTTCCAGGCCTAGGCATTGAGGCCAATTGGATTGCTGCTCTAGATGACATCAGCTAACTTGGCCTAGAGCGGGGATTGAACCTGGGACCTTGTAGATAGCTTGAACTTGTAACATGTAATGCTAGATGGCATAAGTAGTTGGGAAGTTTGGAGTTGGTGGTGGTAGTTTCTAACAATTGGGTCTCTGTTTTTCAACATGAAGATGGGCATTAGTTGAGTGAGTTCTCTCAAGTTTTCTGGATGTGGCCATGTTATGAAATGAGTCAGAAGATGCGATCTTTTTCAGCTGATCTGTATTCTTTGCTTCTTCAATCTGTTTTTTTTTTTACTGCTTAGTTTTCCATTTCCTTTGTTGCTGCAGACTGTGTTATTGGGGGAGAGCAGAACAACAAGGCCGTATCAGGTATGTCATAGTTTTTACTGTGATGTATCTGCTGCGTGCTTGTTGCTTAACTGTAGCATCAGGTGGTTCCCAAATATTTTCTTGACAGTCACTTATATGTTACATGGCTGCAAACTGTCATGCATTGTTTGTATTATTTGTAGACCAATTTGATATTCAGTTAGATCGACCGTTGCTTTTTTATAGGAAGTGCGTTCAGCTGTTGTTAGAATATCTTTCCTGATGGCATGATTGTAATGTGGAAGTTGCAGTCACTGGCTAATGAAAGTGGTTTCAACAAATTTTAAAAGATGCTCCCTTTATTTTCCCCTTCCAATAGTAACTTAGTCCCAACTGCTGTTTACCACATTTTTTGCAGTATTTAGTGCTCAGTGTATTTTCTATGTTTAGAAATGCATGAGTGGACCTTAGTATTAGTGAAGGTGCAGTTGGGTTAATCCAGTGATTAACAGTCAAGGCGTTAACCCCAGAATAAAAAATGTACTGTAGAAATATTAACAGTACTTTTGGGAGGGAAGAGATTGATGATGTGCTTCAAATTTCACTCAACTTCCACATTTAAGACCTTGGCTTGAAAGTGGCTTTGACGATTTAAATGATAAACCTGCATCTGTGCATTTAAGAGGTCTAATACAAAGGAAAATAGGAAGAGGAGTAGGCCATTCAGCCTCTTGAGCCTTTTCTGCTATTCATTGAGATCATGGCTGGTCTGTTTCTCAACTCTATCCATCCAGCTTGACACCATCTCCCTTAAACCCTTGGCTAGCAAAAGTCTATCGATCTCAGATTAAAATTTATTATTTGAGATAGCATCTGCTGCTTTTTATGTGTAAAAGTTCCAGTCGTCGTCTTCTTCTTTGGCCTCCTTGTCTCGAGAGACAATGGGTAAGCACCTGGAGGTGGTCAGTGGTTTGTGCAGCAGCGCCTGGAGTGGCTATAAAGGCTAATTCTAGAGTAACAGACTCTTCCACAGGTACTGCAGATAAAATTGGTTGTCAGGGCTGTTACACAGTTGGCTCTCTCCTTGCGCTTCTGTCTTTTTTCCTGCCAACTGCTAAGTCTCTTCGACGCCACGTTTTAGCCCTGCCTTTATGGTTGCCCGCCAGCTCTGGCGATCGCTGGCAACTGACTCCCACGACTTGTGATCAATGTCACAGGACTTCATGTCGCATTTGCAGACGTCTTTAAAGCGGAGACATGGACGGCCGGTGGGTCTGGTACCAGTGATGAGCTTGCTGTACATTGTGTCCTTGGGGATCCTGCCATCTTCCATGCGGCTCACATGGCCAAGCCATCTCGGGCGCCACTGGCTTAGTAGGGTGTATATGCTGGGGATGTTGGCCGCCTCGAGGACTTCTGTGTTGGAGATACGGTCTTGCCACCTGATGCCAAGGATTCTCCGGAGGCAGCGAAGATGGAATGAATTGAGACGTCGCTCTTGGCTGACGTACGTTGTCCAGGCCTCGCTGTACAATGGTTACAATTACCTTGTACAGACTGTGCTTGATGCACTAAAATTGTGCACACAGTTAATCCTTCAGAAGCTTGGAGTACTGTCACTGCCATTCGCACAGAGGCCACTACTTAGATTTACATAACGTTTCTCACATATGCATGGAATGTTCAATATGCTCATGATGGTAGTAATAATGATGCTGCAAGGTTTCGTAGAAGCCAGTGTCCAGGGTGTATGACCTCTGCTATTGGTATAAAAATTTTGGTGCATGGAGCGAGTGGATAGTCAGAAGCTTTTTCCCAGGGTGGGAAACAGTTACTAGGGGACATAGGTTTAAGGTGCGAGGGCAAAGTTTAGAGGGGATGTGCGAGGCAAGATTTTTATACAGAGGGTGGTGAGTGTTTGGAACTTGCTGCCAGGGGAGGTGGTGGAAGCAGATACGATAGCGACGTTTAAGAGACATCTTGACAAATACATGAATAGGAAGGGAATAGAGGGATATGGGCCCCGGAAGTGCAGAAGATGTTAGTTTAGGCAGGCATCAAGATCGGCGCAGGCTTGGAGGGCCGAATGGCCTGTTCCTGTGCTGTACTGTTCTTTGTTCTTTGTCTATAAGGATTGAACTTGTGACAATGTGACATTGTGCGGTGAAAAAGATTCTGATGCCTGTTCCTGCTTCTCTTCGATTGGAGCTAACAAAATGAGGCATTGCTTCTACAAGTGTAGCTAGTGGTACTCTGTCAGAATGGCTACAGTTGAATTTGTAGTCAAATCTGTGAATCTGCACTCACAACTGAAGTGAATACCACTAAATTAATGTGGCCAATTTCAATTCAGTTCATTTTGAGTGCAAGCTCACAGCAGAAAGTTCAGTTCAGATTGGGGTAGCTCAGCTGTGCTACTTGTTTTTCTGAGTTCCCAAAGCAATGTGTTTTTAAAGAAGTGATCTGACTCTGAAGCATTAATGGTCATTTCTGCATTGACTGCCAGATAATGGGGTCAGAAAGTCTTGCTGGAAATTAAGTGTGGTTGTAGACTTCATTTCTTTGTGGCAGCAATTAGGTGGTATGAGTGTAGTTTGTATGGTTTTCAATCTTGCAACATGCTGCATTTAGTTCATAGTCAGACTTCCCATTTTGAAAACTCATTATCTGAGTAGGTAGCAGTCAAGTATCTCTTAATAACTCACCCTTATTATAACTAGGATTTACTGCACCTTGCCTAGAAAAGAATTGGAAAGAGTATGAAGCAATGTGCTGGGCATGGCTAGGTTCTTCAAATGCTAAATTACGCATTCTTCCCTCTGATCTTTGTGTCCTGACAGGAAATAAATATTGCTTTAATCAGAGTAATTGTTTATAATCTATGCTTTATTTTTTTTCAGGATGAAGAGCAAGACCTACTTCTAAATAGTTTCAACCATCTCAAGGAAGTGTTGAACAATATAACAGGTACCTACTAGTTCACTAATAATGATCAGACTGGGCAAATTGTGCATCAAACATTTTAAAGGTCATTTTAACCAAACTTTACATCTCGAGTTATTGCCTATCCTTTTTGCATTCAGAATTTTTTTTATTTCTATACACAATGCAGTTGTGGAAATCATCATTTACTAAAGAGTTTTTTTTTAAAGAAATAAATGTCATGATTTGTAATGTGCCTTTCAAATAGCATGTTAGTGAAGTTAATCTCTTGAAGTAAAAACAAGAAATGCTGGAACCACTCAGCAGGTCTGGCAGCATCTGTGGAAAGAGAAGCAGAGTTAACGTTTTGGGTCAGTGACCCTTCATCGGAACTGATAAATATTAGAAAAGTCACAGGTTATAAGCAAGTGAGGTGGGGGTGGGGCAAGAGATAACAAAGGAGGTCTAGATTGGACCAGGCCACATAGCTGACCAAAAGGTCACGGAGCAAAGGCAAACAATATGTTAATGGTGTGTTGAAAGACAAAGCATTAGTACAGATTAGGTGTAAATACACTGAATATTGAACAGCAGCAAGTGCAAACCTTGAAGGTTTGTCTTTTTTAAGGTTAGTAGAATATATATTCAGTAAATTCTTCTAATCCTGTGAGCTGCATTGTAATAATATTCAGCTGGGTTTGAAATGCCTTTTTCTCTTTCTGTGCTGAGATTCAGAACTGAAATATTTGATCAGGTGTGGTAGAAATATCCATTGTGAAGTAGTGTTCTTTAGATTTGTCAATATTATCTCTTTTTCCCATTTTATGGGTTTGAGTTTATTTATAATTTTCAGATTCCCTCAGGAAGTGATAACATGGTCTGTTCATTATTTAACCAAAAATTGTAATGAAGTGAGCGAGGCAGTGTAAATGTTAAGCAGTGTTCCAGTGGTGCACAGTTTGCTCCTGTGTGTTGCCTGCTGGTATCTCTGTGCAAAGTGCTGCTCGTAATCCCTGACCCACCTGCACAGCGCTGTGCTTCAGTGCTGCAAATCGCAAAGGAGATGCTTACTGTAGCATAGCACATATATAATAGACTTTTATAATGTTTATGCTGTATAAACAGACCTAGGTTTAAAAGTAGATATGTGTTGTCTGGACAATACTTGTTAGATTCATTTTAAGATTTTAAAATAATGATCATGGTTCAGGGGGGTTTGTTTCTTTGTTGCTGGTATAACAAGATATAAAATAGCTACAGAATGCCCAAGGAGGAATGTATGTGTCAGACAGGCTGGTCACAGGGTGTTGTCTGTGTCTTGCCCAGTATTGTTTAGTTCCTTTCCCGTTGACATAATGCTGCTGAAGCATGTCAAAAGTTTGGTTTCATTTTTCTGATTTGATCTTTCTGAAACTGCTTCAAGTGATGTTCAGGTACAAGGGTGTTTTTTTCTACCATTAACGGTCCATGATATTTTACTCTGTTTGCATTCAAGATTTTCTGTATCTTTGCTAACTGATCTGTGGCTTTGCCAGAATGGTCTTTTATGGTTAAGGCCCTCGATTGTGAGCAAATGGAAAATCATCAACTGGAGGATTAAGACAGTAAGAGAGAACTTGCATTTATATAGTGCCTTTCATGACCTCAGCATTCCAAAGCACTTTACAAACAATGAAATAATTTTGAAGTGTTGTAATATAAGGTAATGAGATAATCTGTTGTAGGTTGGTGGATATATACTGACCAGGACACTGAGAAAATGCCCCAACTCCTCTTAGAATACTAATATCACATCTTTTATGCCTACTTGAGAGGTCAAATGGGACCTCAGTCTTATGTAACATTCGAAATGGGGCACCTCTGAAAATGCAATACTCCTCAGTAGTACACTCAAGTGTCAGCCTGGATTATGTGCTTGAGTGTGTGGAGTGGGGCTTAAATGGACAACCTTCAGATTCAGTTGTGATGTCCTAATCCAGAAAGACAGGCAGTGTATGATGGAACTGGAGCCCAATCTTTACACACTTTTTATAAACTTTTATTTACAGAGATACACATTATAAACATGCACCTCTGAACTTGAGGACACCACAGTGTCAGTCTGCTCTTGCATATAGGAGCACAAGTGAATACCCAGTTGATGCCCACCACTTGAATACAATTAACTATTCAATTAATTAGGAAACTTGGTGGACAGACACCAGTAGGCCCAGGTTAATTCACTTTTTAAAAAAGTGATATTGCTTCATATCATGGTGGATAAAGATCACCATCATAAGTGATTGGCCGAAGGCAGGTTTTGGCTCTGTTCTCCCTTCTCCAACACACTTTGTCCTTTGCTTCTCTCTTCAGTTCTCCATGTGATCTATTCTTGTTGTTGTCAGGAAACATTCTAATTTTCCTACCTCCTTGGCATTTTTCCTTCCATCTTTCCTTGTAATATCTCCTTCCACATCTCTTCCCATTTCAGAACATGTGTAAACAAATTAATTTGCCTTTTTCTGATCACAGCAATTAAACTGTTTTCTTGCATCATTTCCAACACCACTTCAGTACTTTCCTTATCTACTTTGCTTCCTCAAAGCATCTCCAAACCAACATCTCAAAATTCTCTCAAAGTCTGACCTCTTTCCTCTCCATCAATGTTTCAACACCATACACCATATTGGCTCTTCTAGTCTTTTCTTTAGTTCTCTTTATTCAGTTGTTCAATCAATATCCTCCTCTTTCTAATTAATGCAACTTTTCCCATTGTAATCCTAACTCTCATCTCCTTGGCACATGTCATTTTTCATCTGTCATCTTCAGTCCTTGAACAGTCCAGACATTTACCCAGAGGCCCTGATCCAACTGTTCCCTGTTTGTTAAAATGCTCACTCTTTCATATGTATTTCTAGAACCTTCAACTGTGTTACTATCCATGTTGATCTTCATTCCATAATCCATTGTTGCAGCACTCAAGCTGTCTACCAACTGTGGTCCATTCAGGGTGCAGTATTTGCTACCAAGGCTTTATCATCAAATCTGACAGCTTTTGCTTGTTAAATATAGGCTGCGAGAAATATGGTTTGAAGTTTTTAAAAGAACTAATATTTCTTGCTAGTCTACAGGCATGAGGCTATCCCACCCTCCTTGTTGGGACTCTGACTCTGAACTGTCCTAAGAACTAAACTGGAGCTATGGGACACTGGGTAGGTAGGGGTGGTAAGACTAGATGTGTAGATGAGGGTAAAGCAGTTGATGTCTCCATGGACTTCAGTAAGGCTTTTGATAAGGTCCCACATGGGAGATTGGTTAAGAAGGTAAGAGCCCATGGGATCCAGGGCAATGTGGCAAATTGGATCCAAAATTGGCTTAGTGGCTGGAGGCAGAGGGTAATGGTCGAGGGTTGTTTTTGGGATTGGAAGCCTGTGACCAGTAGTGTAGCACAGGGATCGGTGCTGGGACCCTTGCTGTTTGAAGTGTACATTAATGATTTAGACGTCAATATAGGAAGTATGATCAGTAAGTTCACAGATGGCATGAAAATTGGTGGTGTCGTAAATGGTGAGGAGGGATGCCTTAGATGGGCCGGTAAGATGGGCGGAGCAGTGGCAAATGGAATTTAATCCTGAGAAGTGTGAGGTGATGCAATTCGGGAGGACTAATAAGGCAAGGGAATATACAATGTTTGGTAGGACCCTAGGAAGTACAGAAAGTCAGAGGGACCTTGGTGTACTTGTCTGTAGATCACTAAAGTCAGCAGCACAGGTAGATAAGGTGGTTATGAAGGCATATGGGATACTTGCCTTTATTAGCATAGAATATAAGAGCAGGGAGGTTCTGATGGAGCTGTACAAAATGTTAGTTTGGCCACAGCTGGAGTACTGTGGATCGTTCTGGGCACCACACTATAGGAAGGATGTGATTGCACTGGAGAGGGTGCAGAGGAGATTCAGCAGGATGTTGCCTGGGCTGGAGCATTTCAGCTATGAAGAGAGACTGGATAGGCAAGGGTTGTTTTTCTTCGGGCAGAGAAGGCTGAGGAGGGACCTGATTGAGGTATACAAAATTATGCGGGCATAGATAGGGTAGATGGGAAGAAACTTTTTCCCTTAGTGGAAGTGTCAATAACCAGGGGGCCTAGATTTAAGGGAAGGGGCAGGAGGTTTAGAGGGGATTTGAGGAAAAATGTTTTCACCCAGAGGGTGGTTGGAATCTGGAACACACTGCCTGAAGGGCTGGTAGAGGCAGGAACCCTCACAACATTTAACAAGGGTGGCACAGTGGCGCATTGGTTAGCACCGCAGCCTCACAGCTCCAGCGACCCGGGTTCAATTCTGGGTACTGCCTGTGCGGAGTTTGCAAGTTCTCCCTGTGACCGCGTGGGTTTTCGCCGGGTGCTCCGGTTTCCTCCCACAGCCAAAGACTTGCAGGTTGATAGGTAAATTGGCCATTATAAATTGCCCCTAGTATAGGTAGGTGGTAGGGGAATTGAGGGAAGGTGGGGATGTGAGAGGGTAATGGGATTAATGTAGGATTAGTATAAATGGGTGGTTGATGGTCGGCACAGACTCGGTGGGCCGAAGGGCCTGTTTCTGTGTTGTATGATTCTATGACTCTAAGAGGGGAATTCTGTTGCCTGGGACCTCTGCAGCTTCAGCCAATTTCATAGGTTCCCCTGGTTGAGTCGCACTCTTGGTAGTCTAAATTACAGGTCCAGTTGCTTCCAGTGGAGCTGCTCTAGGGCATTTGGAGACTCCTAGTCAATGACCTTATGGAGTTGCCTGGGAGGGGGAGCAGGCCTGACTTCAGGTTTCCTCCAGCAGGAAAGAATATTTGAAAAGCACCAAAACTGTAACCAGATTTTGATAGGCACTCTTTTTTTTTTTTTATCAGTGAAGTGCGGGTGTACGTTGTATTGGAAGTAAAAGCCTGCTTGGGTCTGCAAATGAGACCCGACCCGAGCCTGACAGAACCACATCCGACCCGAGTCCTTCCATTTTTTTCCCGCGCTTGACCCGACCACCAGTTAAATTGCCTTTCGTTTTTCACTTTGTTCCTTACCTGCACAAGCTTAAAATAACTGTAACAAACCACCTCTAAAGTCCAAAAAGTAAATTAACATTAGAGTCACTTACCTGAGGTTGTGAGAGAGCGTGTTCGATCCTGCCTGGCCTGACCCGACCCGAACCCTACACATGTCGTCAGGTCCCGTCGGGTTTGGGTCGGGTAGCAGGCCTTTAATTGGAAGTACCTTTTCACCACCCTCCCCCACTCCCTTCTGGCTTAACTGTTTCCAATAATGAAAGAAAAAATACTCTTATGAATAGAAATAAGAATTTAGTCATGGCTGAGTGAATGAACAAGGAGGAAAAAAAATTCTAAGTTCATTTAAACCAATTGAAACAATCGTATTAGGAAGCACACCTGATTTAATTTGGTGCAATTTGGGTTTTGACTATGTTAATGGGTGTATGAAATTGCAGAGTTAAAATTTTACCTCTTGATGGTGCAGAGTACAGATTGTTATGCTACTAATTAATAAAAACAGTATGATCAGTGGTAGAATGTAAGGGATTGCTTTCTGCCTTCTGTGAATAGCTTTGCAGCACACAACACAGCTGGCTCCACAGGAAAGGCATTAGATGGACAAGCACTTGTGGCTGTGACATGGCAAGAATCCTACAATGGAGTTTTATTCAACACCAAACTCCTGTTAGTGCTTGGGTATTCTGAAGAATTGCCACATGTGCATAACTGAACTGATTCTCTTTTGTTTTATGCTCATATAATGATTGCCGTCACTTGCTTGGTGCCTGTCATTTCTTTGGCAGAATGTTTGTTTCTGACACTGAAGAGTTGCTGCTGTGTGTAGAATATCTGTGTTGCTTTATGGTTTTTGCTTTTCTTGTTACAGGCAGAAGGCAACAGAAATTTATGTACACAATGGTACTATCATATTTTCAGTCTTAAAAGTCAGACTGCACTGGTGCAGATGGAAAACAAAACACAAGTGCTTGACAAACCTGAATTGGTTCAAGTCATTATCTGCTTTTTAAACTGCAATTTCCCTTTTACACGTGCCTTTGTCTCCACAGAGGGTCCAAGTGCACTCCACTAAATCTGTTGTGTTATGTATGGTGTAGTTTCAGGACTTTGATGTCTTCATTAAATTTAAACTATTTATGTGGAGTGGTAAAGTCACTGGGCTAGTAATCCAGAGCTCAGGCGAATTCTCTGGGGACATAAGTTCGAATCCCACCACAGCAGATGGTGAAATTTGAATTCAATTAATAAATCTGGAGGTTTAAAAAAAAAGCTAGTCTAATGGTGATCATGAAGCCATTGTTGATTGTTGTAAAAACCCACCTGGTTCACTAATGTCCTTTAGGGAAGGACATTACCTGGTCTGGCTTACATGTGGCTCCAGACCCACTGAAATGGCCTAGCATGCCGCTCAGTTCAAGGGCAATTAGGGATGGGAATAAATGCTGACCGAGCCTGAATTCTAAGTCATTGGACCAATGCATGCCTGCCAGTGTTAACTTGTGCCAGTTGCATTGTGGTCACAGGCATATTAAACTTTGCAGCTCAGAATTTTTGCATGAAGATTCTGATGACCACCTATGTCTAAAAGTTAAGCTGTTATGTTTTCTGTGTGAAGAAGGCAAGAATCAATGGTTTTCATTTTTGATATAATTTTTTTAAGCTGCATCATCCTACGATCAACCATTTCATGTTCTAAAATGCAGATTAACCCTAAAAAAAAAAAAAATTTTTTTGCATTGGACTTTTGTGTCTTTGTATACAAATGGAACCATTGGGCTAAACTTGGCTCAGGTTTAAAGACGTCTGCAAGAGGAACTTAAATCCTGCAAGCTGGAAGATATTTCATCTAACAGGCCACATTGGAGGGCTGTTCAATACTGGGCAGCAAAAGAGCCTGAAGAGAGCAAAGAGAAAAGTGCATCCGACTTCAAGATAGCGCATCTGGCCCTGTGATTTATGTCTGCTTTGCTTGTGAGAAGGACTGTCGAGAATTGAACTCTTTGGCCATTGTCACTACACAGCAAAGTACCTGAGCTACTTTAGTGCTTACGCAATGGATTTTTGAGGCAGATGGTTGCCACATATATGATTGGAAATGACAGTGATCGTTGACACCTTTTGTGTGGCTTTGCAAATTAGAAATAAGGGGTGATATTGGAAATTGTGTCCTGATGATGATTGTTCAGAAGCAAATCTGCTCCCTGTTCCAACAAAGATCTGGGAAATACTAAAAATTGAAAGTGTAGTTTTCCGATAACCTTGGTTGTGATCCTTAAAATGTCAAGTAGAACAGTTTAAAATCTTCAGTTTGTCTTTACCTGGTATATTCAACATCTTAATTGTTGTTATTGATGTGAACAGTGAGTGCCATCCTTGACAGCAGTCATTTCTTTTTATTTGTCGGTTGAAATTTTTTTCTTGGTTGGGGTTTAGGATTTATATAAATGTTTAAACATGCAATTACTGAGCACATTATCTTGTACTATTCGGATTGTTAGTTAAATCATTTTGAAGAAATGGCCTTGTGATGAATTTTAGTCACCAATTCATTTCCTAGTACACAGTTCTCTATATCTTCTTTAACAAGTGATTGACAGGAACATGTGTGTATTGTACAGCTGGAAGTATATCATCTGCAAATTTGGTTGGGTAAATATAGTAGACAGTCTGTCCAGTTGAGAGATGGATTGTTCTGGGAAAGGAAGTGCTGTCTATATTCTGAAAATAATTTCCTGCACTTCTGGGACTACATTTTTTTACAAAGACAATACAGTGAGGGAATTGGCAAGTCTGCGTGCAATTGAGGAAACACTTGTGGTTGCCTTGTTTGGGTGAGGGGAGCAAAATCACTCAAGATGGAAGCTAACTGGTTCATTCCCCCAATGGCATAGGTTTCTTTAGGTGTGCTTTGCTTTTTCATTGATTTTCAGAGTAGCTGTCGAAATAGTGCATCTTAGAGAAATGTATTCTTCAGTTGACAAGCAGATTTTTCCTGCTGTAATTTAAATCTGTTCCTTTTTAAAAAAATAGTATTGTAAAACAATAGGTAGAAATGCATTTGCTTGTGAGATGTGATTTTTAAAAAAAAAAATCATTTTCTTGCTGCATAGGTCAGAGTTTGCTAGCTTTGTGGAAGAACAGAGCTGCTAAATCCCTTCATTTTTATTCATACAAATACAAGCATTTAGTGAATCCCAGACAACCACAAGGCTCAGTGGCAGGTTGAATTTTGAGTGACAGCTGCAACAGGCTCCCTTTTCTCTTTCCACCATTGGCTTGAATTAAATTTACAGGCACGTTTCCCTGTAAGAACAATGGAGTTAATAGTGTTTTCAGTTAGTTTTTCTGGAAAAGGTTTTGGTTAGGCATTTTAAACGCAGCATTTCTGACAATCTTGTTTGTCATCATTTTAAGTATGTCTGCACAACCAAACCCCATATTTGCAAAAGAATGTTCAAGGGCACACATAATGTGACACCATCAGGAATGAAGTCAGCAGCCAGGTTAGCAATGACAGGCTGTTTTATTTGCTTTGGACAGGAGCCTATATTTATGCTTTCTTTCTCAGTATTGCCATATAAGATTTAAAACCATGTGGAGTTTTCCAGGACATTGGCTGATGCTTTATTTCCTAAAATAATAACCCAGCTTGTGAAAGAACTGCTTCACTGGGAAGTAGAATTGTGTACATTTTTTTTCAAGCGTGAAAATACATCAGATTGAATCTTGAATACAGATGCTCTGGCTACTACCAGTGGTCACTTTGATTTACTGTAAATAAAGTAAATAATAGTACATATTCAATAAATGTTCCTTACTGAATTAGTCAAGTTGGTAATCAGAACCATGATGCTGATTTTGATAGTTTCTCTTCGATTCTCATTATGTCATGAGGGGAGATGCCAATTGGGGGGTCAGATACTTCTCAGTAGGGGATGGAAATGGTAGTCAGAATGTGCAGCTCTCCGATGCACTGGAGTTTGCGTAGTGTGACTCGTACCAATAACTGTAGAGATCATATCATTGGTTTTGTTGATTTTCTTAAATTCATCAAAATTTTTGTTACTGGCATTTGCTGAGGATAAACAGCAATTCTGTTCAGCTTGACTTCAAGCTGAAAAACAGGGAATGATGTTGAATTTTTGGAAAATTCTAGAAGTCAATAAAGTAGAAATTTCTGACTTCAGAAGTTCAAGTATTGAAAAGGTGGTGGAATAATTTTATTGCTAAATGTAACGGCTTCCCTAAATCTCTCCAACTCTCCTTGTTTAAGACCCTCAAAACCTATCTCTTTTTGGAAGAACTTTTGGTCATCTCTCATAATATCTCCTTCTTTGGCTTGCCGTCACTTTTTTGTCTGATTTACATGTGAAGTTCCTTTTACTACATTACGGGTGCTATATAAATGCAAGATATGGTGCATTAGTTTTGAATTTGTTGTACTACCAGATGAAGGATTTAACGACTATTTTACAGCAACTAGTTTTTTTTAAAAGTCGCTGCATTTTACTTGCACACCTCATAATGATGACCAGCATAAAACCTTTTTAAAATTAACATAATTAATCCAGCTACAGCCAGCTGCCAAAAAATTTGTACTTCAGGCTGTAAATCTGAGCGGTTAACGGCAGTTTAAATGAGGACTGACAGCCCGGCTTAGGCATAGTGTGAGGAAGGATGCAACTGTTGTTCTTTTTAAGCATGGTTCAGTTATATGTGTTGCATAATTTAAGTGTCCCAGCAGGAGGTAATTAATCACTTAGGTCTGTAACTTGGTGACAGAAGCATTGTGTAAGACATTTACAGAATAAACTCATGAACTTCAGAGGCAGTGCTCATTATGATGGTCATTGAATTCCATTGAGTAATGTTTGGTGGAGGTCTGTTGTTTCCTGGCTGTAATTACCAACCATTTAAGTTAAAGTTGGAGCTTTTAATTGTGTGAGGAAGAATGCCTTGCAGTGGTGAATAATGAATAGTTGGATTGAAATACTGTCCTTCAACTGTCCTATTTGAAATCTCCGATCTTTCTATTGGTTTGAAATCCATTGTATAATACAGTTTACCACCAATATTTATTGTTTAGCATTATTGGACACCATTGGACAATGGACCTTTTTTGTAGTTTTTTTCCAGCTTTCAAAAGATAATGTCCAAGTTAGGCTGTAAGTAGTTGAACAGAAATGAAGAAGGATCTGTTATCATTGATATTCAACAGGAGATGGTGGTGGACACCTAAAGGCACCAATAGTGCAGCAATGAAAATTGGGGATGTGCAGATATAACAGGAGATTGTAGGGCTGGATGAGGGTACAGAGGTTGGATGGGGTGAGGCTGTGGAGGAATTTGAAAACATGGATGAGAATTTTAAAATCAAGATGTTATGATTGAGGAATATAATTATGCTCCAGAGTAAAAGAGGGGAGAAGATCACAGAAACTTAAGTAGGTTCACAATTTTTAAAGGATCTTGTATTGTTATTTCCATGCATGTATATATTTAGAGTCATTAATCTTGTTGCTGTGAAATTTTTTTAAACTGATAAGCAGTCCGTAACCTCAAGTGATTCTCAACCAGAAGTTTGTAAATTCAACTATTAGGGCTGCCAAGTGACTTTGACTTGTTTATGGCTAGACCACCAGATGGAGCAGTATGTGAAAGCAAGAAAGTGTTATTTGTTCCTTCACTGTAATTATTTGACTACATGGAGCAGAACAGTGCCTTTGGACGCCGATTGGAAAAATTGTTCCATTACTAGTTCGTCACACTTAAGTTGTTTATCTGCTACATATTTGACTATATAAGTACTGGCATTCTTTGGGCCAAATACATTTTTATGAATTTCAGAAAAAGTTTTTGTCTTGACTATCTGAAAAAAGAGCCTTTTAGTTTTCACTGGTAATGTGAAATTTGTCACTAATAAAGCTGACAGTCAGCTTGGATTATTTGAAACAAGTAAAATATATCAACATTCCAACAATGCTAAAAAAAATTCCAAGCTGCAGATGTAGTGTCAGTATTTTCAACCCCATTATTCCTTTTGATGTGCAACAATTTTGGTGCATTGGTACACCATACCTGTTCAAGTGCATCTGTAATGCCGTGAGCCTTTTTAAAAATCCTTTGATTGAAACACTATATGCACCGCTTGTAGACATGGTGTATGAGTGAAAAAGCGAAGTGAAAACTAACTGAAGTTAGAAGAATAATAGAATGTAGGCAGTTGCCTGCCAAAGTCTTAAATCATGGACTGCAGAATGCATTTAAAAAAAAAAGTGAAGCAAGGCTGTGATTAACAGTTTTCACAGAACACTGAATGGAATTGTGGAATTCCATGTAATAAAAACAGAATTTTCTTAGCTACTGTGAACCAATGATCCTAATTGTAACTTGATGGAATTGTAGGATGCAATCCCCAAAATACCATTTTTTAAAATCCTGGAATCCCACATTAAAAATAGAATTTGACGTATTTTGTCACTGTAAACAAGTGCTCCAGGATGAGAGTTCAACTGTCAGTTGGGTTAGAAAATTGACCAAGGTGCACGCAATCTAGTTATTACAAGCTTTCTTAGTCATTTCTGTAACTCTGGGATCAATAATTTGCTGCTGTCAACGGCATTATTTGTATGCTGTCAGTCAATCTTGCCTACTGCTCAGACAGGTTAGAATTCAGTTGAGTAAAACGTGTTGAACAAATCACTTCAGCGATCTGCACCATGGGAAATGATTAAACTTGCACCTTGAATTGTCTTTCGTGTCTCAAAATGCCTTCATTAAAGTTCTCACTTGAAGTTCTTAGCCTATCTCAAAAGCCTGGGCTTGGAGCTGATATTTTACTCAGAGCTGTGCCGCTGTGAGCTGAATTTGGATTGTATAGTCAGTGCATGTGCAATGCTCCCAGTTTCCCAGGATGCATCAGCCCCATTCATTTAGCGATACCGAGTTTTTTTTTCTTTGGTTGGCAGAAATTTCTACAAGCTATATTTCAAAAATGTTTGAAGAAAAGACCACAAATTCCAAAAGTTTTACTGGGGGGGAAAAAATTGAACAGCTTAGGGCTCTTTCTCTAGAAAAGAGAAAGGTGAAGGGTGACATGATAGAGATCTTGAAAATTATGAAAGGGTTTGACAGGGTAGACGTAGAGAAGATGTTTCCACTTGTAGAAACTCGGGGCCATAAATATAAGATAGTCACTAATAAATGCAATTGGGAATGCAGAAAAAAATCTCTTTGCCCAGGGAGTTGAGAATGTGGAGCGCGTTACCACAAAGAGTCGTTGAGGTGAATAGCATAATGCACAATGCCATGGGTGATTGACCAATACATAGTGTGCTTTGCATGCATGTGTGTAGAATGTACCTTGTGTCCACCAAGGTGAGGTGCTGTTTCTCAAACTTGCGTTGAGTTTCATTGGAACAGCATCAGAGTGGGATAGAGAATTGAAGTGGCAAGCAACTGGAAGCTCAGAATCTCACTTGTGGCCTGAACGGAGGAAACCTTTCTGGAAAGTGGTAGTGCAATGTAAGATTTGTTTCAATAGATTTTTGAATAGCCACTTAACCACTGACAATCCCGCCAGTCGTCATTAACACGTGCGGATATTTTGTCACCTTGTTACACCTAAGCATTCAAATTTATGTTCAGTGATTATGATCTGTTCTCCTAATTGGCACAGCATATGAAAAATCAAGTTTTAATGATTAAATCTCATCACAGTGTCACATTTAAAGACAAATTCCTGTATATGCATTTTTGGAATGAAATGATCTGCCATACGAGCCATTGTACAGACAATTTAGTATGGTCAGTGGTATGTTGGTCTTTATTCAGCTATTTGCAGTGATTTTTCCTTGTATTATATCATAGTTTAACTTCATCAGCCAATTTTGTTTCACAGTTGTCAGTGATATGTTGGTATATGGGAAATGTTTGATACCACAGGTTTGAGTTAATTTGGCAGTTGGCCACAGCTCATCAGTCAAATTTTTAATACGTCTGTGATACAAACATCTGCATGTATTTTTAGAAGTAGAAAATTTTGAAGAATGTTTTGATAATTAAAACAGATTACCTTTTAAATACTGCCATTTGTATGAATGCGCGTCAGTACATAAATTCTTTCACACGCACACTCATACACACATACTCTGACTTCATCTTTCAGTAGTTGTCATTGTTTTTTCCTTTTCTATTCAGATCTCTGCTTCTCCCCTGCATTAGTTTTTCTTCATTTTCTATTTGTTTAATAAGGATATTGTACAACCTCAGTTTGGATTCTGTCATGTGTTTTTTCCAAATCTAACTTTTACAGTAATGTTAGTGTGTCAGTTTAGTGCTTTTTTCAATGTGAAATTATGGAACATCATCACAAATGAATTATTTTTCAGTAATATTTTGGTTTTGATCATTTCATGTATGTCCTGCCATTTAGATTATGGATGCAACAAAAATAAAATACTGTGGGTGCTGGAAATCTGAAATAAAAACAGAAAATGTTGGGAATACTCAGGTCAGGCCAAGAGGAAGTGTGGTTCTCATCTGACGAACATTAAATAATTCCTCATCAAAAACATAGCTTGTATTTAGAAGATATCAAGGCATAAATTGGAGTTTAAACTGAGGTTTCACAGGGCCATCAACATGTTTGTCACAAAGCAGCATGTTTGGGAAAGCTGTAGGGCAAAGATTTACCCTCTTTTAGACAGACTTCTCATTGGCAGAGAATTAGGAATACTGTATCTTAGTGAAACGTAGAGGGAGAAAATAAATAGAGTGAAGAAAAATAACTGTTGAAATAAGATGCATTCAGAGGCCAAACTGGCAGATATTGCTTTGCCTCCAACCAGGATGTTTCTGATGTCTGTTTTTGGGCCGCTGCGCATTACATGAAGTATGTTTTGTTGTAGGGCATTTTGTTACCAGTGCCTTTTTGAAATGCACTTCCATCAGTGGTAACAACTATTGTGGTACAACAGTAAGCAACCCAGACAACCTTTCTTCATTTCTGCCCATAAATTAGAGGAGAACGCATCATGATTAGAGTTCCGAAGAAGGGTCACTGACCCGAAACGTTAACTCTGCTTCTCTTTCCACAGATGCTGCCAGACCTGCTGAGTGATTCCAGCATTTCTTGTTTTTGCATCATGATTAGTCTTCTGTTAGGCTTGAAAATACAATTGGAAAAAAAGCTCTGTTCTAATTTAAACTGCTGGAGATTAAATGGATGGAGGTACAAATACTGCAGATAATTCTGTGTAAAGACTTTCAACCGAATCATAGTATTTCTTGGCAAACCAGTTGTGCTTATTGTTGGATTTAACAGGCATACCACTTTAGGGTCCTGTAAAGTCTGTTGTAATCCACACAAAATGTTTGTATATGTGGAGCTCTACTACCTTAAGAGCTCCACATAGCTAATCTTTTTCGACTAAGAAGAACTTGCATTTGAAGTGAGACAAATTGAGTCATTCGTGACTGCTTTGGATGATGAAATAGGATAAAAATTCAGTTTTGATTCTACAAAATTAGAGTCATAGTCATAGAGTCATAGAGAGATATAGCACTGAAACAGGCCCTTCGGCCCACCAAGTCTGTGCTGACCATCAACCACCCATTTATACTAATCCTACATAATCCCATATTCCCTACCACATTCCCTCCTACATTAATCCCATATTCCCTACCATTCTCCTACCTACACTAGGAGAAATTTACAATGGCCAATTTACCTATCAACCTGCAAGTCTTTGGCGGTGGGAGGAAACCGGAGCACCCGGCGGTTACAGGGAGAACTTGCAAACTCCACACAGGCAGTACCCAGAACCGAACCCGGGTCACTGGAGCTGTGAGGCTGCGGGGCTAACCACTGTGCCACTGTGCCGCCCCAATTAATTAACTTGATAGTTTTGTGCAGATTGTTCATTTACAGTTATTTGAAATGTTTCCCTTTTTTTTTGCAATGGTGGAAGTTTAAATCTTGTTTTGTTACCCATCTCAGCCCATAGGTATGAACTGTTGACTAGTCAAGATCAGCTCCCAATTTCAGTCAGGATGTAGTGGAGCTTGTCTCCATGTCATGCTCTGTAAATCCATTTGCTTACTGGCAAAGTGACCATGAAAACAGCAGCTCTGCTACCAATGACCAGACCAGATGTCTTTGGTTGTTTCTGCAGTGCGTACTTTTTGCTTATGAAAATCATGTAGCAGGCAATTTTCATTTGAAAGATTCCATTAACATAGTTACTCAAATCAATTTGTTCCATGCAGTGATAATTCGGTTTGTTCTGTACTCTGCACATTAAAAACTACAGGAAAAATCTGGTTTTGCGATGTGCTGTATAGATGATTTAGTGCAGTCTTAGCTGGACAATCTTTTCCCAACATTCGTATTCCCTGAATATGGTTAGTTTAGGAGGATTTAAGCAATGAATTTCCTGCCAACATGTATCCTACAGATATCAGAAGTTATATGCTGATACATTCCAACAAAATGGCACCTAATTTGCTTCTTGGTATCATGAATCCAATCTGCATTCTTGAAATTGAGAAAATACCACCTCAAAGGATCTAAATATTTCAGCACAGTTTCTTCTCCCTTCCCCCTCAGAAAAGCATTTTTAAAAAAAATCCATATACCAGAGAACTCAGCCATGCAGGTGAGACTAATGCACAGTTCCCTTTGATAGTATATGTTCAAAGTCAAGGAGGCTCTCCTGAAAGGACATGTGGTCTGGCTTAATAACTTAAGTAGTTGAGCCGTGGATTCTTAACCAATGGGTTGTAAATGTGCTTCATTTAAACTCGCTTTGTTTTTTCTTATACGGAGTGGAGGAGCAGATGGACTGCCATGGAAAGGTGATCAGTAACTTCTGTTAGGCAGATTTCTGATTTTTAACTTCTGTTAATGATATAGCGGTCTTCAGTATCTCACTTTAGTCACAACTTTATACTCTTAATCTCTCATCTTGCCCAAAGCACTTGAAGTAAGCAAAAGTCATCAACAGGGAGAGTTCTGAGGGTTGTACCACTTGAAATTTTTTTTAAAGAGGGTCCTACCTTCCATCTGTGAGGGACAGACTGTGCTTGTGCCTCCTTTCCCCTATCCTGTTGCAATTTCAAACACTTGCAAGACCACTTGCATTGTTGAACAACACTTTTTTGGAAGACAGTCTGCTTGACAATACAATGTAGGAAGCCTCCATATGTTGCTAGAATTAGCCACTGTACAATTGGGCAGATGCTGAGTCATATAAAGCCAAGTACAAGTTGAGCCTGTCATGTCATAGAGTCATAGAGTTTTACAGCACAGAAACAGGCCCTTCGGCTCAACGCGCCTGCGCCGACCATCAAGCACCCGTCCAAAACTAATTCCACTTCCCCGCACTTGGCCCGTAGCTTTGTATGTTATGGCTTTTCAAGTGCTCGTCTAAATACTTCTTAAATGTCGTGAGTGTTCCTGCCTCTACCACCCCTTCAGGCAGTGTGTTCCAGATTCCAACCACCCTCTGGGTGAAAAAATATTTCCTCAACTCCCCTCTAAACCTCCTGCCCCTTACCTTAAATCTATGCCCCCTAGTTATTGACCTCTCCGCTAAGGGAAAAAGTTTCTTCCTATCTATCCTATCAATGCCCCTCACAATTTTGTATACCTCAATCAGGTCCCCCCTCAGCCTTCTCTGCTCTAAGGAAACCAACCCCAGCCTATCCAGCCTCTCTTCATAACTGAAATGCTCCAGCCCAGGCAACATCCTGGTGAATCTCCTCTGCACCCTCTCCATTGCAATCACATCCTTCCTGTAGTGTGGTGACCAGAACTGTACACAGTACTCCAGCTGCAGCCTAACCAGCATTTTATATAGCTCCATCATAACCTCCCTGCTCTTATATTCTATGCCTCGGCTAATAAAGACAAATATCCCATATGCCTTTCTAACCTGTGCTGCTGCCTTCAGCGATCTATGGACAAGCACCCCAAGGTCCCTCTGACTCTCTGCCTAGGGTCCTACCATCCATTGTATATTCTCTTGCCTTGTTAGTCCTTCCAAAATGCATAACCTCACACTTCTCAGGATTAAACTCCATTTGCCACAGCTCCGCCCATCTTACCAGCCCATTTATATCGTCCTGTAATCTAAGGCCTTCCTCCTCACTATTTGCGACACCACCAATTTTCGTGTCATCCGCGAACTTACTGATCATACCTCCTATATTCACGTCTAAATCATTAATGCACACTAAAAACAATAAGGGTCCCAGCACCGGTCTCTGCGGTACCCCACTGGTCACTGGCCTCCATTCGCAAAAATGACCCTCTACCATCGCCCTCTGCCTCCTTCCACCATGTCCTGTAATGTATGAATGCTACTTATATAAACAATGTGCTGGAAATACTAAGCTGGTCTGGCAGTATCTGTGGAGAGAGAAACAGAGTTAACGTTTCAGATCTGTGACCTTTCATCAGAACTCTGATGAAACCCTGATCAGTTCTGATAAAAGGTCACAGACCTGAAATGTTAACTCTGTTTCTCTCTCCAGAGATGCTGCCACACCTGCTGAGTATTTCCAGCACCCACAGTATTTTGTTTTTATTACATAAATACTATTTAGGAGCATCTTCATAGCTCTCAACACTTCATTTGAAGCCAAGCTTTGTACATGTCCAATTCACATCAAAACAATTACCTACAGTTAATAAAAACTGAAAGTGCTGGAAATACTCAGCAGGTCTGGCAGCATCAGTGGGGAAGGAAACCCTTAATGTTTCAAGTTGGATATGATCTTCAGAACCGAAGGGAGGTAGACATTACATTTTGGTTCTGAAGAAGTCATATCTGACTCGAAGTGTTAACTCTGTTTCTTGCTCCACAAATGCTGCCAGACCTGAGTATTTCCAGCACTTTCTGCTTGTATTTCAGATTTCCAGCTTCGCAGTATTTTGCTTTGAATTATCTACAGTTCTTGCTGAAAGGTTCATTTAGGACAATATTCTTCATACCTCCAGATTTATAAATGCTGTCAATGATTGTGACTTAAGTCTAAAGGCATTGAAGCCTGGTTAAGATTTTAATTTGTTTTTTTAGCCAGTTTGGGTTGTTACATTTTAGTGGTAATTTTTCAATATGGAAAACAATCTTGCTGGTGGTTTTGGCTTTACCCAGCAGCGGTCTTGTGCTCCAAGTATAGGTTATCACCCAATTCTACCTCTTCTGTAGGAGGGTAAGACTGACTGGACCTCATCTGAAGTTCTCTCTCTCAAGCGATTACTGTTTTTGGATAGGAATGAATTGGATCTATTGATTTTCTGTGATACCCAGAGATGCACCATGTAAAACTACTCGTATTTCATTTTCTGCTGCTTTCTTTGCAACGCCTTTCTGCTTGAGTGGTGTATGTTGACATAGTGCCAAGGTACTCTGTATGACTGGGGTGCAGGTCATGTGTGAATATGCAAAGGACTACATCACGAGGAGAATTTCATTCTGATGCCATGTCACTTTGAAAGTGTTTTGATCATTGTGCTAAAAACACTGAAACCCTTTCATCATGCCGACAGGTACGTCATAACGTTTGCGTAGCTAATTGGAGTACTGCCAATGATATTCAGAACAAGTTGATAATTGTTGTGAATGAGGCAGTAGCGATTGGATATGCACTGCAAGTCCAATTAATTTTTTGTTTCGCCTAATGTGATCTTTGCTGTTTAGCCACATTGTAAGGCAGGGCAGATGGGATGAACTGCAGATTAGAGCAAGGTGAAATTGGTGGGATAGAAATTTTTTTTTGAAATTGAACCCCATGTTCATTTCATCTGATGCTTCTGCAGCCGAGAGGATAGATGTACATGCCGTTCCAAGATCGCTGCCATTGCTCCCTATAACTGCTCTCCAGGAGGCCCTACAGCTGTCTAGGCATGCCTTTTCTTTCAGTTTTTCCCAATGCCCTCCCAGTTGGGAAGTGCTGCAACCTATTTAACATAGCCCAAATCAAAATGCTAGGATGTGATTCAAAGCCTGTATCTGTGCGTGCTGTGGTACTGAGTATTAGCACTGCAATAGTCAGTGTGCTTGCTGCCCCAACACAAACAATTCATTGAAATCTGAGTCATGAAATTCTACACTGGAGACGGAAGTTCTATTTCTGTTTTTGGTCTGGAGGTGAAGATGAGAAAATTATCTGTACACTTAACTACCATATACTATATATATATATATATATATATATTTAGAATACAAAAATCTCTTTTTTCACATGATTTGAATTTATTTAAAAATCAAGTGCTTAGAAATGCTCAGATTTTCTCTTGGCTTCAAAATAACTAGGACTTAAGTGTGTATGGTAATCCAAGTATCCAAACACCAAATAAAATGGCTAAATGTGGTATTGAGCCATAGAAACTAGGAAGGTTTTTGGTTTGATTTCAACAGGGTTCAGTTACAGTGTGCGTTTGTGTATGTCAGATGAAGGTAGATCACTGAGCTTGGTTGTCTAACCCCATGGTAGAATGATGACCTGTTGGGAATCATTCTTCTGGTTCTCATGTGAAGAATGATATTTGGGTTGAGATGCCAGTAGGCTGTTGGTACCCGTGCATCTTGACCACAATACAGGTTCATGCATTCCTGAGAAGAGGAGTTGGGAGAGAACATGTACAAGCTGAGCGATTTTCTTGTGGTGGAACTATGCATGCAGTAGCACTCTTAGAAAGGCGTTCAGTCCCCAAAATTATAGCTAATGCTTAGTACTGTCTTCCTAAAATAGAAGCTATATAAAATGTTCTCTTTGTAACAGAACTTTCTTTCATTCTGTCACGTTTTATATTGCTCCCACAGACTTTTTATTATGGAAGTTTTCCCTGTAAATTACAATTCTAAAAATATATCTCAAAGTGGTGCAACAATAACTTGACCAGTATAACAAAGAGCCAAAAGCATTGACAGATGCAACTTTAAAGGAAGCTAATGAGAATGGATGCACACAGTGTGCTTGAGTGTGTTAAAAGTACAATATTGTTGATGCTGAATTCTTGTGCCTTATGCATACTGACAGCTGAGGGTTGTCGTGTGAGAAGAAAACAATGTTTTTTGAGATATGCTTCAGGATTGTTTTCTGTTTGTTGTAGATGGCATGATTGTTGGTGCAGTGGCAGGGCTGTGTACCATTGCTAAATATACATACTTGACAGCTTTATAATGGGTTCCAGGAAGTTCATTGGAAAATAAAAACAAAGCA
Source organism: Heterodontus francisci (assembly GCF_036365525.1). NCBI lineage: Eukaryota > Metazoa > Chordata > Chondrichthyes > Heterodontiformes > Heterodontidae > Heterodontus > Heterodontus francisci. The sequence continues at coordinate 4,679,191 of NC_090412.1, read as the reverse complement.
ACATTTATAGCTGATTAAACTTGAAAAGCTTTTTTTCTAGTTGAATAGGAAATATGCGCACTTCAGCATTCCATGTCACTGATGCAGTCAGGTTAGCTGGGTTGACCTTGTATATGCAGAATGTAGACACTACTGCATGTAGTTTGTTTCTTGTATTGCAACGTTAATACAAAACATGACATTGTATGAAAAGCATTCAGTTTTTTTTGCTGTGTTTGCAAGTGAGCAGCTCTGCTAGAAATACTCAGACAAATGTTGAATTGACTTCAGTAAAATTGTATTTCAAAGATGGTTTCTGTCACTCTCAGTGAATGAACAGTAATGATTCACGGTGGAAATGTTTCTGCTTGTGTTATACTTAATTTAGTTTACTTCCTAAAGTAAATGCTTGTCTGATGAAAATGGAAGATATATACTAATATGATTTGTATATAATATAAAATACACACTAGTGCTGGAAAATTCTGCTCACCAGTCAGGCAGGGGTGAGTTACTTGGCAGCTTTGGTAAATTAAAACCACACAGCTCGCAAATTTGTAAGTAACTCTGAAGTATTTTTAAGACTTTTTTTATCCTTCACTCCCCCATCTGTTTTGTAGCATTTGACTCATTATGGCCTGTTGCAGTTCTTTATGCATTGACTAAGCTTTTTTAATAAAATTGTTCTATCGAGGGTTACTCGTTCAAGCTGGTGATTGTACTCCATCAAAGTTTTATGCACCTGTAACCATCTTGTGTCTTAACCAAGTGGGATCTATTCTTGTGTGAGTGTCAGCTAGTTGCCTTTTGATTGGGGACATCGTAGCTGAATTTGTTCCTGTTAATGATCACAATTTAGTACATGTTTATTATGTATGAGTAGTGTTTGCTGAACACAATGTATTATCACATAGATTAAATGCAAAACAATGTTTATAGTATCAAAACTGTTCTTGTGGACAGTTCAGTCACTCTTGCATTGATATATCATGTGACTAATACAGCCATAGTTGTATAAACATAGCTGAGAGCTTTCTGATATGGAAGTGCATCTCCTGCAATGAATTAAGTCCTTAATTTTACTTGACCGAAGAGTAACCCTCATTGATACATCTGGAACATATAAACAAAGAGGCCAGCATTAAGTTATCCACACATACAGTTCAAAGTGTTAACTCAGTGAGTGCAGCAGGGAATTGTTTGGTTTTGCGGCAGAGGGGGAAGGGAGCAGATTGTGAGAGACTGAGGACTGGGTGGTGTCACCAGTGCGATGGGAAGCTGTGGCTCAGTTGGTAGTACTCTCGCCTCTGAGCCACAAGGTTCTGGGTTCGAGTCCCACTCTAGGGCTTGAGCACAAAAATCAAGACTGACATTCCCAGTGCAGTACTGAGGAAGTGCTGCGCTGTCGAAGATGCTGTCTTTTCAGATGAGACGTTAAACTGTGGCCCCATCTGCTGGCTTGGGTGGATGTAAAAGATCCCATGGCACTATTTCGAAGGCGAGCAGGGGAGTTCTCCCCAGTGTCCTGGCCAATATTTATCTTTCAATCAACATTACAAAAACAGATGATGTGGTCGTTATCACATCGCTGTTTGTGGGAGCTTGCTATGCGCAAATTGGCTTCTGCGTTTCCTACATTACAACAGTGACTGCACGTCAAATGTACTTCATTGGCTGTAAAGCACTTTGAGACCTCCGGTGGTCATGAAAAGCGTCGGAGAAATGAAAATTTTCTTTCCATTCATCCTCCCTCCCCATCATTTCCCTTCTCTTTGTTTGTTGGTTTTGGATGGGGTGGTGGGTGGGAAGGAGGAAGAAAGGTGACTGCACAGCCAGAGAGCACTGTGCCTCGAGATGGGAGGTCTCGAGCACTATGATATACTATACACAGATTTTTCCCTGAGTACTGTAGACTGATTTTCTCTCTGGGGGGTCAAGGTGGGAGTAATTTGGGACTTCCCAGGTGGTCAGAATTTTCATTCTTTTGTAGTCCTGCACATTTTTATCTTGGATATAAGTTTTGCTTTCAGACCATTCAGCAGAGAGGATTTTTCAGAGGTCTTCCAAATTTTCGGGCTGAGTAGGATATAGTGCCCTGCTTAAAATTTCATTTTGAAAATGTGTTTGTGCATTTGTTGTAACATGGTCTATAGCTTTTGTAAAGCATTTGCCACCTCTGGTTACTTAAATCATTAATTCCTTTTTTCACAATGGAGTTGTGGTTATGCAAGGCCTCTATCCTGAGGGCATCATGTAACTACTGTAATTTTTAAGTGCAGCTATCTTCAAACTTTAGGAGTAGGACTTGGGAAGAAATTGTTACTTAATAATTTTTGGTATTTTGAAATCAACCCTGAGCAATTTTCAGCACATGAATATAGGAAAACAGGATGCAAAAGACTCTAATTCATCTGGTTGATCCGAAAAAGTAATATCCTTCCAACATTCACTGTCTTAAATTTCCATCTAATTCTCCTGTAAATCTTTCTTCAAGGTGTGAACCTTGGCTCATTGGTAACATATTCACCTCTGAGTCAGTAAGTTGCATTTCATAAGAACATAAGAAATAGGAGCAGGAGTGGACCATACGGCCCGTCAAGCCTGCTCTGTCATTCAATGTAATCATGGCTGATCATCGGCTTCAATTTCTTAGGAAATAGGAACAACATTAGGCCATATGGCATCATGAGCCTGCTTCAATTAGATCATCGCTCTCTCCCCATATCCTTTGGTTCCCTGAGAGACCAAAGAACTGTGTCTCAGCCTTCAGTATATTCAATGATGGAGTGTCCACAACCGTTTGTGAAGAAATTTGTCCTCATAAAAGGAAAAGAAAGACTTGCATTTATGTAGCACCTTTCATGACCACGGCACCTCTCAAAGCGCTTTACAGCCAATGTAATACTTTTTTTTTGAAGTGTAGTCACTGTTGTAATATAGGAAACATCTCAGTCCTAAATGATTGTCCCTTTTTCCTGAAACTGTGCCCTAATGTTCTAGATTCCCCAGCCAGGAGAAACAACCTTTTTGTGCCTATCCTGTCAAGCCCTTTCAGAATCTTGTATGTTTCAGTGAGACCACCTCTCATTCTGCTTAATTCCAGAGAATATAGAACCAATTTACTCAGCCTCTCATCATACGGCAACCCTCTCATCCCAGGGACCAATCCAGTGACCCTTTGCTGTACTGCCTCCAAAGTAAGTAAATCATTCCTTAAGTATGGAGACCAAAACTGCACACAGTATTCCAGTTATGGTCTCCTCAAAGCCCCGTACAATTGTAGCAAGTCCACTGGAGAATTTGAGCACATAGGCTGACATAGTGCAATACTGAGGGAGTGCTTTGCTGTCTGAGGCTGCTGTCTTTCAGATGAGATGTTAAAACGAGGCCCGATCTACCCTCTCAGGTGAATGTAAAAGATCCCATGGCATGATTTAAAGGAGTGCAGAGGAATTCTCTTGGTGTCCTGGCCAATATTTATCCATCAACCATCATTAAACAGATTATCTGTCCATTATCTCACCGCTGTTTGTGGGACCATGCTGTGCATAAATTGGCCATTGAGTTTACCTATATTACAATAGTAACTACCCCTCAGAAGCGCTTCGAACATACGAATTAGGAGCAGGAGTAGGCCACTCAACCCCTCGAGCATGCTCCGTCATTCAATAAGTTCATGGCGGAACTGATTACTCCTCATTTCCACCTACCCCCCAATAACCTTCCACCCCCTTGCTTATCAAGACTCTAAATATTTTTTAAGGCAGAGGTAGACAAAGATTCTGCTTCCACTGCCTTTTGAGGAAGAGAATTCTGAAGACTCAAGACCCTCCGAGAAAAAATTTCTCCTCATCTCTGTCTTAAGTGGGCGACCCCTTATTTTTAAACAGTGACCCCTAGTTCTAGAATCTCCCACAAGGGGAAACATCCTTTCTAGGTCCACCCTGTCAAGACTCCTCAGGATCTTGTATGTTTCAATCAAGTCGCCTCTTACTCTTCTAAATTCCAGTGGATACAAGCCTAGCCTGTCCAATCTTTCCTCGTAAGATAGCCCACCCATTCCAGGTATCAGTCTAGTAAACCTTCTCTGTACTGCCTCCAACGCATTTACATTCTTCCTTAAATATGGAGACCAATACTGTACACAGTACTCCAGATGTGGTCTTACCAATGCCTTGTATAGCTGAAGCATAACCTCCCTACTTTTGTATTCAATTCCCCTCACGATAGATGATAACATTCTATTAGCTTTCCTAATTATGTGCTGCACCTGCATACTAACCTTTTGTGATTCATGCACTAGGACACCCAGATCCCTCTGCATCTCAGAGCTCTGCAATCTCTCACCATTTAGATAATATGCTTCTTTTTTATTCTTCCTGCCAAAGTGAACAATTTCACACTTCCCCACATTATACTCCATTTGCCAGGTCTTTGCCCACTCACTTAACCTATCTATATCCCTTTGTAGCCCCCTTATGTCCTCTTCACAAGTTACTTTCCTACCTATCTTTGTATCATCAGCAAATTTAGCAACCATACCTTCAGACCCTTCATCTAAGTCATTGATATAAATTGTAAAAAGTTGAAGCCCCAGCACAGATCCCTGTGGCATACCACTCATTACATCTTGCCAACCAGAAAATGACTCATTTATGCCTACTCTCTGTTTCCTGTTAGCTAACCAATCTTCTATCCATGCCAATATGTTACCCCCTACACCGTGAGCTTTTATTTTCTGCAATAACCTTGTGGCATCTTATCAAATGCCTTTTGGAAATCCAAGTATAATACATCCACCGGTTCCCCTAAATCCACAGCACATGTAACTCCCTCAAAGAACTCCAATAAATTCATTGTCTGTAAAGTTCTGTGGGACATCCTGGGGTTGTGGCATCCATTATATAAATTCCAGGTATTTCTTTGTTTTCTACCTGTTTGTCTCCACTGCATCCCTGGACAGTCTGACTGGCACATTCCCCTATCCTGTGCATGGAGTAGTTGAACTGTGTGTCCACTTTCTCTCTCTTCTGAGATTGAGTCTTTGTCACTTGATTACACAGTTTGTGGCAATCTCAAACGTATCTAACCCCTTAGGTGCTCCAGGTGTGTCGATCAGTGTGTTGCAGAAACTGACCACCTCTGGGCTTTGTGTTGTATCCTGGTCCTTTACTGCTGTCACATACTTTTATTGGTTTCAGTGAGCTATCCACCAGTATCCCTTGATCCTTCACCTGTGTTATTACCTGCATCTGAAGCTATTTATTTAGTTTATATTCCTGTGATATATTTTTGTTCCCTTATTACCTTGCATTAACTGCCAGTTACCGCTTATAAGCTCATCCTTCAAACCTATCCAGATCTGTTGTATTTGGTTTGCCTCTTCAGTTCGGTTTTGAAATCTCAAGCCTCTGCCATTTAACCTTTGTGAACGGCTATTTTTTCCATACTCCTTTCCAAGAGTATAAATAAAGCACTGGATATGCTGGACTTTTCTATAATGGGATCATGAGTAGATCCTCATGTATTTTTCCCTCTTTGAGATCCAACACACAAACTACTTTGTAACTAGCTAATATGTGCATGTTGGTGGGCCCAAAAGGCTGAATCAGTGATTTAATTTTAAACCACCGTCATCATTTTCTATGGGGAAGCACCACTCTCCACACTGCATCACTTGAATAGCTAAACTTACTGGGTGGAAAATTGCAGGCTTGAATTAGCACTTTAGCATTACATGATGCAGTACACATCAGATACCTTTGTATCTGAGCTGTATCACTGTAGAGGAATTTTTAGTTATGTTTGTCTCAACAAAAACACAGATATATCCTGAGACGGTTTCTTGGAAATAGTAACAATATTCCCAGACACTTGTATTTAAATAGTAGTAAGGCACTGTTGTGAAATTGCAGCTTTCAGCCAATCTACCAAATTACTCTTAAAACCCTTTATATTGGAGAACACTTCCTCAATTGAGTATCTTGTATCAGTTCCTTGCTCCATTGATGTTGAAATTGCAGCATAGGTTTTCTGGCAGCTGGTTGACTGACAATAATTACAAGTGTGCTTTAAAGTTCATGTTTTTGATTTTTTTTTCTTATGGGACTGCTTTGCTGCCTGTCAACAGGCAGATTGGAGTGCTTTGCTCACTCAACCTGCCACTGGGCATTATTCTTGGCTGCCTTTGTCTCAGAATGCTGCACTGGCATTTACTTTGGAGGCTGAGGCAGTGCCTACTTGAATGGTGGGCATCACTTCTGACAGTACTGCTGCTTTATTAACATTCAGCTTTTTCTGCTAATAGTCAAGTGCCAATGGTGGCAAACTCCTTTATACAGATGAGGTGTAAATGTCAGCAACAAGTTTGTGTATAGAATCATACACCTCGCCTCTCTGTAATTATTACATTGTCTCCAATTTTAATCATGTTTAAATTGGTTAGTAAATCCTTAGGCTTATTCAGCGTTTTAAGCAGTCTTGGCCTTTTCATCTCTAATGGGGACTTAGTTGTAGGTGATGTGGAACTGGTAAAGTGTACATTATTGGAAAAAGTACCTACACAACATGTAATATTAATTGTATTTAGAATGTTTCTATTTTGGTATGTACCTTGCAAATTACTATTGGGCATTGTTAGTACTTTTGAAGTGTCAAATGAACAAGTAAGTAAGTAAGTATCCTTGTATAATAACAGTGCTGGAAATACTCAGCAGGTCTGGCTGCATCTGTGGAGAGACAAACCGAGCTAACGTTTCAGGTCTGTGACCTTTCATCAGAACTGCTCTGATCCAGTTACAATGAAAGATCACAGTCCTGAAACATCAACTGTTTCTCTCTCCACAGATGCTGCCAGACCTGCTGAGTATTTCCAGCACTTTCTGTTTTTAATTTCAGATTTCCAGCAACTGCAGTATTTTACTTTTACTGTTGTATAATGTTTGATCACGTTGAAAGGACTTAAAAGTACTTGACACAAAGAAGTTACTTGACTTCAAAAATAATTCAATGTAGGCAATTAGAGAAGCAATCCAACACCAGACAAACAACAATACAATGAATACGCACTTGTTTTTTATTACTGTAGTGAGGGAGGAATGTTGTACACGAGATGGGGAGAAATCACTATTGCTCTTAAAATTGGATCTTCATTGACCACCTAAAACAGACAAGATGATAAAACAAGATCCCATTTATCTTAGGATAGAAATTGCGCATCTATAAAATACTAGTAACACTTTAGAAGATATTTGTGTGGGTTCCATTGTTGAAGTCACAAAATGTAAGCTAAAGTGAAAATGCAGCTCAAGTCAAGTCAGAATCCTAAACTAGCTATTGTGTTGATAATTTTGAAGATGCTCAAGTATTCTACTATGACTTGCCTTAATTAGTGTTTAGGTTCAAGACTTTGAATTTTTCAAAAAAATTGTTTTAAATTAATCAACATACAAAATACAGATGAAAAAATGAAAAGGTTTTTGATCCAAGCAGGAAGTTTAATCTACAATATTTATTTGAAAGCTATTGGAAGCAAGCATTCAACATAAGTCAATGATAAAGTGATAAACATTGTAGCATTCACAGATGAACAAGGCCAAGGATGTTGACCCTTCTCCTGTCAAGTTTGTAAATTGTGATTTCTATATTTAAAAAAGAGAATTCTGAAATAAGGAATTTGGAGTTGATTTAAAGATCGATGGCCAAATTTGTTGTTAAGATATAAGTCAGTGCAAGATTCTCAGTGGTATGTAAAGAGCATTTCCACAGTAGATGTGATGTTTAATACGATCTGTAAAAAAAAAATGCAAAAGAAGGATAACTCAAAAGCATTCTGGATGTGCAACACATTTTCTCATGTGAAAGTGACCTAAACTGTTTACAGCACAAAAGTTTAAATTAAATTTGTGGTTGATTATACCATAACAATTTATGGGTAATGCATCTATTGGACTGTTTCCCATTAGTTTAGTTATATTCGTTTTCAGGGTCTCTTAGTAAAATCATTGTTTTCCATCTAAAATGCCAGCACCATTGGCTTTGGTCCCCGGTCTTGCAAATAACTGCATCTTTTTTTTTTAAGATCAGCCTTGTTGCTGCTTAGTTCTGACGTTGGATTAGCCCTATCTCTTTTCAATAATAAATTTATTTTAATTCTTTACTAGTTAGATCTTGCTGAGTTATTGCTAACGCTTCTGAAGCCTGTCCATTCCATATTAATATAACATGTTTTGCTGATGAGCAGCTATGATTAACTTAAAGCAGTCAAAGAAGATAATGCTGGTGTAGTGTTGAGAAGCGAAGGAATTAGTACTGGCATAAATGTACAGATTTGAACAAAGCAATGGAAATGTTTTTCATTGCAATCTTCTGGTGGGTGAGGAGAAGCAGATTTCAGTTATGAGATTGGAGAAAATTTGCTATGTGGACAAGATTGTCTTGATTCTCAGCACGTTGGTGGCAGAAAATTATTATAAAACCTTTAATTTTGCTTCTTGGGTTGTCAGTACTATATACTGTTTTATTACTGATCGTGTGCAACATTTTTCATCCCAGCCTCATTAATAGAATTTTTGTGCATTATAAAACGAGAAGAAAAATTACATTGAATACCCTATTCGGTACTTTTAAAATGATTTGATTTTTGGCAGCAGAAGGTAAAAGGAACGTATGAAAGTATGCCTTTTTTTGGATTTGCAGTTTATTTCAGCGGAGCTTTTGAGTCACCCAGAGTTGATGGAAAACGCATTTATCGTGAGGTTACAGTTGACACGCTGGGGCACCAATCTGACACACTTCAATGAGTTTCATGAAAATAAAGTTGGGAATACTATCGGATTAGAATTTCATAAGAATTTAATCTGTTACCTTGCCACAAAACACAACGTATTTTATACAAAGCGCACAATAAGAAGGAACTGGTATTGTTATTCAGATTTTGGTTCCAATGATCTGAAAAATCGTAGGTGAAGCTTGAATGATTTGAAAGTGTCTTGTATAGTTTTGTGCTGGTACACTGAGGTACCGTTCTGTGTTTATAGACTCATCAGCAGACTGTGTTTATACAATGCCTTATAATGTCTCTTAGAAATGCAGAAAGCACTTCATGTACAGAGGATTACTTTGAAGTGAAGTGACTATTATGTTGGGAATTGCAGCAGCCATTTTGTGCCAAGCACAATTCCCGCAACAAGCAGTGGGATGAATGAGTCGCTGTCATCCATCTGAAGCACCAGAGCAGGAAGGTGGAGACCTGGTTGCACACAGTTTAGTGTAAAAGAATTCTGTGTTTATACTGCACACTAAAAGCATATCTTGAGTGTGGTGTGGCACTGTCAGGTGCAAGACACAGATATTTGATGGAATTATTAACTAACTTGAGAGATTCCATGGAGCTCATGCATTAATGCAATATTCACAGCCTTTATGGTTACTCGTGGAATTTGGATATTGAGCATTAAAACCATAAATAACCATTAGCAATAATTTGAAATTTCAAAGCATCGTTTAAAATGTGTGATGCGAGAAGCCACAGGAGCAGCCATTTTGAGACTGAGACATGGAAACTATCAATGGTTAATTCTTATTTTCTCACAACATTGTCCCTACCCTTTTCAGAATTCTTGTCATTATCTCCTATTAGTACCTTTCTTTCAGTCCTAAGGGTGTAATCGCATGTACTAAAGAGAGTATTTTACTGTCACTAGTGTCACTCTGATTTGGTGGGGGTGGGGAGGGAGTGCGCTGTTGTAACATTATTGCCTTTTACCATATTCCTTTTGATCTCTTGAAATATACCATTTCATTGCCTCACACTGCCCCATCCAGTGCCTGGGCTGAGAATATGGACAACTCTTGCAGTGAAAATAAGCAAATTTGAACAACTGATATTGGGAATTGAGTGTTCAAATTTGGAAAACATTCCAGTGAATGCTCTGGAGATAGTAGGTTGACCGTGATACTCATAGTAAAACAAATCGTTTCGGTGAAATATATTCCAGGCAGGATGTGGTTTTAATTGCATTTTAAAAGCACTGTATTAGCAAAAATTCTAACTGAAAATATTTAGAACGACGTCTTCAGCTGATCACCTCTTATGGTTTCAATGTTATGTTATTGCTCCAGGGTGCCTGCTCACAAGTACTCCTGAGCAATTACAGTAAAGTAATTTCAGTGCTACTTTTCAATTTCTGTTTTCATGGTTAGCGATACTTGCCAGCATTTCAGGTGTTGATTGGAGGAAACATGATCTATTTAGTCTTTGGTACAAAGAAGCAGAAGATTCATGGCAATGATGTGCTTTGGAGCTAGATACTGCTTTAAAATCATGGTCTCCTTAACTAAGGAAGATTATATTGCCTTAGAGGGAATTAAATAAATGTTCTCTAGACTGATTCCTAGAATGACAGGGTTGGCTTATAAGAAGAGTTTAAGGAGGCTAGCCAATATTCACTGGAGTTTAGAAGAATGAAAGGCGATCTCATTGAAAAAAATAAAGTTATTAAGGGGCTTGACACTACATGATGGATGGATGCTTTCCTGTGGCTTGGGGAATCTAGAACGAGGGGTCACAATTTCATAATAAGGGGTCGTCATTTCAGACTGAGATGAGAAATTCCTTGACTCGGGATTATGAACCTTTGGAATTCTCTACTGCATAGGGCCGTGGATAGAGAGTTGTTGAGCATATATTCAAGTCAGAGATTGTGAGGCTTTTGGACACTAAGGGAATCAAGGGATATGAGGATAGTGTGGCAAGATACAGCTGCAGTTGAAAATCAGCCATGATCTTCTAGAATGACGGAGCAGACTCAAGGGGCTGAATTACCTACCCCTGTTCTTATTTCTTAGGTTCTAGAATGAGCAACACCATATCTACTGACAGCCACAATTTCTTTGTGCAGATTTCAATTGCAAATTGTAAGTGTTGCTCAGTATTCAGAAGTTCTAGCAATTTCCATTTGGTGCTTTTTAGGCAATGCATTTCTTATTAATCCCCTGATAATATATAGGTGGTGAATTGGGGATGGGGTCTGGACATGCTCCCAAGCATGTGTTTGTTAAATTAATAAATCTAACTATTCTATTTTCTCTATTCCTTTTTGGCACTTTGGAGGGGCGGGGTGATTACAATGGTTGACTGACTGGCGGTTGGAGCTGTAAATAATGTGTGCGATAGGATAGCTGTAAGTAAATTGGGACCTGGAATAGTTTGAATTGTTCTATGAAAAGCATGACCACACAACTCATTGTCTATGCACCATAAATGGGCCCTTTGACTTTAAGATTTTATTTTTGTGCAAAGAAAATTGGGTATGAAAAGTGTAGGTTCATGCCTTTCTGGCCAAAAACACCCATCATATAACCTTCATAATCAGAAAACTTTTGGGTTTAATCAGGAAAGTAACAGCAGGTGATGAACAATGGTGGAAATCTGTGTATTTGCAATACGGAGGGATGTCCCTTGTTTTCTGCAAGATGAAATTTGCATTTTCAGTGTTTTTTTCAGTTTATCTTGAATTTTAAAATTTATTTTTCGACAAGCACTTGCATTTATGTGGCACCTTTCATAACTTAAGCAAGTTCTAAAGTGCTTTAGGAGAAGCCCTCGGCTTCAAATCTCTTTTGAAAGACAACCTCTGACAGTGACTCCTCAGTGCTGGGTTAAACCCTAAAATGAATAGGGCAATCATAAACATAGGAAGAAGATAGGAGCAGGAGTAGGCCATTCAGCCCCTTGAGCCTGTCCTGCCATTCAATGAGATCATGGCTGATCCGCGGCCTAACTCCATATACCTGCCTTTGGCCCATATACCTTAATATCTTTGCTTAACAAAAATCTATCTATCTCAGATTTAAAATTAACAACTGTTCTAGCTTCAACTGCTGTTTGTGGGAGAGAGTTCCATACCTCTACCATCCTTTGTGTGAAGAAGTGCTTCCTACCATCTCACCTAATTTTTAGTCTATGCCGCCTAGTTTTAGAATCTCGAACCAGTGGAAATAGTTTATCTTTATCTAGCCTGTCTTTTTCTGTTAATACCTTGAAGACTTCGATCAGATCACCCCTTAACCTTCTAAATTCTCGCGACAACAGGCCTAATTTCTGTAATCTCTACTCGTAACTTAACCCCTGTAGTCCAGGTATCATTCTTGTAAACCTACGTTGCACTCCCTCCAAGGTCAATATATCCTTCCTAAGGTGTGGTGCCCAGAACTGCTCACAGTACTCCAAGTGGGGTCTAACCAGGGTTTTGTACAGCTGCAGCATAACCTCTGTGTCTTTATACTCCAATCCTCTAGATATAAAGGCTAGCATTCCATTAGCCTTTTTGATTATTTTCTGCACTTGCTCGTGGCATTTTAAAGATCCATCCACCTGAACCCCCAAGTCTCTTTGGACATCCACTGTACTTAACGTCTTCCCATTTAGAAAATACCCTGCTCTATCCTTTTTTGGTCCAAAATGGATAATCTCACACTTGCCAGCATTGAAATCCATCTGCCACAGTTTGCCCACTCACCTAGTCTGTCAATATCTCTTTGCAATTTTATGCTATCGTCTAGACTGTCTACAATGCCGCCTAACTTTGTATCATCAGCAAATTTGGATATATGACTTACTATGCAATCATTCAAGTTATTAATGAATAATGTGAATAATTGAGGCCCCAACACCGATCCCTGCGGGACTACTAGTCACATCCTGCCATTTGGAGTACTTACCCATTATCCCCACTCTCTGTCGTCTGCCACTCAACCAATGAAGCAGTGCTCCTTCCCAACCTGAACAATTGACACCAAACTGGCATCATTTGATATGCCATGAGAAAGGAAGGTAAGACTGTGAACTTGCTTGATGCTAAATTTCCATGGCAGCTTCAATGGTATTAGTTATAGGAGGAATATTGTGAATGAATGAATGGCTAATGCTTACAAGGATCAGCTATCTAAGACTTGAGATCTGTTTATTCCTGGACTGTCTTGCAATATACACTGGGCTTTACTGCTGTTTCATTTGGGTAAATTAAAACTCGCAGGCGGAATTCTAAAGCTCTCATTAATCTTTTGCTTCAGTTTTGGATTACTTGTGGTGCTGCTGTTGCTGTCAGCACTGTGGACAATCTATGCCAGTTAGTTGAAACAACTCAGATTAATATTAATCCTCTTAATACTGCTGCTCATAATATAGTCATTAGGTGACTTGAAACTAATCCTGCCCACCTAACCAGGATGATTTATTAAATACACATAGCAGATTACCCATATTACAGCTTTGTATGAATAGGCATCAAATAAATGCACCCATCATATCTCTGTTTTTACTGGTGGCTTGAATAATGTGGATTTTACATTTGTGGGTTTATCTGGAAACTTGTGTATTATAACGCACAAAATAGATGTTGGTCAGTATCCTGCATAGTCCTGACAACAGGGGTAAAATAATGAACTCACCAGTGTAAGTGATCTGAGATTTCAAGTAATTGGTCAGTTTGTTTTGAAAATCATCAAATTGGAGTTTGCTGCTTGAAACAGAGGAAAAGGAGACCCTAAATTGTCTGCTATGCTGTATTGCCAATTTATAAAGGCACTATCTAGCACTGGCATGAAGATTCATAGAGGGGAAGCATACATATGAGCTTACCATGAAGCTTACTGTACAGCCTTAAATGTGTTGAGCTCATTTGTACGCTGCTTTTACTGCTCATTTCTAATGCAGAAATGCTGTCTACATTTAAGTCTGCTGTGCGTGGTTGAGGATTCTCACAATCCCACAGGCATGCCATTAGTGGGCCTGAAGGGACTGAGCAGGTGAAACAAATAAGGAGAAGGTTATTGCACAGTTGTGGAGACTGGAACTTATCAGAACTGGTGTGAAATGTTGTCAGAGCTGGAGCATGTGGGGATTTTCTATGCAAACTACACACCAGCTGTGGTTAAGTGAGAGCATGAGGAGCATTGGGAATTGCTCCGTTTGCTGCTGCTTGTTTCTCCTCATCGTGTGATAAGACATCCGTTATTTGTAAGTTGATGAAGCATAAACTATTTCATTATAAAAAATGACCATCTATCACTTTGTGATATAATGGGGGCCTGCAAAAGACATTAACTGTATGGTTTGCCTGACATTTTAATCCTTTAGAATAATACAGCTTCTGTTTCAAGCGTACAGCATAAAAAATGAATCCACTGTGCAAGAAAACAGGTGGCAGTTGAGAGCACTGTATTCTTTTTCCCTCTCCCCTAGTTTAACGTTCTGTTTGACATCCTTTATGCTGTTTCTGCAGTGTCCAGTATGCTTGGCCCATTTTGCTGGTTTATAATTCTCGTACCCAGACGGTTTAGCAGTCTGCATGTTTGGAATTAGAATGCTTTGTGGTTGATCAGCATCAGTGAAACCCACAACAGTATCCCTATATGATTCATTGCGATTGAAATGTAGCCATACCAAGGTGTGTGAAGGGTGAGGTACATTGGCGGTAATGGAGGAAGTAGCACGTTTCCAATTGCATAGCTAAGATTTCCATATTCCAATAATACTTTTGTGGGTACATACTTTTTTATATAATTGAATAGTAAATGTTTGATTCGACCAATACATGTGAAATGTTGAGAAATTTCTCCACCTCAGTTTCCCCTTTTTTGAGTGAGTAATTATTGCTTAGTGGTGTGAAAATCCAATCAGTTTTCTGCAGGAGTGCTGCCTTTTTGTAGGTTGATAAACTTGTGTGAAATTTGTTAACAACTAAGTTTTGTTGAACTATTAATCTTAGGACATCACAAAATCCCACTATTTTTTAATCTTTTATGTAGGATGGATCAGTGGGGTTGCTCCTGTATGTTTTGAATAAAAGACTCAATTTGGAGAATTTCTGATTTGCCAATTTAGCTGCCAATTAAGGCAACCCCCTTAATGCTTTTAATCCCAATAGCAAGAGCTGGAGTAGTCTGTAGATCACTTGGGATTTTGAAGTTCTGCATAGCTCTGGTGTATGTTGTGCACCGAACAACTATTTCCTCTCCTACACCATTTGGCATGCAAAGAAAGGCTTGTATTTTAGATAGTGCCATTCATGACCTCAGGACGTCCCAGAGTGGTTTAAACCAGTGAAATACTTTTGACAGGAAGCCACTGTTGTAATGTAGGCGGTGCAGCAGCCAATTTATGCAGAGCATAGTCCCACGAACAGCAGTGTGATAACGATAAAATAATCTGTTTTTAGGATTTGGTTGAGGAATAAATACGGCCAGGACACCTGGGGCAAACTCCCCTTCCTTTGTTTGAAATAGTGCTGTGGGATCTTTTACATTCACCTGAGAAGGCAGAGGGGGCTTTGATTTAACGTCTCATCCAAAAAGTGACACCTTTGACGATGCAACAGGCCCTCTACTGAACTGAAGGGTCGGCCCAGATTACGTGCTCAAGTCTCTGGGAAGTCTATTGCATTATCATTGCCACTTTCAGTCAGCTTGCATAAAGGTGCACAGGAATTTTTTCTCCCAGCCTTTTTAAAAAAAAAACTTATTGCTCCTATTGGAGAAATATAACCTCTTTACTTTGTACCTCCCTTAGATGGCCCAATTGGTATGGGAGAATTTACCTCTCCAGTTTCCCCGGGATTTATATAGTTTGTGTTTTGGCCTTCCTGTCCCTCTACTATTATTAACAGACCCTTTGTTTTTCCTGGTTCCTCACTTTGGAATTCTTTTGCTAAATCCTTGTACTTTGCTGTCTGTCCACCTTTTTAAAAGTTGGCTCAAAACTTGCTTTTTGGACCATGGCTTTGTAAACTTTTCCTAACGCTCTCATTTCTTCTAGCTGCTTGGGATGTTTACTACATTGAAGACACTTCTATAAATCCAAGTTATTATAAAGTAGGCCTACTTCACATTTTTCATACGTGATTTTTTTGTGTGAATTACAACCACTGCATACTCCTGCAAGCCTGCAAACTGCAATTAGTTTTAGTTTCCATAACATTTCACACTTGTCAGTGTTTTTCTATGACATGCAATATGGGAGTTTTTATATCCGGACACTAAATATTTGGAACATTCAAAACGTTTCCATGTTACTACACATTTTGCACACACTGTTATCCTGTAGAAAGGCAGCATATTAAATTGATATGGAAACTTATTGAAATCAGCTGCTAAAATATGTTCTTTAAAGCTTTGTAAATTCCGCCAGTGAAATGTTCAATGTTTTGCTTTGTGCTGAATGGTCATGAGCATGTGGTTTTAATGAACTGCACAAGGACCATGTTGGACAGTTGCTAATGACAGCTGTCAAAGTGGCTAATTGTTTTTTTTACATAATTGACTTTAGGTAGCAAAGTTGTACAATATTGAACAATCCCTGTCAGAAACAAGGTTCTGGTATCAGAAGGTGCTTTGGAAATAAATGAACACTCCGGATAACAAACTGGTGTTTCACCAACCAGTGAGGTTACAGATGGAGTGTTTCTGTATTCAGATGCCATTTATTACCAGCATGTTGCATAGAGCGACACAGATCTAGGTAGTGTAACTAGTTTTACTTTTTTTTGGGATGTATTTCCCTACCTTTTTTTGTTGCTGTAATTTTATTCCCTTCATCCACTTGGCCTGACATTGCTGCCTTTTATAGGGGTGATATGAAACACAAAAGGTAGTGGAAATCTGCAACTCTCTCCCTCCAAAAGGATGTTGAGGCTGGGGGCCAATTGAAAGTTTCAAAGCTCAGATTGATAGACTTTTGTTGGACAAAGGACAAAGTTATTAAATGGTATTAAGATACAGATGAGCCATGATCTAATTTTAATGACAGAAGAGGCTCAAAGGGCTGAATGGCCTACTCCTGTTCTTGTGTTCCTACAGAGAGGCAGACACATGGCCTGCTTCCATATGGTCACCAATGTCATTTTAGCTAGCCACCAGGGGGATCCTTGCATGATGTATATTTTCCCCCTCACCCATTTTTTGCCACCTTGTTTGATGCAGCTTAGATGGGGAGTTCAGCATAATGTTCCTGGAGTGTTGAGTTGAAGACAAGCCTGTCATGCTGGTTTCATTAATTTTCAACTTGCTAGTTATTACTAAATCTGCTGATGCCATGCAAAGCTGTAAGATAATTTCAACATAGCCTAATTTTAACTTGGATGAATATGTTTCCCCTATACTTAGCCTAGGTTTCTGAAAATTATTAGAGGACGTGATGCTTTGTAAATGATTGGGTGATTTTGGGCACAGACAGCTGATTGGCAGTAGCTCCACATCGTTTGGTGTTTCTGCTGTGACTGTCAAAGGGCAGAAACAGGTTAATGTGGAGTTTGCAGCTGCTTATTCACATGGAATTCTGTTTTTTTTAAAACTGAAAACTTCTTTGATATTAAAGGGTGGATAGCATAGGAAATGAAAAACAAACTGTATAGCTTAAAGTTAAAATGAATGAAATACAAATGAAGATTCCTTGCTTCCTCATTTTTCCCTTCTCTCCATAAACAGTTAACATTTTAGTTTTTCATTCCGTCTTTTCTTCTCTTTCCCTTGCCTCCCCCACTCCACTCTGTTTCCCATTAACCTCTAGTGACTTAACCGTGGAAGCAAGTTGGCATGGAATAATGCCAAACTATGTCAAATTTCTGGCTAAACCTCCTATCTGGAAAATCAGAAAATAAGGATATGGAGTTATCCCTCAAAATATTTGTATGATCTGCTTGGGGTAGTATCATCAGGAGTGACACTGTGTTTTCTTTCTAGAAAATGTACACACCACGCATCCTGTACTCAAATGGCCAAGCAAAAATGTGAATGGCACATTAATCCTCCCAAATTTGCTTGCTGAAAATACTGAATTGAACTGACATCTTGCACCAAAAATTTTTTTCCCCTCCCATGTCAAAATGGATAACCCTTTCTTCCACAATACATACATTCATTTCCAAATTCTATGTTCAATCCTTGCATTGCTCCACAGGTTTTTTTCAGATTGTGAAAAATTAGCTCATCAGTTTATTTCTCGGAGTAAAATTTACTCTCTGCAGTAATGCGAACTGTTTCTTTTCTTTTTCTTTTTTCTTTTTTTTCTTTTGGGCCTCCTTATCTCGAGAGACAATGGATACGCGCCTGGAGGTGGTCAGTGGTTTGTGAAGCAGCGCCTGGAGTGGCTATAAAGGCCAATTCTGGAGTGACAGGCTCTTCCACAGGTGCTGCAGAGAAATTTGTTTGTTGGGGCTGTTGCACAGTTGGCTCTCCCCTTGCGCCTCTGTCTTTTTTCCTGCCAACTACTAAGTCTCTTCGACTTAGGACAATGCGAACTGTAATCTCCATTAATTAACATATTTTCGATACAAGGAACTGCTTTACAAGTAACATAGGTAAACAACATTGGGAAATTAGCTGTTGGCCAAGTTTTTTGTTTTTTCTTTGTGATTTGGTGTCCCCTATCTCCGCATCTATCTGCTCCTAGTGTATGTTTGCCACAAGTTCTTTCCTGAAAAAAAATTTCAGGCATGTTCAATAGTCTTTACTGTGGTGCCTTATCTCTGTTATCAAGTAGGTCCTGATGAGGATTGAGAATCAGAGAGAAAACTGCAAGTGCTGGAAATCTGAAATAAAGACTGGCATCACAAAACAAGTCCATGAGCAGCTAAGATAAGATAGACTGGTTCATACTTTGGGTGCACACCTTTTGCTGAAGCTATCACATTGAATGAAGGATCTACAATTTAAGTGTTAAACCATCATTTCTGTTTTCAGTTTTTCTTGATTCTTTTCATGGGGTGTGGCTATCTCTGGAAAGGGCAGCATTTGTTGTGCATCCCTATTTGACCTTGACAATTGAGGCCATTTCAGAGGGCATTAAAGAGTCAACCACATTGCTGTGGGTCTGGAGTTGCATGTAGGCCAGACCAGGTAAGGATGGCAGATTTCCTTCCCTAAAGGACATTAGTGAAACGGATGGGTTTTTTTACGACAATTTGTCGTTTCATGGTACCATTACTGAAACTAGCTTTCAATTCCAGATTTTTATCAATTAATTGAATTTAATTGCCATGGTGGGATTTGAACCCATTAGCCTGGGCATCTGGATTACTAGTTCAGTGAAATTACCACTGCACCACCACCTGCCCACAGACATGCTGTGTAGTTCAGAAGATAACAAAATAATTATGGATGAGGAAGGCCATTCGGCCTATCTTAATTCTACCCTGAGAAATCTTAACGTCTGCTCAGTTCAGCATTTAGCTGTCTGATCCACTACTCCTCTGGGAGTTTATATGTTGATTATTATCTATGTGAAGAAGAATTTTCTGACATAAATCCTAAATTGACCTTTTATGAGCTTGGGACTTGTCTTACACTTGAAATTTAATTTGAATATTCCATATTTACTTTTTACTGATGACCTTGTCTAACTCATGGTTGATTTGCTTTTGCAGGTTAGAGCCTAATCTGGATGGCAACATCCTGAGCTCCAAACTGCACTGGGAGATTACAACCCAAACGCAGATGAAATTTAAAAATGATGGAGAAATTCCTGAGGGAGAAATTTTCAAGTAAAACTTTGTGTTCGGCTGCATCTTTCTCTACTTTCTCTCTTATCTGCCATATGCCCTCGCTAACCTCATCTTGCTCACGAGAACCATCACCTACTGGGGCAACCGCAATGCTATTGAATCCACGTGAGCATACATTGTATATAGTTCTCTCTTTTTTTCAAGTGCTGTCTGCCCCCCCTCTCTTTTTCAACACTGCTATCACCCCTTACCTCACCACCCCCCCACCAATCTCTGTTCTCAGAAACCACCCCTCAAATCCTATGTCCTTGCGGACTGTCACCCCATCTCCAATCTCCTTGGTCTCTAAAGTCCTTTGGAATCTTGAATCCATGTTCCTTTTTCCAGTGCCATCATATTTAAATTCTAGGTTGTAAAAATTAAATCTTGTTATCATTGTACTCCACTTCAGGTCACGATCTATATCCATTACCTCTGGAGCCCTCCAAAGATCTATGTCCGGCCCCCTCCTATTTGTGATCTAGTGATGTTGCCCACATGATCTGAAGGTATGATGTCCGGTTCTACGTGTACGCTGGCAACATCCAGTTCTACCTCACAACCCACAGCTCACTCGACGTCTGCCTCTGTGATGCCAATCTGCTTGTACTATCCAGTGGGTGAGCCTCAATTTCCCCCAATTAAACTATGCGAATATTGCAGCCATAGAATTCGCCTTGCCATGAACTCTGTTTCTTCGTTACCAATTCCATCCCCCTCCCTAGCTGCGCTCAAGCTGAATCAGACGGTACTCAACTTCGGCATCCTATTGGACCTCCAAGTTGAGCTTCCCATCCTGTACCCTCTGCATCAAAAAGACCACCTACCAACACCTCTAACATTGTCCATCTCTTCCCCCCCCCCCCTCCCCCGCCCATACATTTCCCCCCATATGTTACCTTCCCCCTCACCCCCTGCCTCATGCTATTTGCTACTGAAATCTTCGTCAGTGCTTTTTGATTAGTCAAAATTATTCCACTGCTCTCCAGGCCAGCCTCCCATCATCAGCTTCGGTGCAGCCAAAGCTTCACTGTCTGTACCATAATGTGCATCGAGCCCTGCTCACTCCAGGCAAGGTGAGAGTGGCTGCCCTTGACACCGAGGCAGCATTTGACCATGTGTGGCATCAAGGAGCCCCAGCAAAATTGAAGACAATGGGGATCGGCGGAGAGCGCTCCGCTGGTTGTAGTCATACTTAGCACAAAGGAAGAGGGTTGTGGTTGTTGGAAGCCAATCATCTCAGCCCACATTGTTGCCGCAGGAGTTCCTCAGGGTAGTGTCCTTGGCCCAACCATCTTCAGCTGCTTCATCAATGACCCTCCCTCCAACATAACGTCAGATGTGGGGATGTTCACTGATAATTGCACAGTGTTCAGTACCATTTGCAACTCTTCAGAGGTCTGTTCTCGCATACAGCAAGACCTGGACAACATTCAGGCTTGGGCTGAAAAGTGGCGAGTAGCATCCGTCACACCAGTGCCAGGCAATGACCATCTCAAACAGGAGAGAATCTAACTATCTCCTCTTGACATTCAATGCCATCACCATCGCTGAATCCTCCACTATCAACATACTGGAGGTCACCATTTGATGTGGGAAATGAAGGGTTAATAGGGTTACTAAGGCTCACATTCTTTTGCCGAATCTTTCCTATCATGAGGCCTTGGTCTGTTTATCTGTTGTGAGAGATAAAATTGGGGAGGGCAAAATTGCAAAGCAAAACTAGTGTTGTAAAGTGTTGAAAGGAAGTGTATAAGCAATAATAAAACCAAATATGGGCATATGAGGAACCAACTCTATTAATTTTGCTTCAAGTGCATTCCAATAACTAACATATTGATGTGTTTGCTGCTGTACTTTGGCACTGTGGCCATAAATTAGTGAAAAAGAACAATTTAATTGTATGCTGCAGACCTGCATTCTTAAATGGTACAGACTTAATTTTCATTAGAATTTGAAATAAGCATTTCTGCTATTTCTGAACGACTATATGTATAGCTATTCAGGTCATTTACAATGTTTCAATAAAAAAAACTGAAATATGTCTTTATTTTCCCAGGGTTACATACGAACCTATGAATTTGGAGCAGGAGTAGGCCACTCAGCCCTTCGAGCCTGTTCCGCCATTCAATAAGTTCATGGCTGAACTGATTACTCTACATTTCCACCTACCCCTGATAACCTTCCACCCCCTTACTTATCAAGAATCTGTCTACCTCTGCCTTAAAAATATTTAAAGACTCTGCTTCCACCGCCTTTTGAGCAAGAGAATTCCGAAGACTCGTGACCCTCTGAGAGAATAAATTTCTCCTCATCTCTGTCTTAAATAGATGACCCCTTATTTTTAAACAGTGACCCCTAGTTCTAGATTCTCCCACAAGGGGAAAACATCCTTTCCACATCCACCCTGTCAAGACCCCTCAGGATCTTATATGTTTCAATCAAGTCGCCTCTTACTCTTCTAAACTCCAGTGGATACAAGTCTAGCCTGTCCAATCTTGCCTCGTAAGACAGCTCACCCATTCCAGATAACAGTCTACTAAACCTTCTCTGTACTGCCTCCAATGCATTTACATCCTTCCTTAAATAAGGAGACCAGTACAGCACACAATACTCCAGATGTGGTCTTACCAATGCCCTGTATAGCTGAAGCATAACCTCCCTACTTTTGTAATCAATTCCCCTCGCGATAAACGATAACATTCTATTAGATTACCTAATTACGTGCTGTACCTGCATACTAACCTTTTGCGATTCATGCACTAGGACACCCAGATCCCTCTCATCTCAGAGCTCTGCAGTCCCTCACCATTGAGATAATATGCTTTTTTCTTCTTCCTACCAAATGGACAATTTCCCACTTTCCCACATTATACTCCAGTTGCTAGGTCTTTGCCCACTCACTTAAACAATCTTTATCCCTTTGTAGCCTCCTTCCGTCCTCTTCACAAGTTACTTTCCTACCTATCTTTGTGTCATCAGCAAATTTAGCAACCATACCTTCGGTCCCTTCATCTAAGTCATTTATATAAATTGTAAAAAGTTGAGTCCCCAGCACAGATCTCTGTGGCACACCACTCATTACATCTTGCCAACCAGAAAATGTCTCATTTATACCTACTCTCTGATTCCTATCAGCTAGCCAATCTTCCATCTATGTTACCCCCTACACCATGAGCTTTTATTTTCTGCAATAACCTTTGATGTGGCAGCTTATCAAATACCTTCTGGAAATCTAAGTACAATACATCCACCGGTTCCCCTTTATCCACAGCACATATAACTCCCTCAAAGAACTCCAATAAATTGATTAAACATGATTTCCCTTTCACAAAACCATGTTGTCTCTGCCTGATTACCTTGGTTTTTTCTAAATGCCTTGCTATAACGTCTTTAATAATAGCTTCCAGCATTTTTCCCAAGACAGATGTTAAGCTAACTGGCCTGTAGTTTCCTGCTTTCTGTCTCTCTCCCTTTTTGAATAAAGGAGTTACATTCGCTATTTTCCAATCTAATGGAACCTTCCCCGAACCGAGGGAATTTTGGAAAATTAAAACTATCGCATCAGCTATCTCACGAGCCACTTCTTTCAACACTCTAGGATGAAGTCCATCAGGACCTGGGGACTTGTCAGCCCGCAGCTCCAACAATTTGTTCAGTACCATTTCCCTGGTAATTGTAATTTTCTTGAGTTCCTCCCTCCCTTTCATTTCTTGACTTACAGCTAATACTGGGATGTTACGTGTATCCTCAATAGTGAAGACCGATGCGAAATATCTGTTCAATTCATCTGCCATCTCCTTATTATCCATTATTAATTCCCCAGACTCACTTTCGATAGGACCAACGCTCACTTTGTTAACTCTTTTTAAAATATCTATAGAAACTTTAGTGTCTTTATATTTCTAGCTAGCTTTCTCTCGTACTCTAATTTTACCTTCCTTATCAATCTTTGTTATTCTTTGCTATTTTTTATATTCTGTCCAATCTTCTGACCTGCCTCCAATCTTTGCACAATTATAGGCTTTTTCTATAAGTTTGATACTATCTTTAGCTGTTTTAGTTAACCACGAATGGTGGATCCCAGCCTTGAAATTTTTCTTTCTCGTTGAAATGTATCTATTATGTGTATTCTGACATATCCCCTTAAATGTCTGCTACTGCATCTCTATTGATCTGTCCCTTAACATTGGGCGGCACAGTGGCGCAGTGGTTATCACCGCAGCCTAACAGCTCCAGCGACCCGGGTTCAATTCTGGGTACTGCCTGTGTGGAGTTTGCAAGTTCTCCCTGTGTCTGCGTGGGTTTCCTCTGGGTGCTCCAGTTTCCTCCCACATGCAAAAGACTTGCAGGTTGATAGGTTAATTGGCCATTATAAATTGCCCGTAGTATAGGTAGGTGGTAGGGAAATATAAAGACAGGTGGGGATGTGGTAGGAATATGGAATTAGTGTAGGATTAGTATAATATGGGTGGTTGATGGTTGGCACAGACTCGGGCCGAAGGGCCTGTTTCAGTGCTGTATCTCTAAACTAAACTAAAACTAAACTAAACTTAACCTGATTGACAGTTCACTTTAGCTAGCTCTGCTTTCATGCCCTCATAATTCCCCTTATTTAAGTTTAAGGTACTAGTCTTGGACCCACTCTTCTCTCCCTCAAACTGAACGGAAAGTTCAATCATTTTATGATTGCTGCTACCTAGGGGCGCCTTAACTATGAGGTCATTAATTAATCCTATCTTGTTACACAATACCAGGTCTGGTATAGCCTGCTCTCTGGTTGGCTCCAGAACGTATTGTTCCAAGAAATTATCCCGAAAACATTCTATGTACTCACCTAGGCTACCTCTGTCCATCTGATTTTTCCATTCTATATGTAGGTTAATTATTGCTGCACCTTTGAAGGGTTGGGACTGGCTGAAAAATGGAACCTAAATAAACAAGTTAATTCAGTCAAATGTTGCCACAATCCTGTGGAAGATGTTGAATTTTTTTTTTTTTTTACTTCAGTTGTGGGATGTGGGCATCGCTGGATAGGTCAGCATTTATTGCCCATCCCTAATTGCCCTTGAGAAGGTGGTGGTGAGCTGCCTCCTTGGGGTGTTAGGAAGGGAGTTCCAGGTTTTTGACCCAGCGACAGTGAAGGAATAGCGATATAGTTCAAAGTCAGTGTGGCTTGGAGAGGAACTTGCAGGTGGTGGTGTTCCCATGCATCTGATGCCCTTGTCCTTCTAGCTGGTAGAGGTCAGGGGTTTGGAAGGTGCTGTCGATGAAGTCTCGGTGAGATGCTGCAGTGCATCTTGTATATGGTGCACACTGCTGCCACTGTATGTCGGTGGTGGAGGGAGTGAATGTTGAAGGTGGTGGATGGGGACGCCAATCAAGCAGGCTGCTTTGTCCTGGGATGATGTCAAGCTTCTTGAGTGTTGTTGGAGCTGCACTCATCGAGCAAGTGGAGAGAATTCCATCACACTCCTGATTTGTGCCTTGTAGATAGTGGACAGGCATTGGGGAGACAGGAGGTGAGTTACTCGCTGCAGAATTCCCAGCGTCTGACCTGCTCTTGTAGCCACAGCATTTATGTGGCAGGGCCAGTTCAATTTCTGGTCAATGGTGACCCCCAGTATGTTGATAGTGGGGGATTCAGCAATGGTAATGCCATTGAACGTCATGGGAAGATGGTTAGATTCTCTTTTGTTTGAGATGGTCATTGCCTGGTACTTGTGAGGCGCAAGTGTTACTTGCCACTTATCTGCCGAAACCTGGCTGTTGTTTAGGTCTTGTTGCATATGGACAGGGGCTGCTTCATTATCTGAGGAGTCGTGAATGGTGCTGAACATTGTGCAATCATCCGCGGCCATCCCCACTTCTAACTTTATGATGGAGGGAAGGTCATTGATGAAGCAGCTGAAGATAGTTGGGCCTAGGACACTACCCTAAGGAACTCCTGCAGCGATGTCCTGGGACTGAGCTGATTGACCTCCAACAACCACAACCATCTTGGTTTGTTCTTGGTATGACTCCAACCAGCGGAGAGTTTTTCCCGATTCTTATGGACTCCAGTTTTGCCAGGGCTCCTTGATGCCATACTTGGTCAAATGCTGCCTTGATGTCAAGGGCAGTCACTCTCACTTCACCTCTGGAGTTCAGCTCTTTTGTGCATGTTTGTAATGAGGTCAGGAGCTGAGTGGTCCTGGCAAATGAGTGTCAGTGAGCAGGTTATTGCTGAGCAAGTGCCGCTTGATAGCAATGTCGAAGACCATTTCCATCACTTTGCTGATGATCGGGAGTAGACCAATAGAGTGTTAATTGGCTGGTTTTGATTTGTCCTGTTTTTTGTGTAAAGGACATACCTGGGCAGTTGCCAGGTAGATGCTAGTGTGGTAGCTGTACTGGAACAGCTTGGTTAGGGACGTGGTACTTCCTGGAGCACAAGTCTTCAGTACTTTTGCTGGAATGTTGTCAGGGTCCACAGCCTTTGCGGTATCCAGTGCCTTCAGCCGTTTCTTGATATCACGTGGAGTGAATTAGATTGGCTGAAGACTGGCATCTGTGATGCAGGGGACCTCAGGAGGAGGCCGAGATGGATCATCCACTTGGCACTTCTGGCTGAAGATGGATGAAAATGCTTCAGCCTTGTCTTTTGAACTGATGTGCTGGGCTCCCCCATCGTTGAGGATGGGGATATTTGTGGAGCCTACTCCTCCTGTCAGATGTTTAATTGTCCACCACCACTCACAAAGAACAAAGATAATTACAGCACAGGAACAGGCCCTTCGGCCCTCCAAGCCTGCGCCGATCCAGATCCTCTCTCTAAACATGTCGCCTATTTTCTAAGGTTCTGTATCTCTTTGCTTCCTGCCCATTCATGTATCTGTCTAGATACATCTTAAAAGACTCCATCGTGCCCGCATCTACCACCTCCGCTGGCAATGCGTTCCAGGTGCCCACCACCCTCTGCGTAAAGAACATTCCACGCATATCCCCCCTAAACTTTTCCCCTTTCACTTTGAACTCGTGTCCTCTAGTAATTGAAACCCCCACTCTGGGAAAAAGCCTCTTGCTATCCACCCTGTCTATACCTCTCATGATTTTGTACACCTCAATCAGGTCCCCCCTCAACCTCCGTCTTTCTAATGAAAATAATCCTAATCTACTCAACCTCTCTTCATAGCTAGCGCCCTCCATACCAGGCAACATCCTGGTGAACCTCCTCTGCACCCTCTCCAAAGCATCCACATCCTTTTGATAATGTGGCGACCAGAACTGTACGCAGTATTCCAAATGTGGCCGAACCAAAGTCCTATACAACTGTAACATGACCTGCCAACTCTTGTACTCAATGCCCCGTCCGATGAAGGAAAGCATGCCGTATGCCTTCTTGACCACTCTATTTACCTGCGTTGCCACCTTCAGGGAACAGTGGACCTGAACACCCAAATCTCTCTGGACATCAATTTTCCCCAGGACTTTTCCATTTACTGTATAGTTCACTCTTGAATTGGATCTTCCAAAATGCATCACCTCGCATTTGCCCTGATTGAACTCCATCTGCCATTTCTCTGCCCAACTCTCCAATCTATCTATATTCTGCTGTATTCTCTGACAGTCCCCTTCACTATCTGCTACTCCACCAATCTTAGTGTCGTCTGCAAACTTGCTAATCAGTCCACCTATACTTTCCTCCAAATCATTAATGTATATCACAAACAACAGTGGTCCCAGCACGGATCCCTGTGGAACACCACTGGCCACACGTCTCCATTTTGAGAAACTCCCTTCTACTGCTACTCTCTGTCTCCTGTTGCCCAGCCAGTTCTTTATCCATCTAGCTAGTACACCTTGGACCCCAAGCGCCTTCACTTTCTCCATCAGCCTGCCATGGGGAATCTTATCAAACGCCTTACTGAAGTCCATGTATATGACATCGACAGCCCTTCCCTCATCAATCAACTTTGTCACTTCCTCAAAGAATTCTATTAAGTTGGTAAGACATGACCTTCCCTGCACAAAACCATGTTGCCTATCACTGATGAGCCCATTTTCTTCCAAATGGGAATAGATCCTATCCCTCAGTATCTTCTCCAGCAGCTTCCCTACCACTGACGTCAGGCTCACCGGTCTATAATTACCTGGATTATCCCTGCTACCCTTCTTAAACAAGGGGACAACATTAGCAATTCTCCAGTCCTCCGGGACCTCACCCGTGTTTAAGGATGCTGCAAAGATATCTGTTAAGGCCCCAGCTATTTCCTCTCTCGCTTCCCTCAGTAACCTGGGATAGATCCCATCCGGACCTGGGGACTTGTCCACCTTAATGCCCTTTAGAATACCCAACACTTCCTCCCTCCTTATGCCGACTTGACCTAGAGTAATCAAACATCTGTTCCTAACCTCAACATCCGTCATGTCCCTCTCCTCGGTGAATACCG
The DNA here is from genome assembly GCF_036365525.1 of Heterodontus francisci. NCBI lineage: Eukaryota > Metazoa > Chordata > Chondrichthyes > Heterodontiformes > Heterodontidae > Heterodontus > Heterodontus francisci. The sequence continues at coordinate 4,651,242 of NC_090412.1, read as the reverse complement.
ATGCAAAGTACTCGTTTAGAATCTCACCCATTTTCTCTGAGTCCAAGCATAACATTCCTCCTTTGTCCTTTAGTGGGCCAATCCTTTCTCTAGTTACCCTCTTTCTCCTTATATATGAATAAAAGGCTTTGGGATTTTCCTTAACCCTGTTTGCTAAAGATATTTCATGACCCCTTTTAGCCCTCTTAATTCCTCGTTTCAGATTGGTCCTACATTCCCGATATTCTTTCAAAGCTTCGTCTTTCATCAGCCGCCTAGACCTTATGTATGCTTCCTTTTTCCTCTTAGCTAGTCTCACAATTTCACCTGTCATCCATGGTTCCCTAATCTTGCCATTTCTATCCCTCATTTTCACAGGAACATGTCTCTCCTGCACGCTAATCAACCTCTCTTTAAAAGCCTCCCACATATCACATGTGGATTTACCTTCAAACAGCTGCTCCCAATCTACATTTCCCAGCTCCTGCCGAATTTTGGTATAGTTGGCCTTCCCCCAATTTAGCACTCTTCCTTTAGGACCACTCTTGTCTTTGTCCATGAGTATTTTAAAGCTTACGGAATTGTGATCACTATTCCCAAAGTAGTCCCCTACTGAAACTTCAACAACCTGGCCGGGCTCATTCCCCAACACCAGGTCCAGTCTGGCCCCTTCCCGAGTTGGACTATTTACATACTGCTCTGGAAAACCCTCCTGGATGCTCCTTACAAATTCTGCTCCATCTGGACCTCTAACACTAAGCAAATCCCAGTCAATGTTGGGAAAATTAAAATCTCCTATCACCACCACCCTGTTGCTCCTACATCTTTCCATAATCTGTTTACATATTTGTACCTCTATCTCACGCTCGCTGTTGGGAGGCCTGTAGTACAGCCCCAACATTGTTACCGCACCCTTCCTATTTCTGAGTTCTGTCCATATTGCCTCACTTTTCGAGTCCTCCATAGTGCCCTCCTTCAGCACAGCTGTGATATCCTCTTTGACCAGTAATGCAACTCCTCCACCCCTTTTACCTCCCTCTCTATCCCGCCTGAAGCATCGATATCCTGGGATATTTAGTTGCCAATCATGCCCTTCCCTCAACCAAGTCTCAGTAATAGCAATAACATCATACTGCCAGGTATTAATCCAAGCCCTAAGTTCATCTGCCTTACCTACTACACTTCTTGCATTAAAACAAATGCACCTCAGACCACCAGTCCCTTTATATTCATCATCTGCTCCCTGCCTGCTCTTCCCCTTAGTCACACTGACTTCATTATCTAGTTCCTTACAGGCTTTTGTTACTACCTCCTTACTGTCAACTGACCTCAATTGGTTCCCATCCCCCTGCCACATTAGTTTAAACCCTCCCCAACAGCGTTAGCAAAAGCACCTCCAAGGACATTGGTTCCAGTCCGGCCCAGGTGTAGACCGTCCAATTTGTAATAGTCCCACCTCCCCCAGAACCGGTCCCAATGTCCCAAAAATCTGAACCCCTCCTTCCTGCACCATCTCTCAAGCCACGCATTCATCCTGACTATTCTTTCATTTTTACTCTGACTATCACGTGGCACTGGTAGTAATCCTGAGATTACTACCTCTGAGGTCCTACTTTTTAACTTGGCTGCTAACTCCCTAAACTCTGCTTGTAGGACCTCATCCCGTTTTTTACCTATATCATTAGTGCCTATGTGCACAATGACAACTGGCTGTTCACCCTCCCCCTTTAGAATGTTCTGCAGCCGATCTGAGACATCCCTGACCCGTGCACCTGGGAGGCAACATACCATTCGGGAGCCTCGTTTTCGACCACAGAACCGCCTATCTATTCCCCTTACAATCGAATCCCCTACGACTATAGCCCTTCCACTCTTTTTCCCGCCCTTCTGAACAGCAGAGCCAGCCACGGTGCCATGGACCTGGCTACTGCTGCCTTCCCCTGGTGAGCCATCTCCCTCAACAGTATCCAAAACGGTATACTTGTTTTGGAGGGAGATGACCGCAGGGGACTCCTGCGCTGCCTTCCTGCTCTTTCTCTGCCTTTTGGTCACCCATTCCCTTTCTCCCTCAGCAATCCTAATCTGCGGTGTGACCAATTCACTAAACGTGCTATCCACGACCTCCTCAGCATCGCGCATGCTCCAAAGTGAGTCCATCCGCAGCTCGAGAGCCGTCATGCGGTCTAACAAGAGCTGCAGTTGGACACACTTCCTGCACGTGAAGGAGTCAGGGACATCAGCCATGTCCCTGAGCTCCCACATTGAGCAAGAGGAGCATGACACGGGTCTGAGATCTCCTGCCATTTTTAATCTTAAGCTTAACTTAGTTAAATGAAAAAGGAACGAAAAGTTTTTACCAATCACAATAAAACCAGAGAAATCGAAAAAGCCTTACCTTATAAACACCCCACCGAGTCCTTTTTTTTTGGTTAGAGGAGGAGGGCGGGTGGGAGACACGACAAGTGTGGTGTCTCGGGTTCAGAAACCGCCCAAATATATAGTGTTTTACTTACCCAGCAGCCCCCTGGCCTCCGCCGAAAAACAAAAGGAAATTAAATTTACTTTCAAACTGACCTTCCCAGCTGCTCACTCGCTCACACTCTGCTCCCGAAAAAGCTGCTTCCCAGCTGCTCACTCGCTCACACTCTGCTCCCGAAAAAGCTGCTGCAAAGAAAAGCAGCTGGGAAGGTCAGAAAAGCGCGACTGGATGTGGCAGGACAGCAGAGGTTAGATCTGATCCATTGGTTGTGGGATTTCGTAGCCTGTCTATTGCATGCTGCTTGTGCAGTTTGGCATGCAAGTAGTCCTGTGCTGTAGCTTCACCAGGCTGACATGTCATTTTTAGGTATGCCTGGTGTTGCTCCTGGCATGCCCTCCTGCACTTTTCATTGAACATGCATGCACAATGCACAGTTAACTAGAAAGGTGTATTATTTTCACAGTTGAGAATCCAAGCAACTTATTTCTTCTTTTTTTTTTACTAAGCATCTTTAACATGTTGTAACGTGTAAATGTGACATAGATCATACATGAAAGCCAAAAAGTCCCACCTGAGATTTTAGTCAACTCCAAGCAGTTATTTGACGAAGTAATTGAGGAGATCTACGGTTTCAGTTATTGCCATCGATGTGGACAATGGGTTTACAAACCGACAGTGAATTACATATAATTTATAGCACAGAAGCAGGCCGTTTGGCCCATGGTGGTGTTTATGCTCCATACTCGCCTCCTCCCATGTTCAGTTATTGATTAGAGATACAGCACTGAAACAGGCCCTTCGGCCCACCGAGTCTGTGCCGACCATCAAGCACCCATTTATACTTCTTTCTTTTTTCTTTTGGGCCTCCTTATCTCGAGAGACAATGGATACGCGCCTGGAGGTGGTCAGTGGTTTGTGAAGCAGCGCCTGGAGTGGCTATAAAGGCCAATTCTAGAGTGACAGGCTTTTCCACAGGTGCTGCAGAGAAATTTGTTTGTCGGGGCTGTTGCACAGTTGGCTCTTCCCTTGTGCCTCTGTCTTTTTTCCTGCCAAGTACTAAGTCTCTTCGACTCGCCACATTTTAGCCCCGTCTTTATGGCTGCCCGCCAGCTCTGGCGAACGCTGGCAACTGACTCCCACGACTTGTGATCAATGTCACAGGATTTCATGTCACGTTTGCAGACGTCTTTATAGCGGAGGCGTGGACGGCCGGTGGGTCTGATTCCAGTGGCGAGCTCGCTGTACAATGTGTCTTTGGGGATCCTGCCATCTTTCATGTGGCTCACATGGCCAAGCCATCTCAAGCGCCGCTGACTCAGTAGTGTGTACAAGCTGGGGATGTTGGCCGCCTCGAGGACTTCTGTGTTGGAGATACGGTCCTGCCACCTGATGCCAAGTATTCTCCGGAGGCAGCGAAGATGGAATGAATTGAGACGTCGCTCTTGGCTGACGTACGTTGTCCAGGCCTCGCTGCCATAGAGCAAGGTACTGAGGACACAGGCCTGATACACTCGGACCTTTGTGTTCCGTGTCAGTGCGCCATTTTCCCGCACTCTCTTGGCCAGTCTGGACATAGCAGTGGAAGCCTTTCCCATGCTCTTGTTGATTTCTGCATCTAGAGACAGGTTACTGGTGATAGTTGAGCCTAGGTAGGTGAACTCTTGAACCACTTCCAGAGCGTGGTCGCCAATATTGATGGATGGAGCATTTCTGACATCCTGCCCCATGATGTTTGTTTTCTTGAGGCTGATGGTTAGGCCAAATTCATTGCAGGCAGCCGCAAACCTGTCGATGAGACTCTGCAGGCACTCTTCAGTGTGAGATGTTAAAGCAGCATCGTCAACAAAGAGGAGTTCCCTGATGAGGACTTTCCGTACTTTGGACTTTGCTCTTAGACGGGCAAGGTTGAACAACCTGCCATCTGATCTTGTGTGGAGGAAAATTCCTTCTTCAGAGGACTTGAACGCATGTGAAAGCAGCAGGGAGAAGAAAATCCCAAAAAGTGTGGGTGCGAGAACGCAGCCCTGTTTCACGCCACTCAGGAAAGGAAAGGGCTCTGAGGAGGAGCCACCATGTTGAATTGTACCTTTCATATTGTCATGGAATGAGGTGATGATACTTAGTAGCTTTGGTGGGCATCCAATCTTTTCTAGTAGTCTGAAGAGACCACGTCTGCTGATGAGGTCAAAGGCTTTGGTGAGATCAATGAAAGCAATGTGGAGGGGCATCTGTTGTTCACGGCATTTCTCCTGTATCTGACGAAGGGAGAACAGCATGTCAACGGTCGATCTCTCTGCACGAAAGTCACACTGTGCCTCAGGGTAGACGCGCTTGGCCAGCTTCAGAGCGACTCGAGCAAAGACTTTCCCCACTATGCTGAGCAGGGAGATTTCACAGTAGTTGTTGCATTTATACTAATCCTACACTAATTCCATATTCCTACCACATCCCCACCTGTCCCTATATTTCCCTACCACCTACCAATACTAGGGGCAATTTATAATGGCCAATTTACGTATCAACCTGCAAGTCTTTGGCATGTGGGAGGAAACCCACACAGACACGGGGAGAACTTGCAAATTCCACACAGGCAGTACCCAGAATTGAACCCGGGTCGCTGGAGCTGTGAGGCTGCGGTGCTAACCACTGTGCCGCCCAGTTATGTTGTAAATATTTTTGTAATTAGACCAGGGTTGTGCTCTGATAGATTATCTGAATATATATTTTCTGTGTGGTAACGCTGGATGTTAACAAACTGGAATTTTTTTCATTTCTGTATTTTGTTGAAAACTTCGTTAAATTTTGGTACTAATGCCCACTTTGTTTTGCTTTTGGAGTTTTGAGTTTTCTGCTTTCTTCAGAATATGCTAAAAGTTATGCATATTTGTCATTGTGCATTGTTTGAAGCGGTTGAGTTCGACAAGGTTCCAGACACTAAAATCGCCCTTCGCTCTTGAAAGTAAAACTAATTAAGTAAGTGATCCGTTTTAGCTAGTTTTACTTTGAAGTGTTTGGCTCTCTGAGCTCTTTCAGATCATCCTGCCTAAGAAAATTAGTAAGAAAAGTACTGAAGCTTCAACATCTGCTGGTCTGTATTCCAGTCACAGCCATTTGAATATAGTATAGTGCTCGCAGATGGCACTGAATTACCTGAAAGGCAAATCTTTGCATATTCCTTTTGAGATTTGAAATTCAGAAATCCCCCATCAGTGAGGTCAGAGTATTGTGCGCCTAACACCTGTGCTTCGTGGCATGAAGGTGCTTTGTATTGTCGAGGTATTGCACACGTTTATAGGTTATATAGTATAATGATCTGAGAAAACTGATTGAGGTACTGTGCATAAAGATTGTATAGATGGAGAGACCAGACTGATTAAACAGCTGCTGTTTATCTAGTTGGCGCTTGTGCAGTGTTGTCACTTTTAGGTCAGGTTTGATTGTGGTTTGTCCAACAAGTGACAGCATTATTGAGGGAGAACAAGGTCACCTAGAAGAGTAACCAAGGCAATCTCACGCAGGGTGTTGAGCAGTTGCTTTAATGACTTGAGGATAATAAGAAAAGGAATATCATCTTTTAAGCATTAATGACCACTCCAAATGTCAAACAGATCAGACATACCAATAGGACCACTTTAAGCTTCTTGGTAAAGTTTGGATTCTCGTGCATGACCTTGTCATTTTCTGAAAGATTGATTAGTTATAAATAACACATGGCTGATCAAGGCTTGATGAAAAGGGTTACTTATTTTGTAATGGAGCTAATGTTGCTGATGAATAACCAGTGGTACCTGGTCACAGACAGTATGTGGTAATTTTGACGTCTAGATCGCTTTTGTTTTGCCGCGATTGTACTTGATTTTCAACTCTAGGATTTTCTCAGCCAAACTCATAAATATTTGTAGTTTATTTTCCACTGAATGTAAAATTCCACGATTGTGACGAGACCTGGCTGGTCAGGTGCATTAGTTTTTGCATTGGTGGAATATTTGCTTTTATGAATTAATTTGATTTTTTGGAATGTAAGGACACAAGCGAATAATGCAAGGCTGGATTGCATCTATTTTAATGTAAGGAGTCTTACAATGAATTGAGGGTGTTGATTAACACATGGGGATATGCTATTATTGCTGTCAGAGATATGGTTGAGGGAAGGGCAGGACTGGCAGCTTAATATTCCAGTGTATAGAATCTTCAGGTGTGACGGGAGGGTGTAAAAGAAGAGGTGGCATTGCACTATTCAAGGAGTCAATTACTGCACTAAGGAGGGATGATATCTCAGAAGGTTCATCGAATAAAAACAGAAAGGGGGCAATCACTTTGCTGGGAGTGTACTATAGGCCTCCAAACAGTCAGGGAGAGATAGAGGAGCAGATATGTAGGCAAATCTCAAAGCGGTGTAAAAATAATAGGGTAATAGGGGATTTTAACTTCCCCAATATTAACTGGGATAGTCTTAGTGCAAAAGGCTTAAAGGGGGCAGAGTTCTTAAAGTGCTTCCAGGAGAGCTTTATGAGCCAGCACTTAGAAAGCCCTACAAGAGAAGGGGCGGTACGGGACCTAATCCTAGGGAATGAAGCTGGACAGGTGGTAGAAGTGTCAGTGGGGGAGCAAAGGTAGTTATGGAAAAGGACAAAGGTGGACCGGAAATAAAGGTACTGAATCGGGGGAAGGCCGATTTCAATATGATAAAATAGGATCTGGCCAAAGTGGACTGGGAGCAGCTACTTGTAGGAAAGTCTATATCGGACCAGTGGGAGTCATTCAAAAAGGAAATAGTGAGAATTCAGGCCCAACATGTTCCCGTAAAGGTGAAGGTAGAACCAATAAGTCCAGGGAATCCCGGATGTCAAGGGATATAGAGGATTACATAAGGAAAAAAAGGAGGCTTATGGCAGATTCAGAGGGCTGAAAACAGCGGAGGCCCTAGAGCAATGTAGAAAACGTGGGGGATGGGTGGGTGGGGGGGTACTTCAAAAAAGTAATTAGGAGAGTGAAAAGGGGGCATGCAAAAACACTGGCGGACAAGATAAAGGAAAATCCCAAGGCATTTTATAAGTATGTTAAGGGCAAGTGGATAACCAGGGAAAGAGTATGGCCCATTAAAGGTCCAAAGTGGCAATCTGTACATAGTTGAGGTTTTAAATGAGTACTTTTCATCTGTGTTCACTATGGAGAAGATCGGTGTAGGTATAGAAATCGGGGAGGGGGATTGTGATATACTTGAACAAATTAGCATTGAAAGGGATGAGGTTTTAGCGGGCTTAATAGTGGATAAATCCCCAGGCCCTGATGAAATGTGTCCCAGGCTGCTATGTGAGGCAACGGAGGAGAGTGAAGGGGCTTTGACACAAATTTTCAAATCCTCTCTGGCCACAGGAGAAGTGCTAGAGGACTGGAGGACAGCAAATGTGGTACCATTATTCAAGTAGGGATAAACAAGTTAATTGCAGGCCAGTGAATCTAACATCAGTGGTCGGGAAACTATTGGAAAAATTCTGAGGGACAGGATTAATCTCCACTTGGAGAGGCAGGAATTAATCAAGATTGTCAGCATGGCTTTGTCAGGGGGAGATCTTGTCTAACAAATTTGATTGAATTTTTCGAGGAGGTGACTAGGTGTGTAGTTGATGTAGTCTACATGGACTTCAGTAAGGCTTTTGATAAGGCCCCGCATGGGAGATTGGTTAAGAAGGTAAGAGCTCATGGGAGCCAGGGCAATTTAGAAAATTGGATCCAAAATTGGCTTAGTGGAAGGAGGCAGAGGGTGATGATCGAGGGTTGTTTTTGCGAGTGGAAGCCTGTGACCAGTGGTGTACCGCAGGGATCAGTGCTGGGACCCTTGCTGTTTGTAGTGTACATTAATGATTTAGACGTGAATATAGGAGGTATGATCAGTAAGCTCGCAGATGACATGAAAATTGGTGATGTCGTAAATAGTGAGGAGGAAAGCCTTAGATTACAGGACGATATAGATGGGCAGAGCAGTGGCAAATAGAATTTAATCCTGAGAAGTGTGAGGTTATGCATTTTGGGAGGACTAACAAGGCAAGAGAATATACATGGATGGATGGTAGGACCCTAGGAAGTACAGAGGGTGAGAGGGACCTTGGTGTACTTGTCCATAGATTGCTGAAGGCAGCAGCACAGGTAGATAAGGTTGTTAGGAAGGCATAATGGGATACTTGCCTTTATTAGCCGAGGCATAGAATATAAGAGCAGGGAGGTTATGATGGAGCTGTATAAAACGCTAGTGAGGCTACAGCTGGAGTACTGTGTACAGTTCTGTTCGCCACACTATAGGAAGGATGTGATTGCACTGGAGAGGTTGCAGAGGAGATTCATCAGGATGTTGCTTGGGCTGGAGCATTTCAGCTGTGAAGAGAGACTGGATTAGCTAGGGTTGTTTTCCTTAGAACAGAGAAGGCTGAGGGGGGACCTGATTGAGGTGGACAAAATTATGCAGGGCATCGATAGGGTAGATGGGAAGAAACTTTTTCCATTAGCGGAGGTGTCAATAACTAGGGGGCATAGATTTAAGGTAAGGGGCAAGAGGTTTTAGAGGGGATTTGAGGAAAAATGTTTTCGCCAAGAGGCTGGTTGGAATCTGGAACACACTGCCTGAAGGGGTAGTAGAGGCAGGAACCCTCAACATTTAAGAAGTATTTAGATGAGCACTTGAAGTGTCATAGCGTACAAGGTTACGGGCCAAGTGCTGGAAAATGGGATTAGAATAGATAGGCTTGCTGGCCGGCGTGGACACGGTGGGCCGAAGGGCCTGTTTCTGTGCTGTATAACTCTATGACTACAATACTTGAATGCATTGAGGGTTGGAGTTTATTTAAGCAGTGAGCTGAATACTGTATGACTTGTAACTGGAAGTTAATGAACTTGTCTTAAATCTAAGTTTTATTGGCTAGGATTTAGTGGTAGAATGACCTAAGGAGCGTTTATTTGTTTTAAGCAAAGATTACAAGTAAGTGGTGGAGGGAGGAATAGGGCCCAATTCATAAAAAGTTCTGAGTAGGGTATGTGTGGCTCATTAAATAGCAGAGAATCAATGTCTTTGTCCACATGTATAGCAGCCCTTGGTTCTACCAAAAATCAATTCCATTCTAACTGGCATCAGGGTTTGAGTGCCTGTGTTCGGTAAGGAAACACTTCTTATTTTAAAAAAACTTCTGTTTTATGATTCATGCACCTTGCTTTTTGATGCTTGTTTCACTGGTGAGGGTTTCCATGGAAGTTCAGAAATATCTTTGTTTGCTTGCCTGTATGCCTACCTTTCTATTTGTATTGTACATAATGAAGGAACAAATGCTTCATCAGACTTTGCAGTTTACTAAAATCAAATGTATAAGGTGATCTTCGAATATCCAGATTTTTAGTTGGAAATGGAAAATTGCTTGGTGGATTTTATTGCTATTGCTGAATTGTATTCATGTTCCAACTTGATGTGTTCTAGAAGCTGAAATATACTGTTGTAAACTGGAGATGTAATTTTGTGGTTAAAAATGAAGACATTAATTCTATACTGTGTTGGTACAAATAACACTACATAAAACAAAAACATTAATTGATATTTTTCTGTTCCCATCCTTACAGTATTCTGATAACAGGCAGGGGTTTTACCCGTAAGGCCATCGTGGGGAGCTGGCTCCTGTAATCAGTTTTCATCAGAACTAAGCTTCACTAAGAGTTTGTGTTTCCAACTTTTCTGCTATATATTAGAGTCATAGAGTTCTACAGCACAGAAACAGGCCCTTTGGCCCAACGCTCCTGCGCCGACCATCAAGCACCCGTCCTAACTAATCCCATTTCCCCGAAATTGGCCCGTAGCCTTGTTATGTTATGGCGTTTCAAGTGCTCATCTAAATGCTTCTTGTATATTGTGAGTGTTATTCTGTTATTATGCAACTGTTGTTCCCATTTCACTTAAACATCTGCAATCATGTGAGTCCACTCTTCTGAAGTCAAATCTTTTTCTGCCCCTGTGCTTTCTGCATAGCCTCATAATTCTGAACTCAATTGTAATATTGCAGTCTCAGATTTCCGGATGCTTTCCTTCTTCTAACTTACTGCTGTCTCTGGGATTTTAGTAAAGCAAGATTGTCATTCGTTACATTTCCCATATTGATAGTAGTACGCTTCAGTGTATGCTAGTCTTAATTGATGGTCTCAGTTTTGCCAGTACTGTCTGAAACCACCAAATTCTCTGCTACACAACTCAAAATGTTCTCTAAGAGATAGCCCAGGTTTGGAAAGGCAAAAATCTATGATCGTACTGCTAGGTGCTTTTCACTGTTGAAATGAATATAATACAAAAATTTCATACACTCATCATTATGCTTTGTCATGTTATTACTAGACAACCCTAAAAAGAATTATGTACCATCTCCAGAAACATGCACTCCTTAATTTAGGTTAATTTGTGTTTAGTTGTACAATGGTAGTGACTGGCTTCCATGTGCTAGGTCAAATGAATGGTATCAAATTAAAGGATACAATTTAATTTTTCTGTTAAGTCTATATCAGAAGACCAACATGTTACTTGAAACTCCACAAAATGATCTTTTATTTTGCCACGGGCTCAACAGGCTGAATGGCCTCCTTTGGTGTTGTAAACATTTTATAATTCTGTGAAATTTTGAGTAAGAATTTGAAATGTAATACTTGGAATAGAACAACTCTCTCCACCTTTAAGACACTCCTTAAAACCTACCACTTTATCCAAGCTTTTGGTCATCTGCCCTAATATATTCTTATTGGGCTTGATAATGCTCCTGTGCAGCACCTTGGGATGTTTTACTCCTTTAAAGGGGTTGTATAAATGCATATTATTGTAGTTATTTTGTACCAGTTATGATGGGATACTTCCCAGAGGAATGAGGCAAAATCAGTGGATATATAAGCTCATACTGCAATTGCATATCTCCAATGGCTAGCTACAGAACCACGAGGTCTTAGCAACATATTTCCAGTCCAGTCTCTTGATTGTGGGAAATGTACATTATGAACAGGGTACAGGAAGAGAAGGAGAAAGAGAAGTAGTAGTTTGTTGATGACTTAGTCAAGTACACAGTTCAAGATTAAATATATGTCACATAAACATTGCAAAAATGTTCAAAAGAATTAAAGCTTCATTGTATCTAGTTCCACTGATCTGAGAGATGCTTCACTATCAGTTACTTCTATTTATAGCGTAAATTCCTTTGAAGTAAGAAACAAAAATGTAATAGTTCCCCACCCCAACCAGTATTGCCTCCATCTCTTCCAAAAGCAGTGACCTGCTTGCTGGTGATTCCATAGGCAGCTGTAGCCCTTTTGCTTTTCCCAAGTGGGCATTCTGCATGTGTGAAGTATAACAGTTGACAGTTTCTGAGCTTTTTGATCATGAAGACATCACAGCTCTATTCTCTTAGGCCTGTGCATATCCAGGTTCCAGCAGGAGTCACCAGATTGTTATTGGGATACCATAGAAATCACAATAAGGAAACCTGGCCCAATCAGTAATGTTGGTATTTGTCCTCCACATAAACAATAGTCCATGTGCCCACCCTACTTCCATATTTTCTCCTGCCCAGGGACACTGAAACTAGTTATTTTGTCTCCATCACTGCCATGGCTCGCAGTATCTAATTCAGCACCAAGTAAGAATCGGGAGCTTCCTGATTTGTTGAGCTAAATACCAAAAAGGGTGGTGTGTTTGTCTACTGAGCTCTGGGGAGTTTGAGAAATGGTGTATAAAGAACTATTCCCTGTCAGCAAATTTGATGAATCCGTTTCAGTACTTTATTTTTTATACCACTGTAATGTTCAATTCTTTCACACAAATTACCAGAAGGCTGCATTGTGGTACTTCCTGGGATAGTGGAAGGAAAATAGCAACTTTCCTTTTCCAAAAATCAGTTAGGCTTTACCCATTCCCGAATATTAGTTGGCGCTGCATATTCTGCTTCAGCTGTGCACAGTTGTGAATTGATCTAAATTACATTGGCCAAAACTTTGGGATAATACGGTAATTATTGTAACAAGGTTACTGAAGGCAACTTTAAAGGCACTAGCAAAAGGTTTAATTTCCCATGGGCTTTTAAATTGCTAGTTTTGTTCAATGTTGCTACTTTTTAATCTGGTGGGAACTCTTGGAAGCGTATATAAAATACCATAGTCAGATGTGCAGCATAACCATATATTGTAGAGCTCTATAACATGAGAACAAGCCGACAATCTAATTGCTTTGTTTGACAAGTGCCAATTTCCTTCAGACAAAGTGCTTAAAGTTGACATGCATCAAAGTTCTCCGATATAAGACAGATGGATCTGAATGTCCTCCAGACTTGTGCTGGTGATTTGAAATTCTCTCTGGATTTTATTTAGTCTAGCCAACCTTGTTAACCAGTCCTCTTGCGCATTAGAAGTGGACTTCAGAACCTGACTTAAATTCACAATGGAGCTACAGATCAATATCTATCAATGTTTGGTTTTGGACCAATGAATTTGTCATGGGGTGACTGCTTTACTTTGATTTAGTTTTATTTAGTAATTTCATTTTGAGTTGAAAGTAACTGGGGTGCCAGCAATTGGTCCCACGAAGGGCAAAGGCACTGAAGCCTGGAGCCAATATCAGTTTAGTCTGGTGCTGTGGAAGATTTTTTTTCAACCGACCATGATACTATGTACCATTTACATAAATTACTGTATCACTGCTATGTCTATGAGAAAATCAGTTTAGCAAGTACAGTTTTGAAATTGCTATATTGCATTTGAATTGTACAACATGCCTAATATTATACTTAAGATACTTCCCAAGTATGTGCACTTGGGAAGTATCTGAGGCATGAACTGGCTGTTGGCTGCTGTAGATTTATTTTAATCCTTCCCCAGACAACCTTTGACCTTTTCATGCAAAATCACAGCTCGGTTTAGTTTAAGTGCCCTCTTCTCTGAGCCAGGGCCCTAAAAACATGACCCCCTGCTAATTACATGTCAGTTAAAGCTTTAGAAGCATTTTAAATGTAATTCGTAATCTCCTGCGTTTCAGCAGTTCCTTAATGTAACTTCTAACAACTGTTGCCTGGTTATCACATCACACACACAAAAAATGAGCAGTGCTATTTTTATGCCTTATTATCTCGTGCAACGTCATAGAGAAATATGTTTAAAATTACATTTTGTCCTTCAGGTGTCTCAAATTTCCATTGCGTGCTTAGATGTGACCAATCCGCATTTCATTATGCTTTTTTTCCCCTGATAATTAGGCCAAATATGCGTTTTAATCCATCCACTTGCATGCAGATGGGCACATGCCCTAACAGTTTCCTTTTTCCTCCAGAAGGTTGACATGGCCAACAATTACATTGCTACATGTTTAATTATCTTTTTACTGTGTAATTATCTGTATAATTATGTTTAGTATCTCCCATCTTACACTTAAGGCTGTATGGCCCATAAATTAGATTAACTTAAATTCTAGAACTACTGTAAAAGTTGCATTGTCTTCATGTCACTCTCAGCGATGTTGAGAAACAAGTTATCTGGACAGAATGAAGTTTTGTCTTGGAGTAAATGTAAAATGACAGGATCAGAAATATTACCTTGCATGTTTCGGGTAGTGCAGCTTAAATCCTCAGCATTAATCAGACACTTCAACTTCTGTTAACGTGAATAGGTTCCATGTCTCAGTGGAGTTTCAGGTGCCCCTACTCCATCACATAACCCAATGTGTCCACCTACCATTCTCAGCACAAAGTAGCTCTTCATGTTCTTGTACAGGATTGCTGTAAATAGAAATAATTGGAAATGCAAGTTTAAAAAATAAAATAGCGATAGCAATAAAAATCCTGATGGTTCTCTTAGAGAAATAAATGCCACTGATAGGTAACTATGGATCTGGCCTCTTTTATTGGCTGCTTGTCTTTTGTTTTAACTCCTGGACTGTAATCCAGAAGTTCTGTAGTTTGTGTAAACAAAAGCACTCAGGATGACTGGAAAATGGAATAAAAATAGAAAATACAGTAAACGTACTTTATATAAAGAAGCAGTTCCAGTTTATCTTGTATAAAAACAGAAAATGCTGGAAAATTTCAACAGGTCAAGCAGCATCTATGGAGAGAGAAACAAGGTTAATGTTTCAGGTCAGTGACTTTTCATCAGAACTCTAACCAGTTTATCTTGAACTGCTTTCTATGATTTCTCTTGAAATAGGTGTTTGCTTTTTAATGTCCTCCATTATATAATAGGAGAAGCACATGTCTGTTGTCATGCAGTAACTATTTTTCTCATGTGCTTCAGAACTTTGTGTCTGTCTAAGTCAAATTTAGTTGACTTTGGGCTTTGGAAGCCAAGTCGGGACAGGGTATATTTCTGAGGGGGGAGGTGGAGGAGACAGGAAGTATTATAGCAATGTTAAACTGAGATGTGAGCAGCAACTCGAAAGTTGCTCATGTAACAACAGTTTCTGTGACAGGGAGTCTTTGTGAGCACCATTTTGAGATGCTTTGGCATGATAAAATGCTATATGTATTGTTAAAGGTATTTTAAAAGAATCACATTATGCAAAAGTTGACTTTGTTATCTGGTGGTGGGAAATGAACTGATGTGATTTAGTAGACTCTTCAAAAAGAAGTCATTCGCTCAATTGTGATTAGATTAAGCAAATACAATAGCATGATGAGTTCGGTGCCATCTGTCAAGTTGTATTTGCATTTCCAATACCGCTATCGTGCTACTTTGAATAGCTATCTTCATTATATTCATTTCATTGGTCAGGCTGTAAAGTTGTTTTAATTTTCTGAATTTGCAGTCCATGGTTCGCATAGTAAGGTATGCCTTAGTATGTGTACAGTTGCTTCACAGTTCATTGAAATGTACAAAATTATTGATTTAAAAAATATATAAATTATTAAAATATCAGTACATTGTTTTTGTATACGATTTCATATGGTCTGGTTTATTATATATCTTTTTAAAAAAAAAAAATAATTGGAGGGTGATTCAAACAAGTCCTTACTGGAAATACTTGATTAGAACTCTTTAAGCAATAGCAAAGGGGCGGAAGGTTATCGGCCATAGGTGGAAATGTGGAGTAATCAGTTCAGCCATGAACTTATTGAATGGCGGAGCAGGCTCGAAGGGCCGAGTGACCTACTCCAGCTCCTAATTTGTATGTTCATATATATACTGAAGACGATTATACTGCACTGAGTATTTAACTTTGTTAGAAGGAATTAATTGCATTACAGATTTTTTCATTTTCCTGGTAAATTGTCCTTTACATTAATTTCCTTTTGTATCTTCAATTTTCCAGCAAGTCCGAAAGGTAAATATTTGCCAATAAAGGACAAGTAAGGTTTTCAACATTATGTGTAATGTGATGGCCAAGGGTGCATTTATCCTACAACTGGAACGTCAGTGTGATATAGTAGATGTGATCTTGTTAGCATCAATGCAGCCAGGGCACAAACTGAAAATGAAGCAAGGAGGAGTGAGACTCCTTCCTCCACGGAGTGTCACTCATTCCAAATTCAGCTGTGTTTATATTATGGTACAAAGCGGAAATAGTTCACACTGATGTTACAGTTGTAGTGTCTCTGTTTTTTTACAATATCTGCCCTGTTCAGGGAAAGGCCAATTGATACTGTCGATAAATCCCTTTTATTAAAGGAAACACTTAACAGACCCTTTTTCAGCTATCAGTGATTTTAAATAAAATTACAGTTATAATGGATGATATTCAGAGTTAAGGTAGTAGAAAAATATTTTGGCTTTCGTTTGTTTCAATTGGAGTTTGATCAGATCTATCACACGTGCATGGTTCCCTTAGTGAACTTAGAGTTCTCCAAAATGACAGGATGGCAAGTTTTGAGGGCAATCTACTTTGCTCTTGAAGTGCACTGAAGCAATTGCTTCATTGTTTACTGTTAAATCATTAGGAATGTTGTACACAGGTCAGCGTGCTTGACCGTAAGACTTTGAAAGGTGTTTCTCATTGTTAGCTTCTTTGTCTTGCTGAATCTCTTTTTTTTTTACTGTGATATTGAAAATTGATTTTAAATATAGTGTCTTATTCTGCCAATATTGAAGAAGATTGAAAGGATGTTAGATGCAGCCTACTGAAAGTGCTCCTGGGCAGTGGATCGATATAGCAGAAATCATTTCATATCTCATGGACACATAGAGTGGACAGGTTTTTTTTGAGTTTTGATGTTTGTGTCGATGACATTTCACGAGCTCTTCATTATCTAGCATTGACAGCTCTCCTCCACCCATTCACCCCACCCCCATATATGAACCAAGTAGCCTCTTTGAAACTTGTGCTCTGAATTATACATGGGTATCTTGGCCTGTATTTTGTGTAGGTAATAACGGTGAGGCTATCAGCACTCACCATTATTGTTTATTGTTTAGAGATACAGCACTGAAACAGGCCCTTTGGCCCACCGAGTCTGTGCCGACCATCAACCACCCATTTATACTAATCCTACACTAATTCCATATTCCTACCACATCTCCACCTGTCCCTATATTTCCCTACCACCTACCTATACTAGGGGCAATTTATAATAGCCAATTTACCTATCAACCTGCAAGTCTTTTGGCTTGTGGGAGGAAACCGGAGCACCCGGAGGAAACCCACGCAGACACAGGGAAAACTTGCAAACTCCACACAGACAGTACCCAGAATTGAACCCGGGTCGCTGGAGCTGTGAGGCTGCGGTGCTAACCACTGCACCACTGTGCGCAACTTCTGATGTCTACAAGTGTATGGTTAAATGTGGAAATCCTGAAGTTGATGTCCGAGATACCCCTCTCCTCCACAGGGGTTGGTGCATCAGTCCTGCCGATGGTCTCGGCACTGAAATCAGTGCAACGGCATGAACTTGGGGTACTTACCCACGAGTTCTCCACTAAAGACCCCAGAAAAAGCTAGGGCTAGTGCGTTCAGGAGTGAGTGAATTTTTAAAAGAGTGTTGATTGATAACTACGGCAAAAAAAAAACCCTCTCCCGAAAATGTAATTTTTTAAAGTGTGGAGTTTCATACCTTCAGACGTTACCGTTGGGAATTTTAAAAACATTTTTTTCTACTTTTGCTATCTGTCTCTCTTATCTTGCTTTCATAATCCCAATCTTTCTTTCCCAATCTTTTTTTGCTTTCTTTACGTGATGGAAATATAATTTTTTCTTCCTGCCTATTCTTCCTGGTTTAGACTCTGCATGTCTCAATGAGGGTTCTTCAAACTGATTGGCCAAAGAGCCTCACTGTTTCTTGACCTCCTCTCTCTCACCACAGACCCCCTGTACAGGGCTCTGCACTGGATCAAACACCAAATTAGAGCAAGTCTGCGCTCAAAAGTCAGACTACTTTGTTGGTATCTGTCAGTGACGTGAACGGGGACGCTGTTCCTTCACTACTGACTGCAAAATCCGGATCATTGTGTTCAAAGGTCTTTGCAGCACTTTATGTTGAGTTAGTCGGAAATTAGGAATACTTTTGCCAACATATAATGGAACAGCCAGTTGGTTAGAATTGTCATTGATACTATATGCAAGAAATTCTCATCATGGCTTCAATTATTGGTAATATTTAATATCAGTTATATGGCAGAACTGTAATGGGTGTCAACATTATACATGCAGTTAATTTAATAGCTGTTATATATTACAAATCTAGTACAAAACTTGTAGATATTATGAATCCTATGGAGATCACCAACAAACCAAAAGAATTGAATCCACTGACTGACCCAATTTTGGAAACAAAAGCCAAACTGACAAGGTTTCACTTTTATAAATTTTACTTGAATACTCAAACCAAAACCTGCATAAGTTAAACATGACCTAGCAGTTAAATCCAGGTCGATTTTTCTTTTTATATATAGCTTATAGCTTACATGTTAATTATCAGATATCAAAGATGGGTCTCACGAGTCCTCTGAGTAGTCCTTTCAGCATATATGGTCCCAAATTAGTGTCTCAGTTATTCAGAGTCCTGAAATTCCTTAGGTAGGTCTCCAGACCCTGTCTTCCAAGATACAGCCACAATTCCCAACTGACAGCAATTTCACTTTAATCCTGAACTCCACAGGTACAGTCTTCACCAAAAGAAAAACCGTGTACTTCTCCAGAATCTTCTCAGTTCTCCTCACGGCAGGCTTGATGGCATGGATTCCCAGTGTCACTGTTGTCCGTGCCCTTCAGTGACAACCCTATGAACTGTATGGCTGAGTCTGGGTAATCAGTTCATCTAAGTAACAGAAACCGCTCCTAGATCCAGTCTTCACTTTCTTCAACCTGTTTGTAAAACAAAACCTTCCTGCTGTCTGAGCTTAGATGGCATTGTCCCACCCTTTTATCTGATTCCAAACAGTTTTAGTTACCTCAGCAAACTAAAAGTATTTATTTTCAATTTCTATTAGGACATTTTGTTCCAAAAAAAAATCTTTTGCGATCAGGGTCAGTGCACCTACCAGAACATTCGACAAGCCATCTGTTGAGATTGCTGTTCGCACCAGTTTCCCCATGGGTCCTGCAGATCGCAGATTCCATCACAATATGGATATGTGCTGGCATCAATTTTTTTTTTGAGATACAGCACTGAAACAGGCCCTTGGGTCCACCAAGTCTGTGCCGACCATCAACCACCCATTTATACTAATCCTACATTAATCCCATATTCCCTACCACATCCCCACAATTCTCCTACCACCTACCTACACTAGGGGCAATTTACAATGGCCAATTTGCCTATCAACCTGCAAGTCTTTGGCTGTGGGAGGAAACCGGAGCACCCGGTGGAAGCCCACGCGGTCACAGGGAGAACTTGCAAACTCCACACAGGCAGTGCTCGGAATTGAACCCGGGTCGCTGGGGCTATGAGGCTGCGGTGCTAACCACTGTGCCGCCCATTATTCACTTCTAGATAGGTAACTACATAAGAATGAGGTGCGCGTTATCAAAACGTACTTTGAGCTGTTCTCTCTAACTTTGCAAATTTCATCAAAATCTTTCAGGATATCAAAGCTATCTTCCACCATAATGAAAGGTTAGTTGTATACTTTGTTATCCATGCACTAAATTTTGATGTAATGTCAGAAATTTTCAATAAATAAAAATGGCTCCTTTAGACAACATTCCTGTTCCTACCATCTTTATCCAATATTTGCTATTGACTCTGGACAATGATTATTGGTGGTGGTGTAGTTCCAAAGCTGAAGGAGAAACTTCCATAGCAGTTTATGCTGTTTCTGAGATGAATCACTGTAGCTGTATTTATATTGTGTCTAGTGCTGTGCCAGTGTTGCTAGCTCAGTGTGCTTGTCTTGCGCAGCCAATGGCAGCACCAAAGTACACTTGCCACATTTGCTAAGGCTGGCCATCCAGTTTAAAGGTAGCACATCTCTGCTGGCTGCTGGTCTTGAGCAAATGCAGAAAGTTTACTCGGGTGCTGTTGCTGCTGCAAAAGACCTGCGTGTCAGGAGCTGATGTCAGAGGCACATCCTTAAATAGGAAAAATAAAGATAACTTCCATTAATCTCATTTTCCCTCTAAAACTAAATTGGGTGCAGTTAGAGGCCTGCTCAGGTTGGGAAAGAAGAACCCGAGTGAATTACAGCGGACCCGGCCCGAGTCCCTCCGATTTTGCCCCGAGCCCAACCCAACCCGAACCCGCCCCGCTCCGACTCGACCTGACCTGAGCCCTACCATCCCTTTACTTACCTTCCTGACGCCGAAGCTGCAGCGCATGCGTGAGTGATGAGTCATAGTGATGCCACTCGCTCACTGTGCAGACTCCGTTTCATCCTGGATTCCCAGCTCAGGTAAGTTTTTTTAAAAATTTCAATACTTAACAGCAGAGCACATACTGTGTGTATCCGGCCCGACCCGAGCCCGGAAGGTGGACCTGACCCAACCCGAACCCGACACATGTCTTTGGGTCCCATTGGGTTCAGGTTGGGTGGCAGGCCTCTAGGTGCAGCCCCTAATGGCACAAATTGTATGTAGTCTGTAAAAATTACTCGCATTTATATAATGCCTTTCATGGCCCGCAAACGTTCCAAAGCACTTGAGAGCCAATGACGTACTTTAGCAGGGTAGTCTTTGTTGTAATGCTGTAAATGATTTGAGCTTAATGGCATTTTCTCATTGCCTTCCATGGTTTTACTTACAAGAATTTCCTGCTTAATTGTTGAAACTTTCCCATTGATGCAGATGAAATATCTGAATGGGAATGTGTTGCTTTCTGTCAGGTCAGGCAACTGAAATGGTTTTGAAGTTGAATTGAGGAAAATGTTTATCCAGTAGGTTGGTTTAGTTAGTCAGGCCTGGAAAGTCTTGGTTTTAATTCCTGGTCTGGACTGAGTTCGCTTATCTCGGTAGGAGTGCGCCAATTTGCGTCAGCACCCCTGCTTTAGGTAAGGAGAAATTTGGCCAACAACTAACTGTACTCCAGCAAGGTGGAGAAGGGACAATATTGGCAAGGAAAAGAATAATTTAAAATGGTTATACGTTCTGCCCTGTAAATCCCTTGAATTGCTAGTCACTACATTGCTCTTGCTTAATAACAAATTCTTCATTATTTAAGCATTTACTTACCAAAATGTCTCCTCAGGTTTGTAGATTGTTAAACTTGTATGAAGGTCTTGTTCAGTTTATTTGCATTCACCTAAATTAATTTAGTATTCGTGTTGTCCTCCATATTAATTCTGTTTGATTCTTGCCAACCGACTGATAGTATTATGCTTCAGAATGCTTGAATCCATCAAAAATTGCATGCAAAAAATAGCATTTTTTAAACTATTTACTTTGCAACAGTTTTACACAGCTACCTTAATAGCAGGCCCTTGTGTCATAATTGCATAGAAAACGAAGCGTGGCTCTCTATCCTATTTTCTAACTCCAAAATGTCTTGGTTTCTTTTTTTTTTCAAATGCTGTATATATTGGATATTGTTCAACATCAATTTGTTGAAGTGTTAGCCACTTGGAAATATACAACCAGACAGCCAGATAGCAATGTGCTAAGGATGTGAGTTCTCTGGTTCACAGGCAAGGCAGATGAGAACACCTTTTACAGTGGAAGTAATAATCAGACTTAATCTTAAAAAAATTTATATCCAACATATCCTAAACTGAGGATGTTGGAGAGGATTTCCAGTATGTTTAGCGATGCTTACTTTTAAACTTTAGCTTGAAATTTCCAATAAATGCTGTTCTCTTGTTCAAACTTTAGGGTCTTTTAAGGTCTTGTGTACTTGCATGTCTTGTGTTGCAGGTTACTGATGAGTTGACATGTGTTGGAAAAGGCCAAAATAATAGTGTCATAATAAGGTGGTAAAGACCAACAAATCTGCAGCAGAAAAATTGAGTATCCATACTATTGATGAAAATGTGCTTTGTGTTCAGGTTTCAAATTCTTTGGCACAGGAGGTCAGATTCGCCTTTGAAGTCTTTTATTGCATCTCAGCACAATTAAGCTATGTATGGCTTTTAATGGATTCGTTTCTTAGGAATTGCTGTCGCAGTCCATCTTTATGAAGCAGGATCAGGTCATTCGGTGATTCGTGACTTTGAAAATTCTTGAATGTTGTTCTTACCTGTTTTCTATTTTCTGTGCAGGTTTTCTGTTTTCATTAAATGGGTGATGTTAGAGCAGCTGATAGCCCCAAGATGTTTTGAACTAAATTAAATGGGACCTGCTTAATGTTGTTTGGTAAAAGTAAAATAAAGGATTTATCAACTCATTCACACAATGAAGTGACAAGAAATCCTCTTTTAATTGGCATATAACGTAAACATAAGTCTTTGCAAATCAGCTCTGGGCAGAAGCAAATTTACCACAAACTTCAGCGTTTGTGGTACTTCTTGTGAGGAGATAAGAGAAATGCAAAAATCTACCACTTTTTTTTGTGTAATAATGACATGGGTGTAAAACATTGCTGATGTAGCACTTGGGAGTGTGGGGTGGAGGGAATGGAGTAAAGAAATCATGGGGAGCACTGTCACTTCGATAGTTTTGCTTTGAGCAATGATTTCCTTCACGCTTCTGTATAAGTCTCCTCATTATCACTCTGTTGTCTCAAGACACAAAAGTCTGTATTCTGTTAATTGATGCACAGCTCAAATTTTTATCTACATTTGTATAGTTTGGATGGAGGAAGCTTTTCCCCAGATTTATTGAAAGGAGGATATATTCTGCTTGGCTTCAGTTTGCTTGAATTCACTGTGTTTTTAAGTTCTTGGCACATTTTTAAAAAATCAGTACATCCTGTCTCATGAGAACTGACCAAGGTCACTGCTCATTTTGGCATTTCTGTACCACTTCTTAGTTTGAGTTCTTCGCAACAACCGACTTACATCATCATTTCTTACATTCCACATAGTCGTACAATCTTTCAGCAGATAAACCTTGCTGCAGGCTCAGTGCAGGGCTGATCATTGCTGTCTCGATGAAAGACAGTCATCCAGATCAAAACCATGAAAATCAAAATCGTCTGTCTGTGGTGTATAAAAGAATAAATTTTGCACAGATTTTTGTTACATATCCCTAGAAATGAAGTTATCGTTAGCATACTTTTCACTCCTCCTTTGGTGTGAGTTTATGAGCAGCTGCAACTGTTTTTCCAATTGACTTCAGGAGTTTATAAATAGCTACAATTACCTGGATTGCCCATTTAGACCACTTATCACAGCGAGTTCTTGAACAGTGGAGCTAAAGGGACAGACCAGGTTCAATATAGCTCATTGCAGCTGAACATCACAACTGTGCTTCAAATTCCAGACTGTCTGTGAGCAACACCACAGGAGATTTGCAATTGTAATGGAAGGAAGAATGAAAACTTGTTTGTGCGAAATAGATTGACTGGCATGATAGCAGAACTGAGTGGTTATATCCATCAGGAATTATTGACCGGGCTCCGGTTCTTTTCGCTAGTAAAGAGAAAATTTGAGGGTTGACCTGATAGAGGTCTTAAACTGTTTCATAATCTTGGATAGGATGGACGTAGAGAAGATGTTTCCACTTTTGTGGGCGAGACCAGACGAGGGGCCATAAGTACAAGGTAATCACTAATAAATCCAAAAGGAAATTCTGGAGAAACTTCTTTACCACAGAATGATTAGAATGCAGAAGTCGCAACCACAGGGAGTAGTTGAAGGAAGCTAGACAAACGCACGAGGGAGAAAGGAGTTTAAGGATATGTTGAAAGGGTGAGGTGAAGAAGGCTGGGAGGAGGCTCGTGTGGAGCATAAACACTGGAATGGACCTGCTGGGCTGAATAACATGTAAATACTTTGCAGTACTTAGTAATTTTGAATTGTCACAACCAGCAAATTACTCTTGCAATATAGGCAGATATGAAGGCCTATATTCACACAGCAAGATCCCATGAACAGCAAATTAAATCAATGGTCAGTTCATAATTTTTGGTGGTGTGATTGAGTGACAGTTGTTGTGCAGGATTCTGGGACAACTACCTGCTCTTATTAGGAAAAAAAATTGACATTGCTTACACTTATTTCAGGTTTCCAATGAGAAGAGCAAAAGGTTTTTGATGTTTCTTCAAAATGACATTGTCGGGTGTCATAGAGTCATAGACTTCTTACTGAGACTTGATTGTAAGACTTTTAGGGTTGATTAACATTGGGAGTTTAGAATTGGTTTGAAGAAGTTTTAGTTCTGTTTGCATCAATATTAAATTTCCGTAGTCTTAAGTCTGATGTTGAGGTCCAAACTAACTCTGAAGCAGTGTACATTGAGAGAACCTCCTTCAGAGAGCTTCTGCTTCCACCATCTTTGTAGGCAATGTATTCCAGATCATAACTCTCTGCAGTTAAAAATGAGTCTCCTAATTTCTGCACTGCATTTTTTTGGCAATCTTAAATTTGAGTCCTCCTGGTTATCCAACCCTCCTGCCAGTGGAAGCAGTTTCTCCCTATCTACTCCATCTGTAATACCTCTATTTAAATCTCCCCTTAAACTTCTGTAAGGAGTACAATCCCAGTTACTTTAATCGATTTTTTAAAAACTACAAAAGGCAAAATACTGCAGATACTGGAAATAAGAAACATAAACAGAAAATGTTAGAAATACTCAATGGGCCGGGCGGTATCTGTGGAAGATCCTGTCTGCCCTGCAGAGTATTCCCAGCACTTTTTTTTTTACTGTCTGGAGCCATGGGATCGTTAACAATATTGTATTATTTGCACACACATAGAAATGTAGGAAATATCTGATTGCGCCAATCAAGTAATTCATTATTTTGGTGGGAAGCTGACTTTTTCTGTGAGCTTAGTGTTCAAGCCAACTTGTCCATGTAACTGATTTTGTTACTTTAGCCTAGGAAGTATATTACTTGGAGACATATAAAGGATCTTCAGAGATATCAATGATGGTATGCAGAATGCAAAATTTACTATTTGACAGCAGCAATGGTTTGAAAAATACAGGTCAACATTTGCTTCCCGATGCATCAGCTTTTCTTGTATTAGTTTGCAAAAAAAAACTGGCGGGATGACCTTAAGCGTTGTACTTAGCAACAAAATCAAGCTCATGATGAAAGGCTTAGTCAATAGAATTGATGTAGGAAATTGATTACTCTAAGAATTGGTCTTTTCAGTACTTTGACACTGTATTTTCCCATACAGCATATTTAATTATCAAGCTCTTACGAAAATAACCATCACCTGAAAAATAGGCCTTGAATTCTGTTTAAGTCAAAACGTCTTACTGTAATGTAAAGTTTTATATTCCTAAGGGGATTTCATCTGTTGAAATGTGCAGCTTTCGGTCATTCACAGGGCTATGGCTTACAGCACACAATTTTATTGAGCAAATCTGGAGAATCAGTGGAGATAAGAAGCATCCTCGGCCATTTGTAAATGTGTTACATTTATTGGCTGTAAGTTAATTATTTACAACACATTTCATAAATACAGACATATCTGATTCAGCTTAGCTAGGTGAACAGAAGAACTGATGTTGATGTCAGCATGAGATTTCTGCAGCTTTTCAACCAGGTTTCTGCCTTGTCCTATTTCAGATAAGATTTAAAAAAAACTCTACTCTTGCATTTCTTTGCCTCAATAATGAATTATTTGATGGCTACTGCATTGCATTTTAGTGCCATTTAACCCCTTGCTCCTCTGAACACTTGCATTTTTAAAGGCATTTTGTTTTCTTTGTGATTGTATTACCTGAGGAAATGGGTGAGGTGCTAAATGAGTACTTTGCATCAGTATTCACCAAGGAGAAGGTCTTGGTGGATGATGAGCCTAGGGAAGGGAGTGCAAATAGTCTCAGTCATCTCATTATCAAAAAGGAGGAGATGTCGTGTGTCCTGCAAAGCATTAAGGTAGATAAGTCCCCAGGGCCTGATGGGATCTACCCTAGAATACTGAGGGAGGCAAGGGAAGAAATTGCTGGGGCCTTGACAGAAATCTTTGCATCCTCATTGGCTACAGGTGAGATCCCAGAGGACTGGAGAATAGCCAATGTTGTTCCTTTGTTTAAGAAGGGTGGTAAGGATAATCCAGGAAATTATAGGCCGGTGAGCCTTACGTCAGTGGTAGGGAAACTATTAGAGAGGATTCTTCGGGACAGGATTTACTCCCATTTGGAAACAAACGAACTTATTAGCGAGAGACAGCATGGTTTTGTGAAGGGGAGGTCGTGTCTTACTAATTTGATTGAGTTTTTTGAGGAAGTGACGAAGATGATTGATGAAGCAAGGGCAGTGGATGTTATCGATATGGACTTTAGTAAAGCCTTTGACAAGGTCCCGCATGGCAGACTGGTGCAAAAGGTGAAGTCACATGGGATCAGAGGTGTGCTGGCAAGATGGATACAGAACTGGCTCAGTCACAGACATAGGGTAACAGTGGATGGGTGTTTTTCTGAATGGAGGGATATGACTAGTGGTGTTACGCAGGGATCAGTGCTGGGACCTTTGCTGTTTGTAGTATATATAAATGATTTGGAGGAAAATGTAGCTGATCTGATTAGTAAGTTTGCGGACGACACAAAGGTTGGTGGAGTTGCGGATAATGATGAGGATTGTCAGAGGATACAGTAGGATATAGATCGGTTGGAGACTTGGGCGGAGAAATGGCAGATTGAGTTTAATCTGGACAAATGTGAGGTAATGTATTTTGGAAGGTCTAATGCAGGTGGGAGGTATACAGTAAATGGCAGAACCCTTAGGAGTATTGACAGGCAGAGAGATCTGGGCGTACAGGTCCACAGGTCACTGAAAGTGGCAACGCAGGTGGATAAGGTAGTCAAGAAGGCATACGGCATGCTTGCCTTCATCGGTCGGGGCATAGAGTATAAAAATTGGCAAGTCATGTTGCAGCTGTACAGAACCTTAGTTAGGCCACACTTAGAATATTGCGTGCAATTCTGGTCGCCACACTACCAGAAGGACGTGGAGGCTTTGGAGAGGGTACAGAGGAGGTTTGCCAGGATGTTGCCTGGTCTGGAGGACATTAGCTATGAGGAGAGGTTGGAAAAACTCGGATTGTTTTCACTGGAACGACGGAGGTGGAGGGGCGACATTATAGAGGTTTACAAAGTTATGAGTGGCATGGACAGAGTGGATAGTCAGGAGCTTTTTCCCAGAGTGGAAGAGTCAGTTACTAGGGGACATAGGTTTAAGGTGCGAGGGGCAAAGTTTAGAGGGGATGTGCGAGGCAAGTTTTTTACACGGGGTGGTGAGTGCCTGGAACTTGCTGCCAGGGGAGGTGGTGGAAGCAGATACGATAGCGACGTTTAAGAGACATCTTGACAAATATATGAATAGGAAGGGAATGGAGGGATATGGGCCCCGGAAGTGCAGAAGGTGTTAGTTTAGGCAGGCATCAAGATCGGCGCAGGCTTGGAGGGCTGAATGGCCTGTTCCTGTGCTGTACTGTTCTTTGTTCATGCTGATGTGTTCTTTTGAGGACATGTTTTTTTCCTCTTCCCATTGCTTAAGCCTCGTGGCAGCATTTGTAGATAAGATAGGTGTCTCCACCTTTCTTTCCCACCTTTTCAGAATTTTGAAGTGACTTTCTGCTGCCCTGTTGTATATCTGATTTTAGCAACTTACTATTTGAAGGGTTCGGAACACAGACCTCCATCTAATCATTCTTTTATGCAGCACATTGAGGCTTCAATGCATTGTACCAGTCAGCACCTCTTTTCCAACTATAGAATCCCCCTCCACCACCACCCCACCCTCCGTAATGATGGAAAGATTACTATAGTAACGTAAATAAGGTGTGAAGAGATGGTCTGAGTTCTGATACCAGAGTTCTGAACTTGAAGATGTTAGCGAGATCACGTCTAATTTTGAAGAAAGTTTGAATGTGACCATGTTTACTGACAGATTGTTCAAGTGCGGTCTAGACAGCAAATCACTGATGATGGTATATAACTGCTTTAAATATCACACAAATTAATGGACCAGAACACACATGCTATTCACTCAAACCCTTCTGGGGCAGGGGCATTCACTATGGTTAAGTCTAAACCCCATAACTGGCTGACATCCCCAAATGTAAATGCCAGTGACCCGGCGGGAAAATAAAGCTTGTTTACACTGCAATATTGTGAGAATTCAATGAAATTGAAGATTTTTTAAGGCAATTTACATAGTATACATTAAACAGACAATTACTATACACTGTTTACAAGCCTGTATTTTTTAATTAGTCAAAAAGTGTACTTTTTCAAAAATGTGCGTTGCATTGTAAATATCAGAAACAAATAACATCCCACAGTTCATCAAATTATATATTTCCTGGCTCACTTGTAGTATTCTTGACAGAAAGTTGTTACTGAAAGCTCGAATCCTGTATTGGCCTGGTTCTATTGTTGTCTATTTAGTTGTACATAGGAACTTAGCAGGAGTAGGCCATTCAGCCCATCGAGCCTGCTCCACCGTTCAATACGATCATGGCTGATCATCCACTTCAATGCCTTTTTCCCACACTATCCCCATATCCCTTTATGTCATTGGTATTTAGAAATCTGTCAATCTCTACTTTAAACATACTCGATGACTGAGCTTCCGCAGCCCTCTGGGGCAAAGAATTCTAAAGATTCTCAACCCCACCGAGTAAAGAAATTTCTCCTCATCTCGGCCCTAAGTGGCTTCCCCCTTAGTTGAAATTGTGTCCCCTAGTTCCAGACTCCCCAACCAGGGGAAACATCTTACCTGCATCTACCCTGTCTATCCCTATTTAGTAGGTTTCAATGAGATCACCTCTCATTCTTTGAAACTCTAGAGAATACAGGCCCAGTTTCCCCAATGTCTCTTCATAGGACAGTCCCACCATCCTGGGAACAAGTCTGGTGAACCTTCGTTGCACTCCCTCTATGGCAATAATATCCTTTCTAAGGTAAGGAGACCAAAACTGCACACACTGCTCCAGGTGCGGTCTAACCAAAGTTCTATACAATTGAAGCAAGACTTCACTACTCCTGTACTCAAATCCTCTTGCAATAAAGGCTAACATACCATTAGCCTTCCTAATTGCTTGCTGCACCTGCATGTTAGTTTTCAGTGACTTATTGACGAGGACACCCAGTCCCCTTTTGTACATCTACATTTTCTAATCTCTTACCATTTAAGAAATACTCTGCACATCTGTTCCTCCTACCAATGTGGATAACCTCACATTTTTCCACATTATAATCCATCTGCCACGTTCTTGCCCACTCACTAAGTCTGTCCAAATCCCCTTGAAGCTGCTTTGCATCTTCCTCACAACACGCATTCCCACCTAGCTTTGTGTCATCTGCAAATTTGGAAATATTACATTTTGTCCCCACATCCAAGTCACTGATATATATATTCTGAACAGCTGCGGCCCAAGTATTGATCCTTGCGGTACCCCACTAGTCACAGCCTGACAATGCGAGAATGACCTGTTTATTCCTACTGTCTGTTTTCTGCCTGTTAACCAATCCTTAATCCATGCCAGTATATTGTCTCCTATCCTATATGCTTTAATTTTGCTAACCAACCTCCTGTGGGGGACTTTATCAAAAGCCTTCTGAAAATCCAAGTATACTACATCCACTGACTCCCCTCTCATCCAGTCTCATCAAAAAAACTCCAACAGGTTCATCAAACATGATTTCCAATTCCTAAATCCATGTTGACTATGCCCGATCAGATCATTATTATCCAAGTGTCCATTTATTACATCCTTTGAATAGATTTTAACATTTTCCCTATTACTGATGTAAGGCAAACAGGTCTGTAGTTCCCTGTTTTTTCTCTCTCCCTCCCTTCTTAAATAGTGGGGTGACATTTGCTACCATCCAATCTGCAGGAACCGTTTCAGAATCTTATAGAATTTTGAAAGATGATCACCAATGCATCCACTATCTCTTTCAACACTCTGCGATGTAGAATATCAGGTCAGGGGACTTGTCAACCTTCAACCCCGTTAATTTCTCCAATACAACCTTCTTACTAATACTAATTTCCTTCTGTTCCTCATTCTCCCTCGTCCCTTGGATCTCTAATTCTGGGAGATGTCTTGTATCTTCCTCAGTGAAGACAGACACAAAGTAATCATTTAGCTTCTCTGTCATTTCTCTATTCCCCATTATAAATTCTCCTGAGTCTGCCTGTAATGGACCCACATTTGTCTTAGCCAGATGTTTCCTTTTTACGTACCTATAGAAGCTTTTGCAGTCCGTTTTTGTTTTCTGCTAGTTTACATTCATATTCTATTCCCCCTTTCTTTATCAGTTTCTTGGTCCTCCTTTGCTGTATTCTAAAATCCTCCCAATCCTCAGGTTTATTACTATTTCTCGAAACTTTATAGGCCATTTCTTTGAATTTTGTACAATCCTTAATTTCCTTTGTGCCCTGAAGGAATTTATTGTTGCTGTAAACTATGTAATAATTCTTTGAAGTCTATCCATTGTCTATGCACTGTCATACCTTTTAATGTATTTTCCCACTCCACCTCAGCCAATTTGCCCCTCATACCGTCATAATTTCCTTTGTTCAAATTTAACACCGTGGCTTCAGATTGAACTACTTCACTTTCAAACATAATGTGAAATTCTATCATATTATGGTCACTCATCCCTAAAGGTTCTTTTACAACAAGATTATTCATCAGCCCTTTCTCGTTATATAATACTAGATCTAAAATATCCTGTTCTCTAGTCGGTTCCTCAGCATTAGTGCTCATTAGGTTTACCCAGTCTATGCGCAGATTGATGTCAGCCGTGATTACTGTATTACCCATGCTACATGCTTCTTTAATCTCCTGATTAATACCATGCCCCACACTACCGCTACTGTTTGGTGGCCTAAAACAACTCCGACCAATGTTTGCTGCCCCTTGTTATTTCTTAGCTCCACCCAAACAGATTCTACATTTTGTTCTTCCGATCTGAGATCCTCCCTTACTAATGTACTGATCCCATCCTTATTATCAGTGCAACACCTTTTCCTTTTTTCCTGTCCTTCCTAAATGTCGAATATCCTTGAATATTCACTTCCCAGTCTTGGTCACCCTGTAGCCATGTTTCATTAATGGCAAGTAGATCATACCCATTTACCTCTATTTGTGCCTTTAAATCATCTACCTTGTTACGAATGCTGCGTGCATTCAGGTAGCGTGCCCTTAACCTTGTTGTCTTGACATTATTCTACATTCTAAACATAATTGGTACTTGATTTTGTTTCGCCTGCCTTCTAATGTTGCTTGCTACTTTTCTGCCTCCTGTTACCAGCTGTACTTCCTTCCAATTTGAGTTACCCTTCAGGTTCCCATCCCCCTGACAAGTTAGTTTAAACCCTCCCTGTGAGGATATTAGTTCCGGTCCTGTTGAGGTGTAGCCTGTCCATCTTGTACAGGTTCCACCTGCCCCAGATCCGGTCCTAATGCCTCAGAAATCTGATGTCCTCCCTCCTACACCAATTCTCCAGCCACCTGTTCAATTGATCAACCCTCCTATTCCTATGCTCACTAGCATGTGGCACTGGGAGTAATCCTGAGATTAGTGCTTTGGAGGTCCTGCATTTTAATTTCCTTCCTAACTCCTTAAAATCTGCTTTCAGGACCTCATCCCTCTTCCTACCTATGTCATTGGTACCAATGTGCACCACGACCTCTGGCTGTTCACCCTCCCCTGGAAGGATGTCTTGCAGCCGCTCCGTGACATCCTTGATTCTGGCACTAGGGAGGCAACATACCTTCCTGGGATCACGTTTACTGCCGCAGAAACGCCTGTCTGATCCCCTGACTATTGAACCCCCTATCACTATTGCTGTTCCACTCTTTTTTTTTTTTTCCTACCCTCCTATGCAGCTGAGCCACCAGTGGTGCCACGGACTTTGCTCTGGTTGTACTCCCCTGAGGAACCATCGCCCTCACCAGTATCCAAAATGGAAAACTGATTAGCAAGCAAGGTAGACTCAGCGGACTCCTGCACTGCCTGCCTGGTTTTCCTAGACTTCCTGGCAGTCACCCAGTCCCTCTCTGCCTGCATGCTCCTAACCTGTGGTGTGATCACCTCCCTAACTGTGCTATCTATGTCATCCTCTGCCTCGCCAATGCACAACAGTGACTCCAGATGCCGCTCAAGCTTCTGCAGCCGGTGACACTTCCTGCAGATGTGTTCGTCTCGGACACGTGGTGCGTCCATGACTTCCCACATACCGCAGGATGTACATTCTACTTGGCCCAGCTGACCTGCCATCCCTAACTTTAAAAACTATTTATTACAATTAGAAGTAGAATAACTTACCAGTTACTCAGCAATCAGCTTCTTCTGCTGTACCGGAGAGAGAGGCAGCTGCTGAAGGCTGAAAAAAGATAGAAAAAGAAAGGAGCCTTTCCCTCACTGAATTCCCTCATGCACCAACTCCCACTTTACACTCTGTGCACTCAAAGCTCTCAGTGAAGACAAATTTCTTTTCCTAATTAATTTATAGTTCCCCTCCTTCCCAAACACTCTCACTTACCAAACTCCCTTCTTCACATTGTACCCTCCAGCAACACTCAGTGCAGACAAGCAGCACTAAGAGTCCCCTGAATTTATGCTCCTTGTAAACAATGCTGTGTTAACTCTGCTAGAGCTCAGAAACCAGTTTAAGCTAGCTACCCAATTAACTGACTACTGCTACTCTGAGAGCTTGTATATCCCGGTTTAAAATGTAAGAAACCTAACTTTCCTCTTAACTTATACAGTAATTTCAATTAATTGCTAAATGTAAATGAGACAAAAACTAAACTTGAGAGATTAGCCCTTAAAATCCACTTACTTACCAAACTCCCTTCTTTGCACTCTGTGCCCTCCAGCAACACTCAGTGCAGACCATTGTAGCCAGAGAATTGCCTACAGTGGCTTCTTTGCTCGCTCCTGCACCACAGCCTCTGGTGTCCCGCAAGGATCTATCCTTGCCCCACTCCTCTTTCTCATCTACATGTTGTCCCTTGGTGACATCATTCAAAAACATGTCAGATTCCACATGTACGGTGTCGACACTAAGCTCCTCCTCATCACCACCTCTGTTGATTCCTCCACTGTCTGTAAATTATCAGTCTGCGTGTCCTACATTCAGTAGAGGCTGAGCAGAAATTTCCTTCAACTGAATGTTGGGAAGACCAAAGCCATTGTCTTGCTCCTTGCCACAAACTCCGTTCCCCCGCTGCCGACTCCATCCCTCTCTTTGGCAACTGTCTGAGACTGAACCAGACTGTCGGCAATCTTGATGTCGTCTTTGACCCCACGATGAGCTTACGACCACATACCTGTGCCATCGCTAAGGCCGCTTATTTCCACCTCTGTAACATTGCCTGACTGTCACAACCTTCGCTGGTCTTCGGCTGAAACCATTATCTGTGCCTTTGCTACCTCCAGACTTGACCCTCCTCACGTAGTCCTGGCTGGCCTCCCATCTTACAGCCTCCATAAACTTCTCTTCTGAAAGTCTGCTGCCCGTGTCCTAACTGGCACCTAATCCTGTTCACTCATCACCCTGGTGCTTGCTGACATACATTGGCTCCCAATTAAGCAAGGCCTCAATTTTAAAATTTGTATCCTGATTTTCAAATCCATTCATCGCCTTGTGTCTCCCTATCTTTGTAATTTCCTCCAACCCTACAACCGTCTGAGATATCTGTGCATCTCTAATTCTGGCCTCTTCAGCATCCCTGATTTTCATCGCTTCACAATTGGCGGCTGTGCTTGCAGCTGCCATGGCCCTAAGCTCTGGAATTCCCTTCCTAAATATCTGCAACTCCTCCCCTATCAAAGGCACTCCTTGAAACCTACTAATTTGACCAAACATTTGGTCATTGCCCTAATATCCCCTTATGTGGCTTGGTGCCCAGTTTTGTTTCAATTCTCCTGTGCCTCAATTTAAGTTGTCGCTGCAATAGTGGTGGTTGTACCACCCCAACTGAGGGAGTGCTACATTGCTGAAGGTGGTGTCCTTCAAATGAGCCATTAAATCAAGTTCCTTTCTGTCTCTTCTGACGGTTAAGGTGGACATTAAAGATTTGATACTATTTGAAGAGCAAGACACACTCCCAATGTCCTTGCCGGCACTTTCCCAGATCAACATTAAAACAGGTTACATAGTCATTCATCGTATTGTTGTTTGTGGGATCTTGCTGCTTGCTGTATTTGCCCACATGATAGTCATTGATCTACTGTGAAGTCCTTTGAGATTTTTCTATGATGTCATAAATTGCTATTAAAATTATGTATGATGTGCGTATCACATTATGAAAAAGAAAGCTTTTTCTGAAGGAAGAAATAAAGTAAATGACATGGAATAGGTACTTCAGATTGAATCCTGAATGCTCAGTCCTGAAGCAGCATTACAGAGCAACTGAACGAGCAGGTTATATTACCAAAAGTATATTTAATCAGATATTCATTCCGGTATGTGGGTACTTCCAATAGTTCCAGTCTTCGATTTGATGATGTATGGCATATTATTAAACTTCATTTTCTTTTCTCTTGCAGAGGTCTCAGAAATAGAAGCAAATGTTTTCCTTCGACCTTTCCTGGAGGTGATCAGATCAGAAGATACAACTGGACCTATCACAGGGTTGGCACTAACATCCGTTAACAAGTTCTTGTCATATGGATTGATAGGCAAGTATAGTTTTTCTTAATCATAAAATACTCTGCTACTGAGTTCTAACCACTACTAAATTTTGAGTAGAAGACGGTCCTTCAGTTCTCCAAATTCTCCCATCTTTGACTTCTGAGGCTATTGACAAAATTGTTTTAATTTGTGTTTTAAAGATAAGGTTGGAGGCCTGGTAGGATTCCTTCTGACAAACAGCATTTATTTCTTGCCACCTCTTTAAAACTGTCTCCACAATTTAATGATGAGAGTTTGCATTATTTTTATTCATTCTTCATTGAATATTGCTATTGTGAGGCTAACTAGTTTCCAAATCTTTGCTTGGAAATTTTCTCAGATGCCTTTTTCTCTAATAGCTATGTATAATTCTTTCTTTCCATTTCAAGTTCAGAACATTATGCTGTACTCTCGACAAGAGGGTCCTCTGCAGTTGATGAACATTTGAGTGGCCAGGTGTGACTCGGTCTCTGATGTTGCCCTTCCCACTGTGTGCAGAAATTTCTGGCCTTCTGTCCCTGACTCACTGGCACAACTCATGAGCAAGTTTTAACTATTGGGATTTTAGATAGGAAGCCATGGCACTTCCTTACTTCATTTTGACCTAGTCCTTATTCCTCCCACTTTCAGCTGAGTGGTCTGAACTTTGTGCTTCTCCATAGTCAATAGTGAATAACTGCTGGTCTACCATTGCCTGATCAGGTGATTGTTTAAGGTACGCTTGATTGCCAGAAAAAAATACATGAGGTAATTTCCCATTTTTCTTTCAAAAATTATTTTTTTCGATGTAGGTAGTGTTCATCTTTTCAACTATCTGATTTGTAGTTGAATAGTCCAAAAACAAATGGGACATTAATGCTTTGACATGGAGCACAGAGATTTCCTATGCATTTTATGTAGCTTGATGATGTTGCTAGCAGATTAGACCACGGATCAAATGGAAAATAAACTACTTATACTATTAAATTATTCACTATTGTACCTTTCACTTTTTGGAGAGGAGGATGGAGAGGGTAGTGGAGAAACTTCACATTCAGGATATTGAATGATGTGTTTTTCTTCAACCTAAATGTTTTAGTGTGGATTTTAATTGTCAAAAAATACTTTTGGTAAATTTGCACAAGGCTATTTCAATTTACAATGACATTTACTTGTCTGTGTGTGTTTTTCTTCTCATCACATTTGAAGCACTTTCAGAACCCCCAGATGGGGATCAGCTGATTTGCTTTGGTTTCAGTAAAAGAAATTTGGATTTTCTGAGCCTGCAATATTAAAAAAAAATGTTTTTTAAAAGCTGCAGTGTGAGAAGTCAGCTATTATAATGCTACATTACCTATACAAGCAAAGCAATGTGCATGGATCCTGGTATACACTGTGATTTACTGGTATGATTTGCTGCGATAATTGGAGAGAGCTGGAATAGGGCAAGATTGTGTTCGAACATACAGAAAGGAAAAACAGGAAAAGACCAGCTAGCCAATCAAACCTGTCCCACACTGTGATGGTGTAACCTATGGATACCTTGCTGTCATCCACCCCACCATTCCCAACCAAATATCCACATGATTTTCTGGGACAGGCAAATAAATCGAGAGAAACATGCTCAGTGCCATTTTGAAGTGTTTCCAGTGGATTCACACGCACTGCACGAGCTATCAACTTGTTCCATTTGTTGACTACTGAAAAGAAATGCCTGCTGATATCATCTTACCTAGTTGAGTGCTTACATAACCCTCGTCCTCCCATACCCATATAACGCAATTAACTTGGTCACATGGACTGAACCTAATCCTTTCCTTAGTTTACAGATACACAGAATGAACAAGAAAGTTAAGCATGTTGTGATATCTGTGCAGTGGGTCAGAATAGAAAGAGATCTCAGTTGGATCAAATGTATGGTTTTCTCAATTAATTTCAGTTGGCCTAATTTGGAGTTATAAAACTTCACTTCTGTGCTTGTTTCTTGCAATAGCCTACTTTTGCAGAAAAAAACAAGTATCAATTGCTATCATATAACTACATTAAGGCCAAAGTTTTCATGATTTTTTTCCAAACATTATAAACTTTAATAAAAAGCAAAATACTGCGGATGCTGGAAATCTGAAATAAAAACAAGAAATGCTGGAAATACTCAGCAGGTCTGGCAGCATCTGTGGAGAGAGAAGCAGAGTTAATGTTTCAGGTCAGTGACCCTTCTTCAGAACTACTAGTTCTGAAGAAGGGTCACTGACCTGAAACGTTAACTCTTCTTCTCTCTTCACAGATGCTGCCAGACCTGCTGAATATTTCCAGCATTTCTTGTTTTTATTGTAAACTTTAATCTTCCTGTAAAGCAGAATTTTCACTAATTGAAAGGTGCGCACGCCTTGCAAACACATTTTAATTTGTACTTATGCTTGGCGATGATTTATAGTATTTTATGAGTACTACTGTTTTGTACATACCTGGGAATTTGTTAAGAGTCACTGGAAAATCAATTTTTTTTGTGTTTCTCCATGGAAAACTCCAGCATGTTCCTCAAAACTAACAAAAATACAGAAGGGCGGAAAGATTTTACATTTGTTTGAATCCTCTTTCACTTTAAAATTTTCTGAAATACACAGTGGAACCTCCATGCATTGAACTGTAGAGGCTGACCAAAAGCAACAGTATGTGGTGACTTGGCAATATTTAGAATTCTTTCCCTCTTTTTCTCCAGTTAGCCTCCCTTTCTCCTCGTCTGTCATGTCTGATGAACCTGTGATGGCCCAACTCTTCCCTAAGTGGGGAAGTAGATCTCCTCATTACTCCCCAGCACTTGCCTGCTGCTGTCTCTAACTCCGACTCTCAGTTAGCATACCAAACAATCAGCAGCAGAACGGTAATTGTTCTGTGTAGCCCCTGCATCTGCTTAGATTTGGTGGGCCCCAGTGGCATTAGGGTCTCAGTGCTGTTCCTTTGTTTGCTGAATTAATTTTAATTCCTAGAGAGCCAACAGGTGTATCAGAGAAAATTTCAACAGCATTTTTGCAAGGGTGTAGGAGTGAGCCAAAATGTCAGTTCTATTCAGGTGTAGAATATGGCAGCATTCTGTTTTGTGTGTATTTCTGTATGTATATATACACGCACACATATAATCAGCACTCAAGCATCTCCCATGGCATTGCACAATTTAAAAGCTGAATGGTAAACTGTTTTATAATGGAAGGAGCATAAGTTATTATTTTGTGGCCTTGCCATGTGTTAAGCCCGCTTTCCCCTTTCAAGTTGAATTATTGTAAATAAAGAAATCCTGGGGTCAGTCGGAGTTTAATTGTCTTTTAGGAGGGGAATCTTCAGACTGGAATGTGTATCAATTTCCAAGCAACAGGTACAACAAGCTGACTATATTGTGTCTTCATTAATCTGCTCTCCTACAGCATGCTTTTGAAAATTCACTGTTAACTCTCAGTGCCATATTGGTGTTGAGAATGTAACTGATGCTGAGAAGTGTCTCTTCAGCTGAAACATTCATTTTAATTTTATGTGCAGTGGTTACTATAGTGCTTTAGTGATACTGTTTCAGTATAATATGACTGAATATCTCCTTCAGATTGAGCCACATGGGACTCGTTTGTTGAAGGATAATGTACAGTACAGTGCTGCCAGCCATCAGTAATCCCCCTTAGAGGAATGTTGAGTTATGAAGCCCAATTCCATCTTTTTTGTGTGTATAAAAGTTTGCTTTGTCTTTAATCTATATCTTTATAACCAATGTAGGTTTATTTTTAAAGTTTAGAGTTCAAATTAAGGACATTAACTAAAAATGGGCTTCATTTGCATTAATTCTAATAGTTGCAAGTTGATCTTGGATTCACACCAGGGTAAAATCTATATTTACTGAGAGATTTGAATACTTTGCTTGAAATTCTAAATTTTCTATTCAAAACATAATGTAAATTTTCTTTTTATTGTGTCCTGCTCCCTGAGGTTGTCCTTGCACACCAGCTAATGTGAAAGTGGTATTTGTGAATAAGTTGAAAGATTTATTGGAGGGAGGGCTAAGGTTTTGGTAAACCAACTTGAGTAAATAATTATTGCACGCCAAGAAGTGGAAAGGAAGTAATGTTCAGGATAAAGAGAGGATGTGATTATAGAAAGTTCAGATAAGGAGATGTGGAAAGGTCAGTTGAAACATTTTGATGCCAAACTAAGGAGCATTGAAAATAAGCTATTGGACTGAGAGGCATATGCAGCTTGTGAAACAGGTATGCCACAGGTAGAAATATGGCTCCAACCACAAGATGGGCAAGAGGTGAGGCTGAGAATTGTGGAATGAGAAAATATATTTCCAGTGATGAGAAAAAAAAACACGAAAAATGGACGATGAAAAGACAATATATTCAAGAGGAAAAGAAAAAATTAGATAATCCATCTTTTTAAGTTTCCATCGCTTCAACCATTGCTTCAAAATTGTGTAAATCTGATTTTCTCACGATGTGTTTTTGCAGTTTTTGTCCACACCGATGACCAGAACGAATGGGTGACTGAAATCAAAGAACATTTTGTTAGACTGAGAAAACTTGAGGTTCACTTTATAGTTTCTAAAACTGAGGAAGCTTTTACACCATTTTTGGGCCTCCGAGTTCTGAATGGTTGTCCATTTTCAGATTATAAGAACCGTATAATTGGAAATCCCGTTGCTACAGTCAGCCAGAGCTACTGTACTCTGACACTGATCAGCGATGCACACAAAAAACCCTCTATCACTTGTGTAGAGAATGTCTCTGACATTGAACCAAAGGAGGTCACTCAGTTCCTAGCACTATGATAATTTGTGACTAGCCTTGGTTCAGTGGGTAGCCCTGAGAAGGTTGTGGTTTCAAGCTTCCCTCCAGAGAACTGAGCACATAATTTAGACTCTCACTTCAGTTCAGTGCTGAAATAGAGCTCCATTGTCAGAGGTGCATTTGGATGAGATGTTAAATCAAAGCCCCGTTTCCTGCTTCATGTGGATGTAAAAGACCTCGTGGTATTTTTCGAAGTAGAACAAGGGAGGTTTCCTGTTGTATGGCCAATATTTATTCCTTAATCAAAATCGATTTTTAAAAAAACTGGCCATTTATCTCATTGTTGTTTGTGGGACTTGTGTGCAAATTGGCTGCTGAGTTTCCTTTCTTTACTACAGTGACCACACTTCAAAAGTACTGTCAAGAAAATCCCATATGCCAAATGAGAAATGTTAATTTCATCGGTTGCAAACTTGCATTAGACTTTTAATGGAAAAAATCCTACAGTAAGTTATTAAAAAAAAAAAATTAGCAGCCAAGATGGCCACTGCAGTTTGCATCTGAAATACCAGGAGATTAAACTGCCGGCAGTAGTCTGAGAAGCCCTGGACCCAGAACAATAGCTTGTCTAAGTAATTGAATTACCTAGGATTGCTTCATTAGCACGGCAATCAAGGCCATCCTGGCACATTGACTTTGAAAGAGCAAACCCCTCCGAGTGTAAATATTGGCATCCTGGAACCTGGGGTGCCAATTCTGAACCTTGTATCTCATTAGAAACAAAGGGAATTGAGAGAACCATGTAACCGTCTGTCCATCTCTGCAAAAACAGGAGTTTTGTTACACTCAAAGAAGACAAGGAGTAACTGAAACTGCAGTAGCAGAGAAAGCTGCGTGCTTCCCTTTCTCTCTTTTTCTCTCCCAGAAAACATCAGGTTTGAAAACCATCTGCGACTGTAGACTCTCCAAGCCTACAAACTGCAACAGCCAGTGAAGAGGGGAAAAGAGCCAACTACAGTTCTGCCTTCAAGAAAACCCTGTGCAAAGTGCGCTTTGACAATCGAGGAATTCAAGAGTACAGCCTCAGCCGATGGCTACCGGATCATCCACTTCACAGACTATGTATTTAGTTCCATTTATTCTGGATTTTAATCCAACCACCAAATCTATTTTTCCCACTGTAATCTATTTGCATGTGTGTCATTCTTGTGTGAATATGTGCATGAATGCGTAGCGTATTTTTAAATTGGGGTTAGATTGTTAAGTATAATAAACTTACCTCTTGTTTAAACTCAAGAAAACCTGTTCGGTTGGTTCTTTCACGATTGTGGTAAAGGTACAAAGGTAAAACGCTCACAGAGGTGGTAAGCACAATCACTGTTTAGATGGAATAAACACTTCCTATCGAATAAGAGGAAGGGCAAGAAGGGAGGAGCCTGAGACCCCCTCCTCATCTGGCCATAATAGTACTCATTGATAGTTAAGTGCTTTGGGGTGTCTTGAAAGGTGAAAGGTGCTTTATAAGTGTAAATTCTTTCCCGATCGGTGGCAAAAGTAAGATTTTTAGTAAGTCTGTTGCCATTAAGGTTTGCAGTAAAGTGTGACTGCTTGTGATAAAGCTCAAGCTCGCTTCTTATATGTTGTGTCCATTTCTTAACTCAACATGTGGGTGGTTCCCGTCATGAACATCTGCAGCATTTTGGATCAGTATGCATTCTCTTGCTCAACATTATTGCCTCAGCTTTATTTAGCTGAAGACTATAGTACTGATTTTTTTTTTTTTACAAGTTAACATCCTGGAACGATGCAGCACAGAAAGAGGCCATTCAGCCCATCATGTCTTTGCCAGCTCTTTGGTAGAGCTCTCCAATTAGTCCCACTTCCCTGCTCTTGCCCATAGTCCTGTATTTTTTTTTCTTCCAGTTCTCTCATCAATGTTACTATTTTCACCACTCTCATATTCCAGATTGTAACAACTTGTTTTATTTACTCGTGTCACCTTTGGTTCTTTTGCCAATCACCTTGACTCTGAGTTCTCTGGTTACTGACCCTTCTGCCACTGGTAACCATTTCTGCTAAATTACTATCAAAAATAGTTAAGAATTTTGAATCTCTCTATCAGATTTCCTCTTAACCCTCTCTGCTCTCAGGAGA
Source organism: Heterodontus francisci (assembly GCF_036365525.1). Lineage (NCBI taxonomy): Eukaryota > Metazoa > Chordata > Chondrichthyes > Heterodontiformes > Heterodontidae > Heterodontus > Heterodontus francisci. The sequence goes on along the minus strand of NC_090412.1, from coordinate 4,609,777 downwards.
ACAACGTCCGTTGCCAAAATATTTAAATCTTTGGAGTTCCACTGCCATGTTCTGTGCTGCACTGGTGTCATACTAATTGTATGTAGAAGCTGAATAAGTAACAATGCTGAATTATCAGTATGTGTTTATGCCATCTTTTGAAAGAAGTTCAAACATTGCTTTAAAAACTTCCAGCCAGATTATTTCTCTGATCTCATGTGATTCGTAAAAGTTTTTATTTACTGTTGAGGGTTCCACACTCTCTTTGTTGTTTGGAATTTGAATAGTGCTTGATCTGGGAAAGGAGACGATCTTTTATGCAGTGGAGTGGGATTAGATCAGCTGGCTGCCCGGGCCTTGAATCTCTTAAAGAAACTGTTCACTGTGATTATTCTTCTGGGATGACAGCTGTTCCTATTTGGCCTTTGGATTTAGGTAATCTGCTGTTCCTCCTAGTTGCTGCAACTTCCACATGCAACAGGATATTATTAGTCATCCACTGTGGGAATCACAATGGGATCACTTAAAAAAAAAATTCACTCATTAGTCATGTGACTTTGGTAAGGATCAAATAGTATTGCTTGATCAACCAGCAACTAATAGTGAGCAGAGGTGAAGTTCACTCTCTTTGGACTCTATATCCAAGATGGTATTGGTAGCATGGGGCTATTTGGGGAATAGCAAAGATTGAAAGACTGGCATAATAGCATTTCAGAATTCAGGATAGATATTCAAAGTGGATTGTTTTCATGCAAGAGAATGTTCCAGTTTGCAGGCCCTTTTAAAAAAAAAAATCATATCAAAGAATCCTCACATGCGTCAAGAAATTACTAATTATGATGATGCTCTGGACTTTCTGATCCAAGAACAGTCAGTTCTGGCACACTGACCCTCAGATCTTCAAACTGAACCTTTCAAGCGAATGTAATCATTCAAGAAAAGCCAGTTCTTCAGCCAGTGGTAGAAATGTTATTAGCAGCGAGGAAGGTTTCTATCTAGAAAACTTCCCAAACTACATGGGAGTGTTTTGCTACATATCTTGGCTGCTACTTCGATCCATGGCCATGTGATGTGCTTGTTGACATTTAACTATCAGGAACTATTTGTGGATTTTTCCTGAGTTTGCTCAGAGTAAATGCTGGTTTGTTTCAACCTGTCACTTGCCTATTGCATTGGTGGGGCACCATCCCATGGAGTCCCGATACAGGAGAAGTTCATCATGTTGAGTTTATTTGCATTGCAACATGGGGGCGGACACCTGCTTCCACTAGCATTATTGTTACCGTGGCAACTCAAGAAATAGACCCTTGGAAACCTGGGATGCTTTAGCATACTCGTCCGTATATGTAGAGGTTCAACAAATTGTCTTTATGTATTATCATTATTCAATTGATGTTTGCTCTCTACACAGCTTCCTACCCGCCTACCATTTTTTTTTAAACACCCTTCATGGGTTTGGGATTCAACAAAATGTTTGTTCATTTTTGAATCTTGCCACCACTTCCCCTTGGGTAAGAACCAGAAGGTGAGGCCCAGTATGAGGTGATGAGCATATGTAGACACAATATTCCTGTGCTGTGTTGAAGGGGGAAACAAGTTGAGTACAAAAGCAGGAGACTTCTAAAAGGAATATTCCCAGATGATTTGTCTCCTACCGAATGACTGACATTTATCTGATTGTAAATGGAAGTTGTGCTTGAATCAAAGAATGTGAAGGTAAATAACCTAACATTTCTTTTTGCTCTGTTTTATTCTTAAACATACCATAAATTTTTAGCCTTTTTATTTATTTTTGCATTCCCTTGATTGTCCCTTCTATGCTATTTTCCTCTCTGAACTTCATTCCTTGCTCTTTGTGCTTTGTGCAACGCCCCTGATTAGTCCGAGAACTACATCAGTTGCTGTTGATGCTCTGACTTCCTAGCAGCTTCGCTGTTCAGACGTATAACCTGTAAACTCAACTGTTTATCATTGTAATACTGTAGTACTGTAGCCTATTTTTTTTTAACATTTTGCAAATTGAATGCTTAATTTTGATCACTGCGCATTCATGAATAAAGTAGGCACGGTTTCTTGCACAATGAACCGGCAGCCTGTCCCCTCTCGGTTCCAAACAGACATGCACAGCTTCAAATCAAAATGTCTGACCTCCTAAATTTCAATTAAAGTCTCTATGGAGATGTGGCTAAACAAACAGGTTTGATTGAAAATATAAAAAAGGTGTCTGGACACATTACTTAAACCCATCGACTTCCGAACATATATTCAGCACAATGATCATTTTACTTGGCACTGTGTTTTCGTGGCTTCCACAGATGATTGGTACTTAAAGCTGAACATGCTTAGTATAAGGTTTGATGCCCTTTAACACATTATGTACTTGGCATAAACTTTTATGCAGTTTGACAATGCCTTTCCAAGGCAGTTTATTGTTTTAGATCCATTTATTCTGAATCTTTGCTAGTTTTTTTATTCTCACTAAAATAACATGAATGATTTCATAAGGTTCCCCCTGTTCCTTCATGTGAAACGAAGTCACCTTCAGAGGAAGACATAAAACAAAGTAACTCGGTCTTAAATCAACTTTCCCCCAGGGAAAACCAAGACCAAAGATTAAACAAAATGCTTTGATGGGCTGTGAATTCTGTCAAATCCAAACATATTCGTCCTTTTTACCAATAGTATGTTGAATATCAGAATTAAGTCCAGGAACTCAACACAAGTAGATTTTGTTACTGTATGGAGTGATGGGATAGGCAGTATTGTATTTTTCGATGCATATTTTGTGCATTATAAATTAATTTTGTAGTGAGTTGGAAAAGAAACAGCAACTACAAATGTTGTCTGCTTGTATGTAGTGCCACCTGTAGGCTAACGGAAATAATTACTGAAGGTGCTGACCGAAATCTTCCAGTGAATTGGAGTCCTAATAGAGTCGGTGTAATTACAAGTGAGAAATGTCATATTGAAATTATGTTTATAATTTTGCAATGCTTAACATTTGAAAGAAAATTTGAATACTTAAATAAATGTTAATGTTTGTTCCAATGAAATTAGAGAAAGAAAATTAAGGTCAGTTATGTTTTCTTTACAAACAGTTTTAAAATATTCGATAACTTTTTTGGACATTTGGTAATATTTTGGAAAATCATTGTGTACTTGCTGAAATTGTGTGTTTGCCCACAAACATTTCATGAAATTTTTGCCAAATATATAGTTTTGGTAATTTGTCACTGTTTGTGATACTTTCTCTGAAACTTCTCATTCAAAATATATTTTCTCACTGAAGAGGCAGTAATGCAGACTCAAGTTATTTCCTAACCACTTTTTGCTGGCATAACTGGCTCTGAAAAGTGTGCAGTATACAGGGAACAGGAAAAACACACAGAAAAATCAATATGAACAGAAAATGTTAGTATATTATTGGTTTATATAATTCACTTACCATGGAAGTGACTGTTGTAAAATCCAAATGTGCCTGAAAAATACTTGTGTTGAAAAGGAAAATTGTCAAGTTACAATACAGAAAGTGTTGAAAATACTCAGTAGGTCTGACAGCATCTGTGGAGAGAGAAGCAGAGTTAACATTTCAGGTCTGATGAAAGGTCACAGACCTGAAACGTTAACTCTGTTTTTCTCTCCGCAGATGCTGTCAGACCTGCTGAGTAATTCCAGCGCTTTCTGATTTTATTTCGTATTTCCGGCATCCGCAGTATTTTTGCTTTGAAATAAAGCTTGAAAGCAACAGGAAAAGAAGGAAATCTAAGCAATAGGGCCCAACAGTTCTTAGATTGATTGTGCTTCAATCCCAACCTAAGAACTGCTATTTCTCCAAAAATATCTAAGACTCATCTGACTTCATTTACTTCTGTGGCTTTCTCTTGTGATTTTCTTTTCCCCATATAATTCATACCCTTTGTATGTATTCTGCCTTGATTCCCTATTTGGCTCTAGTGAGTAGATGCCCTGAATATTTGAATTGCTTTGTCATTATGAAAATAATTATCAATAAACTTTGCTCGTGTTCTTGTGACTTTGGAATCTTTATTTACTCAACTTGATACCCAAGATCAAGTCCACTTTCCTCAATCTTAAGTTACTGAGAACCTCTATCATTTTTGTTGCCTTATTAAACTGTTGGCAATTATATCTTTCCCATAGTAATTCACACAGATGGGATTTAACTAGTACCATATAGAATAAAAACTTCTCACTGGAGGCATGGAAAACCAAGAAGGGATCTTATTCAGCTACATTACTCATCACCCCATCCTTGCTGGCCCCATCTCCCAACATACTGTGTTCAAATCCTTAACCTCCTTCACAAATCTCTCCCTGGCTTGCTTCATCTATACCCTCCTGCAGCACCTCGCTGAGCATGCACTCTGTGATGCCTTGACTCTGGATCCTTTGCAAACTCGCCTAATCCTGTTTGTCCTCTGTCCATCCTCTACTCTAGCTTAGTCGTGCTCTCTCTAGTGTTAAGTGCCCTGCAGTGTTATTTTTTATTAGAAGTGCCTCTACAAGTATAAGATGTAATGCAACTGAAGATGTTAAACAATAGAGAGATCAAATTTTGAAATCTGAGGCATTTTCAGTGTAGCACTTAAATGGGACTTAGTGGTGAGTGCTTCATCACTGTGAAGTAGTCTTCTCTGCTTCTGAGTTGTCTGAAAAGTAATTGGAATGCCAAATGTCAGTGTGCATTTCTTTTTAGCTACTTTTTGGATGAAAGAAAATATGTATTTGGTCAAAAGACAGTGGATGAGTAAAGTGTGATTTTGATCAGAACATTTGTTTTGGTCTCTTAAATATGTGAGGTTTGGTAAAGTCAGCCCACTTCACAGATCCTGTTCTTAAAAACTCTAGAATAAATCATTAGTCAACCTTGGGAGATGTTTGTGGAAGTTAAAATGAAGCAGTGTGTACTTGGAAGGAAATAAGATTGAAAAGGGCAGTTTCATTGTTAAATAAAACTGAAATTTTAAGGAAAATAGCTCCCACCCATGGGTTTATGTGTTTTGCTTGAGAAGTTTGACTTTGAAAAAGAATGAAATGATCTGAAACTTGAGAAATTAAAGGTAAGACATTCGACTAAAAATTGGTCTCTGAAGTTCTGTTTGACTATTGTCCATGTCTTCCATGCTTACTTGATAGCAACAGTGACTGTGCTTCAAATGTATTTCATTGTATGTGGAGCATTTTTGGAACGTCTTGAAGCATGTGGTAAGATGTTGTTTTAATATATGTTCTCGTTTCTCTTTCTTGCTTCCTTTTCCTCGTTATAAATGTAGATTTATCTTAGCAACAGTATCATCAAAATTCTGAAATTGTAAACCATGTTTAGTTTCAGTTTCTGCATTTATGTTAGGATCCATTTGCATTCCAGGGCAAAAAAATCCCCCTATTGATGACATTAAATAGGTTTCTCCTCTATCCCAAAGAACAGATAGTTTATAGTTTAAAATCTGCTACCTTACAAGAAATAGTGGTTTGGTTGCTTTGTGAAGACAAGCGTAATTAAGAATTAAATAAACTTGCACTTTACTGCCGCAAAACCAGACCAGTGGCAACACCCAGCAAGTCCAGCAGCATCTGTGAAGAGAACAGAGGAATTGATGTTTCTGGTTTTGTTTCAGATTTCCAGCATCAGCTGTTTTACTTGCTTATTCGCATTTTACTATGTTAATCCTTGCTGTGGAATATGTGAGAACTCCTGTAATATGCTGACATTTGTTCAATGATCAACTTGATTTAAATTTAAAAAAGAAACTGGCAGAAACTAATCTGTTTATGCAGCCATGCAGCTCTCTGTACTGAGCACTTCTTTCGCAAACCCCTCTCCCTCCCTCTTCTAACTCTTTCATTTTCCCTTGCCTCCACATTCCCATAGCAACTATCCCTTTCCCATGCTCCCCCTTCAACTGTTTCTTTTCTCCTTATTCCCCTCCCTTTCTCATCCTTCTGTTGTTCCCACCACCCCCATAACCCTCTCCCTCATTTGGTCACTGCAGTGTATCCTTTTTGAATTTGGAGGAATTGAGGTAGCTCTTTAATAAGTTAAATTGGCATATTTCATTTGACTGCGAAGCCCTACTTTGAAGTGAACCCGAAACACTATTTGTGGAAAACAAGGCAGTGAATGAATGAACTGCTGGGCCTCACAAGTTTTGCTTTTTTGTGTGATGGCATGATAGTTAATTATAGTTTATGGTCAGTGCAGTGAAAACAGACCAGTTGGTTTCTGAAAGAGCACCTGTAATGCCAAGTTTTAGCAATTACCTTTCTTTCAGTTCATTCAGCGATGGCTTTTGTGTAGTGCCAGACACAAATAAAAAAGGAATTACTTCCAGAGATCAAGTGTCTCTACGCACCCACGTTGTAAAACCCTTAAATTCTTTGGTGCTTTTTGTAAAATTAACTTTTGATACTGTCTTTGTTCATTTTGGTTAAATGTGATGGGGATTCGAACACAGCACAGGCAAAAGATTACATGTAACTTTTTTTAACATTCGATATCAATAGTAACGCAGTATGATATCGTAACCTAGCTTTCCTTTTTTGGTGATGTGAATCTCACTCTTTGCTGTCTTCCACATACAACCTACAGCTAACCTTTTAGCAGGCCTTTGCCAGTGTTCATTTTAAGTGAACTGTTAGGGAATCTTGCACTCACCACCCAACACCCACCCCACCCCCCCACCTCGCCTCCCCCCGCAAACTTGAGCTCATCCAAAACTCTGCTGCCCATATCCTAACTCGCACCAAATTTCATTCACCCATCACCCCTGTGCTTGCTGGCCTACCTTGGCTCCCTGTCTTGATTTTAAAATTCTCATCCTTGTTTCAAATCCCTCCATGGCCTTGGCCCTCCTTATCTCTGTAACCTTCCACAACGCTCAGAGAGATCTCCACTTCTCCAATTCTAGTCTCTTACACATCCCTGATTTTCATCAGCCTTCAGTCGCCTAGGCCCTAAATTCTGGAATTCTCTCCCTAAGCCTCTGTACCTCTCTCTCCTTTAACACTCTTCGTCAAAACCTACCTCAGTGAGCAAGCTAGTATCTCCTGCGTAACTCTGTGTAAAATTTTGTTCGATAACACTCCTGTGAAGCACCTTGGGACATTTTCCTATGTTAAAGGCACTGTAGAAATCCAAGTTGCTGTTGTCGGGAAGCACATAATTGAAGCTTGGTGACAACTCTTCCTCTGTTCTAATCTTTTTTCCCTCCACTGCATCTGTTTCATGCCTCCCTACATCAATATTGTTGAAATTAGCAGCTTAGTGACATGGGGTTGAAAAAAGATGCTGCATTTATAAAGCATCATGTCTTAAGTGCTTCAGACAGTGAATTTTATTTGGAGGGTTATCGACTATGTTGTGGGCCAAGATAGCCATGCTGCACTAGCAGCATCAGAGAGTAGTGAGATGAGTAACCTACTCACCTGTTTTTGATTGAAGCAGATTGCCAGATGAGCTGCAGACTTTTTGAATAGTGCCATGGGATCTTTAATGTTCATTAGAACCACTAAACAGGTGACGAGACCTGTACAATTGCTCTGGTATACATACAACGAGAGTCTCCAATGGGTTCATCAGAATAACTCCAGAGCACTGAGACCTAAAGCGTAGCTACCAGACCCGAACCGACGACGTGCTGCCGGAATGGAGGATCACGACATTTGGACAAGATAGAGCACAATAACCCTGTTTGATATAATTAACTTTATTATGGTAGTCGGGTCGGGTGCGGGAAAAAAATCAAAGGACTCTGGCCCGGGTCAGGTTTGGGTTGGATGTGGGCGGGCCGGGCCTGGGTTGGGTTTCAATTTCACACCTGAGCAGGCCTTTACTGGGACCGTTTTGTTGGCACAATGCAGATGGCTGGTAAGGTAGATTCAATGACTTTGCCACTGTACAACATTCTAGGCCTTGGTGTATTGTATTGTAATGTAAGATAATCTCTGCAGTCAAAAAGAAACCTGATGTTTTTGGGAGTGTTTTACTGTAAATATTGGAACTTCAGCATCTAATTGGCTCCCTCTCACCCAGTGTGTACATTTAGCTGCCCAATATCTCTAAGTTTCAGCAAACCCAGGAATTTGGCAGAAAACCCTGGGTACTGTAGTTTGTCTTACTGCTCAGACCATGCCTTCAACATAATTTTCACCGACTTCTGATGGCAGTGAAAGCGAAACCTTGCTAGACCTTGGTTAAACCGATTAGTTAACCAGTAAGCAGATAATTGAACATAAGCAATGATGCACTGTAGAATTACAAAGTTAACCAACTTAATTCCATCTTCAGAAAATAACAGTTGAATCTGTTCTGCTGAATCAAGATGTAAGCTCGACGTAAGATGCCTCTATGTTAACCATTATGTGATAGCTTAGTTTTTTTGTTGTGTCTGTGGTTTCAGACCCACTTTCAAGAAGAAGGCTGAGAAATAACTTTTTGAAATTTGACTGAGACAAAAAAATTTCAAGAGTTATCTCAAGCTCAAAGAGCTGCCAACGAAACAGATGTTAATTGTATTCTCACCCTCTTACATTTTAAATTGCCTCATCCAGAGAGGGCAATTATCATACCCCCAACTATGATCAGCAAACACAGCATAGACCTTCTGTGTCATATGGCTTAATTCAATATTGGGGAAAAATAGTTTTTAACCCAAAGCAGAGGATCTCCATAATAACTAGTAGAAATGTCTTCTCTGAAGTATAAGAGTAAATTTTCACTTTTAATTCAGCAACTTTTATTTAGGTCATAGTGAAAATATCTTTTATTTTGCTCTGAGTTGTGGTCAAAAAATATTTTTTTTTCCCTGTTATAATGCCATTCCCTTCTTTGTTAGGATCAAATGTTTGCACTGAGAGTGTTTCAATAGACGCATTTTTACTGATTTACATCTGACATTGGCTATTTCCTGAGTATTGCATTAACTGGTGTGAATACATGATGTTAGGTAAGTGACCATGCAAAATTGTTCCATTGAAAGATGGCCTATTTAATGTAGCAGTTGGGTAACGTTAAACAGAGAACTTACTAAATGTTGACCCAGTTGTCAGTATATGAGTCGGATCCTAGTAAATACCATTCTATGCTCGTGGATCTTTGCTGAGCAGATTGTTAAAATATGTGTCAGGCCATATCGTTTATCAAGGTTCAGAATCAGCAGTAGAAGTGATTTTGTGTTGTGAGGAAAAAGTAATCACATAAGTAATTTGGTCATTTGATGAGTCAGATTGTAGGATCTAATCAGTGCTGATACTTTTTCCTGAAAAATACAGTCAGCAGTACCTGAAGAAGTTACTAATGGCATTGCTGGTAGTTTTGAACTGGTAGACTACATTTGTAGCACATTACAGAAACAGGTAAATATTAGCTGGTTTGGAGATTGATGCTCCTTTGAACTGCATTATCCCAACCAGCTGCAATGGATGTGTGTCTGATTTATAAACAACACTTCTTCTGTTGCTGCCAGTTTAAAAATTTTTATTAATGAAAGAGCATCCTATGACCAAAAGATGATTGTTGCAGTGGCGTACCATTGTAATAATTGTCCAAACACGTAATGTAATAAATGAATTACTGCTTTTTACCTTATTACTAGTGTGAATGGAGCAGGACCCCCAGTTTGAATTACTGCCTGGAGTTCTGCCAACTATTTGTTAAACTTTATGAAGGTAATATTTTTGAGTTTATTCTACTGGTGGGGGGCCTCACCTGCCAGCTACCTACATTTGGCAGTCTCCGGTCCGCTGCCCTTGTTTATTTGTCTACTAAAATAAACAGTCAGGAAATCGCGGGCAACTGGCTTGGTTTGTGTGTGCGTGATGCTGCCTGTCGGTCGCACAAACTTCGATATTTGCTTATACGATCCAGTTAGCGGTTTGTTGTTTTTATATTAAACTTTTCACCATGTGCTGGGCATGCTGAGCACAGTAGAAGTGTTCAACTTTGTTGAGCGTTTAATAACTAGATGCGTCACCACATTTTATTATTAGATTTTACATTTCCTTTCCAGTAGATTTTGAGAAAATTAATTATACACCTATGTATTGTAGCACTGTTCTGTGGAGCTCAATGTATTCATAGTGTAGAAATATTCTCTCTACATAACTGAGCTGTACATTACCTTTCTGCTTGGGCAAGCGGTACTACAGTTCTTTCTGGCCATAGCAACTTAAGGAAGCTCACAAAAGTTCATCCAGTTCTATTTCTGGTCAACCTGATAGTAGTTAGCTGTATGTTTCCTTCCTGTTCATTGTGGAACTCCTTCCTCATTGATGGCAGTAACATTATTTATAATCAATAAGATCTTGTGACGGCAATGTAGTGAGAAGGTTATTGATTTTTCAGGTTCTTGTAAACCTAATGTGAATTTAAAACTTCCAACCTTTTACTGTAATGTAACTGCATTTTTCAGTAAATGACTCTTGAACTTCAGAATACTAAGACCATGTGCTTTAGAAGCAGCAATGATTTATTATATAGCTATTTATTCCTACATAATCCAAAAGCATCTCTTCACCTGCTTCTCTGTGCCTCTTAACCCTCAAAATTGTCTCTCTCTCTCTCTCCTCATCTATATCCCAGGACCCCAGAGCCACTTACTGCCACTGCCAGGATTCTTAAGATGCATGGCAGCAGCTTGGGTTGGGCTCATTCTTCTTCCTCCACACACTACAGGAGGATTGCTTGAAAGATTCTGGGGAATCCATGTAATTAGCAGACAGGTGAACATATAATTATGATGTTGCAGAAGGGCAGTAACATACAATGCTGTCCCGTTTATATCAAACCCCAGGACCTGTACCATGGCAATTTTAGGTTGGTTGTTTGAATTAACCCAATGTATAATTAATATGCTGGCACTTTACTGATCATCACAGAAAGTCTCTGACTCTTGTGCAGTAAAGCCTGTTGTGTAGACATGATAAAGTATTGGTTCTATTAATAGATTTAGACTGAAGCAGCTCATTTGTGTTGCAAATTTTAAGCTAATGAGAAAGGCATTCATTTAATACTACCAATTATGATGAAAAGCTAAGGAATTTTTATATTCATGATTTTCTGCAGACCCTTGTCATGAAGGTGCAGCAGAGGGAATTGAAAACATGGCTGATGCTGTCACACATGCTCGTTTCGTTGGCACAGACCCAGCAAGTGACGAAGTTGTCCTAATGAAAATTTTGCAGGTAATGCAGTCTGTAGGTTAATACTAAAGAAAACAGCTGAACCAATTAGTCACTGGTATTAAAATGAAATCTGGTTACTTGGCTAGTAATTAGAGTAATGATGTATTCAGTTTCATTCAAATCCATGTGGGAATACCATGTTTTGGCTTCAGGATTTCTCCTTTGTCTCTGTTGTGAACAAGGGGATTAGATAGTACTCTACATTGTTCTGATTAATTGCTTCTCTTGTCCTCTGTTAATTCTGTACGACTTTTTTTGGGTAACTTTTTCTCTGCTCTTCTGAAGATGGTGAATTATACTGTGGCTTGATTACATGGGCAGACTCCAGACCAAGTCTCAACAGGCATTTGTTTGCCATCCTTGAGAATGAGCGCTGTCAGGCTGGTTAACCATGGGGGCCTCGCAACAAAGACTCAGCAGTTGATGTCCACCCATAATTTTCAGCAGGGGTCACTCAAGACCGATTGAAATTGGGGATCCTGTCTTTTTTTATCATCTTCCTTTGCTCCCAGCTGAAGGATGCTGATGCTATTTCTAGTGCCCTGGTCAATGCCTTAGCTGAGGCTAGCTAACTCAGCATTTAGTTCTTTTTGATCTATATGGCTTTGCACTCCATTTCACAGTGCAGAGACCCATTGAGCCATTTTCAGGGTGAGTCCTTTAAAACTTAAGTATAAATTTGTTGAAGGACAAAAGTGAGTTTTTCTTTCCTTAGGTGAGTAGAAAAACCTTAACTGTTAAGGGAGATAAGGTATAGTACATTGGGGCGGGGAAAGAATACTTTTGAAATGTAGTACTTCTCTCCACCACCCCCCCACCCCCCCCCCCCCCACGCAGAGAGAGACACACACACACCCCCACCCACCCCTGAAATTTGGGTAAGCTTTTATTTGAAATTTAAAGTCACTTTGCATGGAAATTTAGCTTCAAGTTCTGTCAGCAAGTAGTACTGACTTGGATTCCTCCTGAATAATATCCAGGATTAAAAGGTTATCGAACTATGTTGTGCCCTGTGAAGCTATTCGCTGATGAATTTTGGCTGATGTTTGGAAGCCAAAATCAAGAAGTCTTGAAGTAGGAGAAATGGCTTTAAAGATTGATGCAAGGTTTATTTATTTATTTAGAGATACAGCACTGAAACAGGCCCTTCGGCCCACTGAGTCTGTGCCGACCATCAACCACCCATTTATACTAATCCTACACTAATCCCAAATTCCTACCACATCCCCACCTTCCCTATATTCCCCTACCACCTACCTATACTAGGGGCAATTTATAATGGCCAATTTACCTATCAACCTGCAAGTCTTTGGCTGTGGGAGGAAACCGGAGCACCCGGTGAAAACCCACGCGGTCACAGGGAGAACTTGCAAACTCCACACAGGCAGTACCCAGAATTGAACCCGGGTCGCTGGAGCTGTGAGGCTGCGGTGCTAACCACTGCGCCACTGTGCCGAGGTTTTTGAAATCTCTTCTAAATTTACCAGCAAAGGGGAATACTTCATATAAAAAAAAGTTTGCAGCGCTTAAATCTACTTACTGAAATTCTTTTTTTGCAATAAAGCTTCTATTTCAAATTGTTGGTTTTACCTTTACAGATCAGTAACACTGTACCCTTTCACTATAACAATCCAAATTGCCTTGAGGATGAAGTCTTTCTGTGTGCATTAGTATTTCTCCATTAATGTCACTTAGGTTTTTGAAATGAAAACTTTTCTGTAAAATACTATCGAAGTCATGTGCTCAAGAGTAATGTGTTTCTCTCCAGCCATACTACAGATTGGTGTATTTTCATTGTGGGTTTGATTTGATGGTTCAGCATCTACATCATCTACTTGTAGACTCAAACTTTAGAATGCCTAGACTGTGACTGTTTGTTGTGATAGAAAACAGTGTAATTAAGTTTGTGTCTTTAGGGTAAGTTTACAAGAACATTGCTGATTTATGTGGAATGATTTTTTTGCCACATTTTGTGGAATGCTGAAAGTCTATTCTAACACCTTGTGCATGCTTTCAGTTTCTCAACTTCCCTTATGTTGTTGAAAATGGAGAAAGAAAGACAAACTATTTTTTCTCACGGTATTTGACTGTATCTATCAGTCCATAATGCGCAATATATCATTCTGCATCAAAACTCCTCAAATTTTAACCCAACTTAAATGGCTTCTTCTGATCAGGACTTTGACTCCATTTGGAAATGGATAAACTGGGAATGGGTTGCTTGTTGCCTTTTCCATCAGATTATCAAAGGGGCCATCTTTTTAAATTTCATTGAATTTCATGCTCGTTGAAGACAGGTCAGCATCTAGTACATACTTTTACCCCAACTCTGTTGTAACGAATATGTTCAGATTCCATTTTAGTCCCAATTAGTGTTGAATTAAAGGATGTTTTGCGTTGTTGTCTAGTGTCTACTGGGAATTGGGTTGCGCTCGCCAAACATAATATTTAACTTGGGGCCCTTAACAGCCAGGAGAGAGAACTTGAACCTTATTGTTTAGTGTTGAATTCAGCTATTCTGACCTCTTATTGCGATTAATCTGATTGGTCAGGGAGGTTGCAAAAATGATAAATTTGAGTTATTCTTGTGTGCTGTCCATGGTCTGTTGAAGGCTAGCTGAGATTGGGAACCATTGCGTGTGCATTCTCTTAGCTAGAGAATAATATGTGATGATCTAAAGAGGCAATAGAAATTAACTTATTAATTTCCTTATGGAATTTTCTCCCATTCAAAAAAGCAGTTTTTTCACACACTGTATACTTTTCTAGTTAACTGTGCTTTTGTTACTAAAATTCAAAACATAATAATTGGGAAAGCATTTTAGCTTCTATTTAAGGACAAAATAGGAGTATTGTACTCATTCTCCAAAAAGTTGAAATATTGGTGTACTCATTTGCGTTTTGGAACATGTTTGTATGTGTGTGAAGAATGGATCTGTCAATATGCTTTCTGGCATTTGCTTTCAGATGTCTTGAAACTTTGCTGTTACTGGTCCATCAGACCAGCTACAATCTTGGGGTATCATTGTTCAAATTGTATATAGGCAGGAACCACATAGGTGGCCTTGACCTGAAAATAAATAATTACATATTGAGTATATTGCCCTTCAGTTTTTCAAGTAACCATGCAGGTTTGTTCGAGAGCTTTTGAAGGGCATTAACTCTACCAAGTTATCAAATCAGACTGTGCATGAAGTATTTGAAATGCTTTCTGCATGCTGAACAGTGCAACATTCTTCATAAGTTAAACTTATTTTTGATTTGTTCCTAATGATGGTTTTATATTGATGAAAGAGTTGTGTAGACAGAAACTGTTTTATGTAATGTTTGATTATATCTTTTTAGGTCTTAAGAACATTATTACTCACTCCTGTTGGTGCTCACCTAACAAATGAATCAGTCTGTGAAATAATGCAGTCATGTTTTCGAATATGTTTTGAAATGAGGCTTAGTGGTAAGTTTCTCTTGCCTATTTTACCACGATCTGTGTTCCATGCTCTTGCTGGATGAGGGAGCTAAATAAGTGGCAACTCACAGGATCCCACATACAACCTTATATCCCACGCAGGCTGAACATTAAAGATGAAACCATGTAGTGGAGGTCTATGTGGGTTACGCTGTTCACTTTATCATATTTATGTGCAAAGCGTTCTACTGCTGATGGTGCTCTGCAGTAGCTGTTGGGTGTGAAAGGATGGCAACTTGGGAGTAAATCAGCACAAATTATGATTTTTTTGCATGAATGAAATTCACCACTGTTGGTCGAATATTCCTTTTATTCTGGCCATGCAGCTTAGGTTAATTTTGTATGTCATTATCTATTGTTACTTGCAATTGGTTTGAATTCCCTTACAAAGGAGGGCAACTCTAACCAAGAAAGATGATTAAGAAACATCAACTGTGTCTTGAAATAAATCACTGAAGGCCTTTAAAAGTACTTCCATTTTCAGTTGTCTAAACTGCTAAAATTGGCTATATTTATTGTGGATCTAACAGACTATTTTCAACATGTTTTGCAAAATCACAGTGCATTTCTGTATTGGTTGAAAAGTACATACTGCCATCTAAAATTGAATGAGAATTGTGAATAGCCGTGTTTGAAGGCCGTAACTGTGGCTTCAGATCACTGTTAGTCTCTTCTTCAGATAATTAATTAGCGAATTACTTTGTAATTGTAATCAGGTCATTCTTTTTCCTTCACTGGAAAACACACTGATTCTACAATGGACTAGGAAATTATTTTTATGTTTTTCTCTAACTGTGATGAAAGGGCAAGCAGCCTGCTTCTGGTCTCTATTTTTCTGACTGAGCTCACACAGGTGTCCGAGGGCAGCCTGGATATGACTCTTGCTCTGTTTTATTCATGCTCCCCCTCCCCCCACCCCAACCCACCCCAACCCACCCCATTCCTCGTTGAGCAGAAATGCCTAGCCTTTCATGACCACTTTATGCAGCACAGGAACTGGGATCAGAGGTTCATCTGTACAGGGTCTGTGGAGGAGCAATAAGAGCATCAGGAATAGGAGCAGGGGAAGGCCATAAAACCCATCAACCCTGATCTGCCCATTCAACAAGATCATGGCTGATCTTCCACCTCAACTCCATTTCCTCATCCTATC
This sequence comes from Heterodontus francisci, assembly GCF_036365525.1. Taxonomy (NCBI): domain Eukaryota; kingdom Metazoa; phylum Chordata; class Chondrichthyes; order Heterodontiformes; family Heterodontidae; genus Heterodontus; species Heterodontus francisci. The sequence continues at coordinate 4,593,977 of NC_090412.1, read as the reverse complement.
TGCATATCCCTTGATTCCCAAAAATCTATTGGTCTCCGTTTTGAATATTCTCAACCACTGAATATCCACAGCCCTTTGGGGTGGAAAATTCCAAAGATTCACAACCTTCTAAGAGTAAAAGGCAGATCATGCTTGCCTAATCTAATTGAATTTTTTGATCAAGTAACAGAGAAGGTCGATGAAGGAAATGTGGTGGATGTTGTCTATTTGGATTTCAAGAAAGCGTTTGATAAAGTACCACATAAGGCTGGTTAACAAAATTGCAGCTCATGAAATAGGAGGGTTATCGTCCAATTGGATAAAATATTGGCTTAAGGACAGAAAACAGCGAGTCGTGGTAAATGGAGGTTTTTCAGACTGGAGAATGTTGGACAGTGGTGTTCCCCAAGGGTCAGTGCTAGGACCACTGCTTTTTTTGATCTCGGTATACAGATTAGAATTTCAAAATTTGCCGATGATACCAAACTTGGAGGAGTGGCAAGCAGTGAGGATGATACAAACTGTCTGCAAATGGACATAGATAGGCTAGCAGAATGGGCAAACAAGTGGCAGATGGAATTTAATACTGACAGGTGTGAGGTGATGCTTTTTGGCCGAAGGGATAGGGTGAGGCAATATAAACTTAATGGTGTAGTTCTAAAGAGTGTGCAGGAACAGAGGGACCTGGGGGTTCATGTGCATCGATCTTTGAAGATGGTTAGCAAAACATATGAGATCTTGGGCTTCATAACTACAGGCATAGAGTTCAAAAGCAGGGAAGTTGTGCTGAACCTTGATAAAGCTCTGGTTAGGTCCCAACTAGAGTATTGCATCCAGTTCTGATCCCCACACTTTAGGAAGGATGTGAGGGTCCTTGAGAGTGCAGAGGAGATTTACGAGAATGGTGCCAGGGATGTGGGATTTTAGTTACAAGGTTAGGTTGGAAAAGCTGGTGTGTTCTCCTTGGAGCAAAGGAGATTGAGGTGAGGTTTGATAGGGATGTACAAGATTATGATGGGCTTAGATAAGTTAGACAAGGAAAAACTGTTCCCATTAACTGATGGTGCAAGGACTAGGGGACACAGATGGAAGCGTTTGGGCAAGAGATGCAGGGGGAATGTGAGGAAGAACCTTTTTATGCAGCAAGTGGTAATGACCTGGAACACTCTGCCCACGAGGGTGGTGTAAATAGACAATCAATGATTTCAAAAGGAAATTGGATGCTCACTTGAAGGAAATAAACTTGCAGGACTCGAGGGATCGAATGGGGGAGTGCACTGACATTTCTCTACGGAGAGCTGGCATGGACCTGATGGGCCGAATGGCCTCCTATGCTGTAAATGACTCTTAAAACATTCCTCCTCTTCTCTGTCCTAGAATGTTAAGTTCTGAGAGGTACTGTAAAATCAGTGGCACTTAGTCAGTGAAAAATATTTCTTTTCTAGGTGTTTTTAGTATATCATGGCCATAGTATAAGTGATTATAAGTAGCCTATAGTGGGACAAGTTGAGAGAAACCCCCTCTGGTCAATTACTGCGCCTAAGTGGAACAAATTTCTGTTGAATCCTGTTAGGAATATTTATTTCATGATATTTAGTTAACCAATGATGTATTTATCACAAGAGCTATTTTGCGCAGAAGGTGTATTGCTAGTTGTGTGGTGTGAAAAATCTGGTTGCATTCCATGCAAGTCATCAAAGGACCTCTGCAGAATTGTGTTGACCTAAGTTTTCCATTCTAGCTGAAGGATGCCTTTTATGATTTAACCCTTCGGGTACTGACAGAGCACTTCACTTTTAAAAAAAAAAATACTTTTCAGTAAGGTATGAGTTAAGTGTTAAATGGCTCTTTATTTCTCCTAGTTTCTATTTTCTAAATGTCATACTGTTGGAGATATATAGGTATTGTTTGCAGATATGTGATCAGAAATGTGTATTTTATTTTAAAAGCAGTAAAAGGGCATTTCGTACTCTGAAGGGATAAACAGACAGCTGCTCACACAATGGCTGACGGTGCACTAGTGCCATCTTCCTTCTGTTTGTGTCAGACAAATGCATCGAGTTTAATTTAAAATGGTTTAATAAGCTCTGCTTAATCCTTGGTAAACAAAACTAGGAGGGAGGTCTACTTGTTGGAGCCTCTTGATAATATCACAATGCATAATGACACCTGTGTTATTTGTTTTTTCTCTCTGCAGAGTTATTGAGGAAATCTGCTGAGCACACACTGGTAGACATGGTGCAGCTGCTGTTCTCAAGGTAGACTACTGAGATTAACCTGTCATAGTTCTCCCTTGGGGCTAACCAAGGGCAGCTAACTTTGTGTGCCTTGATACCTTAATAAAAACAAAGGTGGACTTGCTTTAGTTAATCCTCGTGCTGCTGTTTTGTTCTTGAGCAGTGCAAATGTAAGAGCATTTTTCTTGACCGAAAGAGGCTTTTATTATTTATCATTTGAACCAGTAATATTGTTGAACAGGTATGTCATCTGATATTGTTGGATTGTAACTTTTTCCTGTGTATCCTGCTGTTGAGATAAAGTTTGAAGATTCATGAGGTGTGAATTGTTTATGTGCCTAAAATTTTTTTATATCTTTTTATTCCGTGTGGTCTCCACTTAAAAAAAAAATTATCATCTCTCTGTCTTCCTGCCTCATAGTTTTTCACCACCTTCAAATCTCCTCTTTCTATTTCCTCAGTACCATTTCCCAGGTTGAGCTGACAGGCAGATGATGTACTTACAGGTCTTTTGCCGAAATGATTCTTGAGACAGCCATTAGGGCGTGTATGATGATGCAGGGACAATTTGTCCTCGGACTTGTTTATGTGCAGTATAAGCTGACTGTAATGGACTGGTTGTGCATGGGTGTTCTCTGTTCAAAGTAGCTGCTCAACTTACTTTTCAAAGCACAGTAAATCTAGCAACTTAATCTTCATCTCCAGGGTTAGTTGTGGCTAGCTAGTTATCGACAGCTCATGCTGCAGCTCATTCCGCCACTCAAATTTAAGTTTCTATGTTAATTCTGATTGAATGTGATATTGCCCCCCTTGGACGTCAGGGTGACCAGCTGGAGTGTGGCTGTGTGTGTTCGTGACTAAGTGGATTTGGGATCCTGCTGGTGTTCTTTATCTGACCCTGAATCCCAAATAAATTAGTTGCTTAGAAGGGATGCTATTTTTCAATTGAAGTGTCATTTTGTTTCATCGCAAGTAATATATTTACTATTGAAGTTGTGAATTTGATTTGGGATTCAAATTTTGTCCATTGTAAATGGTTATCCGTGATTTAACTGCTGTACTTTTCCTCCCTCCATGTCTCTTCTCTGTCCCTTTGGGGAAGTAACTTCCTTCTTTGGCCTGTCTGAAATCATAGATTTGCTACGCAAGGTTATCATAGTAATAAGTCTGTGTTCTACTACTCTGACATACAGCAATAATCCAGTTAAGTGCTGATGCTACCAGCCTCCTTGTGTGCGTTAAAAAGTTGAATCAAATTTTTCTTCCAATGGTGCACGAGCAATGTTAATTGCATATATTAGTTTCCAATGTTGTAATATTTCTGTCCAGTTATGCAAATATAGTTACATGTTCTGGAACTGTCACTTTCTAGACAGTCAGTGATTATCCTAAAATATTAGCAGGTTAGTATTATGGAAAAATTAACTCAGACTGTTGGAAGGTCCAGGGTCATAACTGTGTCTGTAGATCATTGATGGGGAGCATTTTCAGCTTGTGTCCATCCTTTTCAAACTTTCATTTGTTTTTAATATTTAATTTGACCTAGTATTTATTTTCAGTGCCCTGTTTATTTGATTAAAGCTAACAGTGAATTTCTCTTCCCTTTTTACTCGTCCTCATCATGTCTCCTATAGTCCATTTTGAAGGCAGCAAGGAAGGTGAAAACAGGCAAGCATTCTTCTTGGACATGACCAGGGCAATTTTGGGCAAGTTTTGTATCCCATAAACTGTGAAGAGGTTTCTGGCACTTAAAGTAGGCCTGCAGGGATTGATGTGGACGATAAGCAAATTTAACTGCAGCATGCTCAGAGTTATAGATAGGGTGTGCATGGAGAAACTGTGTCTAACTGTGGGTGAATCCAGATCAAGGGGGTGTGAATACAAGATAACCACCATCAGATCAAATTTAAGAATTTGGAAGAAGTTTCTTCTCACAGTGTGGTGAGAATGTGAAACTTGCTGTCAAATGGAGTGATTGGAATAAATAGCATTGATGCATTTAAGAGGGAGAAAGGTATAGAGAGATATGGAGGCAGGTTGGGAAGAGATATTTAGGGTGAGAGGAGTCTTCTGTGGAATATAAACACCGGCATAGACTGGTTGGGCTGAATGGCCAGTTTCTGTGCTGTTGATTCTATGTAAATTCTATCTGTATTTCTGGAATTTCAACTATCTTAATCCTTGGTGATTGTCAAGAGCTTCAGATCTCTTTTCTAGTTACTGGAAACATGGCATCTCTTCAAGTCCATCTCACAGAACAATTGTCATCATACTTGTGTTTATTGATGGATTCTTTGCTTTCACTATGGCAGTTTCATTTCCTTTGTCTCTTGTCTGCTCTCATCCCAATTGCTGATTCTGGTTTTCATTGTTTCTCCAGTCCACATTTGTGATCTAATTTCTAGCAACCTACTTAATGTGTGCTGCCCACAGTTTTAACTTCACAACTTTCCAGATGTCACCACTGAGTTCTTCAGAAATGCAATATAGCTGAAAATCATCTTCAGTTTCAAAAACAATTTTGCCATCTGTTAAAATTTGGTGATTTGTTTTGTTAAGTATTATAGATTTTTATACTGATGTGTACATATATCTTTGTGTTCTGTAATGTGGTGTATCAATATTTCCCCTTCTGTAATATATGTTGGGGATTATTCTGATGCTCTGGATATGAGAAGCACTGTAATTATAAATTATGATGTATTAGTTAATGTGTAACATGTACAAAAGGTTAGAATCATCCCTCAATCTTTTCCAACATGCTGATAAGACCAGAGAAATATGGGCTGTTGGAAGCAGAGATGCTTTTCTGTGATGTGGGTGTGGTTTTTAATATTTGTAATTCTTGCTGAATACTTGATGGCTTTTCTCTAATGAGTTTTGTTCAGTAAGTTGTTGGGGATCCAAAGGATGTGTTCATTTTGTATTCACATGATTGCTCTCGTTAGTTCTGTTCCATGCACATTGCTGATGAAGAGAGCTTATGGGAGGAACAGATGTTGTGGAATTAGGACAATCACAGTACAAGTGGTAAAATACAAGATTAAATTGTATGGTGGGATTTAGAACATCAGATCTACTTATTCTAAAGCTCAGTTTGTGAAGCAGCTTGTTGGACACTACTCTGTTGGCTTTTGTTTCTGACCACCCACCCAATGCCAGATCTATTAGGTATCGAGTTCTTCTATAATGAAGCAGTACAATTAACACAAATTGCAGTCACTTAATGGCTGTAGAGATTAAGTACTCCTAAAGGAGTATGTAGGTACTGCAACCAGAATGAAATTCGAATCTGATTGAGCCTCAGCACATTCACTCGTTGTTTATATGTCGGTCACAGATTGACTTTATAAAGTACTAAGTATAAACTGTTAGAGTTGACTGATAACCAAGAGTGTGTTAAGATTGCATCAAGGGCATAACTTTTTTTTAAAATTCCTGGTAGTTAATAAGATTTAAACAAGTGTCCTTGAACAAATATGAATGACTTCAAGTAGTTTACAGAGAATTTTTTTAGCTGTAGCTTTTTTGACTTTTTTCCCCCACTCCTGTGCTGCGAACCCTTTTTCAGCCAATTAGGTGCAAAGGCAGCAGGTGATTTCTCCTAAATTCTTCCTGATGCCCCTCTTGAGCCAGAAGTGGATGATTATTATTCAAGCAAATGCATTGTCTAGTTTTCCACCACAGCTTATGTGAAAGTGTCTGGGTTTGGCTTGATGATCCTTCTGTAAGATGTAAGCACATTTTATGCAGAACTGATAAGAGATCCTTTGCCCTGTGGATTGTGGTGCAGTGTATCCGTGCTTTCTGCCACAGTAGATTAAACTACAGCTAATAATTCCTAACCTATTAGCTTTTCTGAATGTGGCGTAAATAGTTGCTTAAATTTTATCGAAGCACCATCTCCCTTTTTACATTTAAATCGATCAATTGTGTAACAATGCTCTATGCAAACAATACATCTATATTTTGGTTCAACAGTAATGGAGGTGTGGGAATAAAGTGCGCTGTAATTTGTGATCAATGACTTCTTCATTCAAGCAGAAGTCTTCCCTTGATGGTGTGATGTAATTAGACATTAGAAATGTTATTTCCATTTTTTGTTTCTAAAATGTCATGACTTTGGTATATGGAAACATTGGAGGGACTAGTGTGAACTGAGAGTTTACAAACCGTATTCATAACTTTTACTGTTAGTTTTCAGCTTGTAAACAGTCAGAGCAAAGTTACTCATTGCATTAATAAATAAACCATATGCATTGCATTCTTTGGTCCCACTCAGCTACCTAATAACTTGTATAGGAATGAGGTGCAAGCTGAAGAAGCTCCTCTTAGCTATGCATTGAAGAACTGATAAGGAATACAAGAATAGAAGAAAGTTATTTCAATCTTTGTTCTTGGTGAGGTTCTGCTTGATTGGAGCTGTCGCGCCTCTATTTAAAAAGGGCATCAAAATCGACCAGGAAACTGTAGGTTCGCTGGGAACAATGCAAGAGGGAATAGCGAACTAAGCAGCCAACATTGATAGAAAAAGTGAACATCCTGTTTGACAATATCATCTTGAATTATTTTGAGGATGTTGTAGATAAAGTAGATATTTATTATTATTATTTAGAGATACAGCACTGAAACAGGCCCTTCGGCCCCCCCGCGTCTGTGCTGACCAACAACCACCCATTTATACTAACCCTACAGTAATCCCATATTCCCCACCACTTACCTACACCCTAGGGGCAATTTACAATGGCCAATTTACCTATCAACCTGCAAGTCTTTGGCTGTGGGAGGAAACCGGAGCACCCGGTGAAAACCCACGCTGTCACAGGGAGAACTTGCAAACTCCGCACAGGCAGTACCCAGAATCGAACCCGGGTCCCTGGAGCTGTGAGGCTGCGGTGCTAGCCACTGCGCCACTGTGCCGCCCAAATATGGGCACTTCATTTCGCATATTTTTAGACTTTCTGCACTTTTTTTGTCAAAGTTCCAAAGGAAAGACTTTGAATTGAAGTATAAGGCACAGGAATCCAAGCTGACACAAGAAACTGGTTAGAAAAGAATGGAAGTAGAGAAAATAAGGAAAAAAGTCAGTCAGGCGGAAAATGTTGGGTATTAGGTTTTTATAGTGGATATTTTCACAGATTCAGCATCACAGACCACTTCGGTTAGGAAGCCCAAGCTGTGACCTCAGTGACTGTGCCTTTATTCAATATTTAAGTAATGGTAATGAGCTTGGGGGCTGTACATAATCGTTTCAAAATGGAACAAAACAAAGGAATTTAAGAACATTTATGTTGAACACTACGTTGCCTAATTGAGCATGTACCATGAAAAACAGTCCACAGGTGCTTTGTATTCACATTGAATGGCTTAACCCTGGCAGCTGATAAATCTGTCCCAGAACACTTCTGATGTCCTGTGTGATACATCCCCACTTAAAAAGTGAGCATAAGAACCAGAGGCGACATGAGGAAAACCTTTTCACGCAGTGAATGGTTAGGATTTGGAATGCACTGCTTGATGAGATGGTAGATACAGATTCAATTGTAGCTTTCAAAAGGGAATTGGATAAATACTTGAACCAGAAAATAAAATGTAAGGGTATGGGGAAAGAGTAAGGTATGGGACTAACTGGATTGCTCAATGAGCTAAGTGGCTTCCTTTTGTGCTGTACTATTCAATAATTCTATACATATAATGTATATAATATATATGTAGGGAAAAAAACATTTATTTCAGACACTGTTCTATGATTCTCTTTTTGCTACTTTCTAACAGTTATTACTTTTCTATAGGTTACCTCAATTTAAAGAAGAAGCCAAGTGTTTTGTGGGAACTAGTATGAAGAAGGTAGTATGATACCTACTCTTTTTTTGATTGAGTTCACAGTGGCTTTTGGCTTAAATACAGCAGTGTGTTTAAATTACTCCATCCTGTTTTTGTGTGTTTTCTTTGCTTGTATGCATTAAGATCTTATTTTGACTGCGTTGTGCTTGGCATTAGTTCTTCACTGTTTCTCATAGAGTTCAGAATTTTGAATAAAAACATTTGAAAGAGTGCAATGAGGGTAAATCACTATTTGACAGGAAATTAAGGATCGACTGTTGTTTGGAATTTTCCCAATGCAAAATCTGATGTGCCCTTTTTTTTAATTGGTAAAAGGCAAGCACAACAGCCTTAACAATTATCTTGGGCATCCAGTGATCTCACCTGCTCTCCCTGCTTTTGAAAATGTCATTCTGAGTACTGGTGCAAGTGCTATACAGATAACAAATTTCCCTAATTTTCTCTGATGTTCAGATATGCAAGTTTTTATAAGCAACTTTTCTTCTCCCGATTAGTTCATATCTGATGCTAATGCTGTGGTAATATAAAGTTTGTGTTGTTTTGAAATCAGAATTAGTAAGTGATTATGAACCAAGTGTGAAAAACATATGGAGGGCAGAAAATTGTTCAACCTCTCGCCAAGCATGTTTCTGTAATTTCTTACTGATACTGACGGGTTGCTAGTGCAGATCAATAGACATGATGAAAAATGTTCTGAAGTAAAGTCACTTTCATGTTTGAAATCACTCTGCTTCCTGTCTGGAACTGAAATTTCAGATCTAGCATTTCCAGTTAAATTATACAGCATTTCGCTGTGGTGCAGGCATCTTGGAAATTGTAGAAACTTTTGGAATTCTTTCCAGATTTCACCGTTCCAAAGAGTTGAAGGACTAGGAAAGAGGAGGGAAGTGTGTAACGTGGAAACCCTCACACTCCTCTTTCCTGCACACTCTTACTTTCTTCTACTGCTTTTCCTTTTCACACTCTCCCAGTTCCCCTCACACCTCCCCCTTCCCCCAAACTACTTCCACTTCTGAAGTGCACACATGTATCTTTTGTTTTTCTGGGAGATCCATGATTAGGACCTCAATTTTACCTTTCCACTTGCAACACTGGTCTCTCACTGGAATCTGAATCAAGAACTATAGACCTAACTGAGAGCTGGCTATCATCAGCCGTTGGATGAGTTGAAATTTCTTTCAGCCCTTAAAACCTGTGGTTGTCACATCAAGATAAACCATCCTGTTCAATCCGGAACTGAACTTTCTAATCCATTATCTTTTCTGTTGACAAGGTGGACTCTTTCAACTCATGGCCTTCACAGCTGCTGAAACCTTAATCTAGGCCATCATCGCCTTGACATTCATTATCCGTTGCTTGCCTCGCTGACCTCCCCTCTCCTTCAAATCCAACTTTGAGCATCATTTTCTTTTATTAATTTGTGGAAAGTGCATGCTTTGGCAAGGCCAGCATTTATTGCCCATTCCTGTGCCCTTAAGTAGGTGGTGGTGAGCCATCGTATTCTGGTGTAGATACTTACGCAATGCTGTAAGGTAGGGTGTTCCAGGATTTTGACCCAGTGATGGTGAAGGAATGCAATTTCATGGTGGTGCTGCCCTTGTTCATCTAAGTAGCAGAAGTCACCAGTTTGAGAGGTGCTACCAAAGCAGCTTTAGTGAATTTCTGCAGTGTGTCTTGTAGATGGTACACATTGCAGCCATGGTAAGTCGATGGTGGAGGAAGTGCATGTTTACTGTGGTGGATAGGGCATCAGTGAAGTGGGCTGCTTTGTCCTGGATGGTGTCGAGCTTTGTAGTCTGCACTGCTATTGCTGCCATCCTTATCAAGTTCCACTAGTTTCCTTTCCACCATCAAATTGATTTACAGATTTTCATCTTTGCTTTCAATTTCCCTCAATGGCTTCATACCATCCCACCTCTATGTTGTCCTCCACCTCTACATCCCTGTATGCACTGTCATTCCTTTCCCACTCCTTGTTCCATACTCCATCACTAATGACTATTCTTTCAGCTACTGTGGCCGTGCCCTCTATCTTACCACAAAAACTCCGAAAATTCTTTCTCTTCAGCCACCCTAATTTTTTATTCTTGCTTCTGTCTCCCTACATGGTGTCCATCTTTTCCCATCGCTTGAAGGTACTAAGATGTTTTTTAATGTGAAGAACACCATAGAAACATAAATTGTACTTCCACCAGTACTGGTACAGAATTTGTATCACTGATAAATTTCTGTATTCATTACAAAATTGTGGCACAAAATGCTTAGTCCTGAGATGATTATATTACAATCCCACTGTATATAAATAAGAAAAATGCACTTTCTAAATGGATGGGTGCGCATGCTGAAAACTTTTAAATGGTTTTGGAGCATGTGTAAGATAGCATGTAAACTGAAGTACTATTCTGGCTTCTCTCTGAAGGTCAGTATACATAGTTCCTGTACCCACATTAGCCTATAGTTGAATAAGAAATGCACTGCTGGTATTTGCAAACAAGCACTACCATAATATATATGTAAAGAGTAGTTTAGCTTACAGGTAAGACTTTGGTAATTGGCTTGTCTTGTTGAAGTGCAGGTTAATGGTAATTCAAGAAAGACAAAATGGTAGCACTTGAAATGGTCTTTCGTGTCCTCATTATAAAGCCTTTAAAAATGGTGCATGGTTTGCGTCAAGTATTGCATGATGTGGTGCTCGTGTTTTGGGAGCTTCTCTTTCAAGTGGAGTTTGGCTAAAATGGATAGCCTATGGCATGAATATCTGTCTTAAATTCATACAAGTGTGTATTATAATGAGGATCTTTATTTTCTTCAGCTTTCAAATTTTAATTAGTTAAATAACTGAACATATATTTAGAGGTTAAATGAGGAATGTTCTTTTTTACCCCTTTATCACAAGTTATTTTGCAACTTGTATATTTTTATTTACTATTTACTGGCAACTGCAATTTTTTCCTCCGAGGCTTACACTATCTTGTGGAAAAACAAACGAGTGCAGGTAAGGATGTTATACTGATGCAAAATGTGTCAGTCCATGGAAGATGACCAGATCTTTTGTGATGGTTCAAGGCTTTAACTGCATTTACACTTAGGGGGGAGAGGTGTCGAATAGACATAATTTTATCAACAATGCTCAATATTATGAAAGTACAGATTTGCAGCTGTATGCTGATGATATAGGTATAAATGTAAGCAAAACATTTCTGTAAAGTGAGAATCTGATCAGAGATGTATGGGGGAGATCATTAGCAGGTAGGGAGGTTCTTTGGAGAGGCAGAGTTAATTTAAGTTGGTAGCAATTTTCTCCATTATCAAATTTCTGGGGCATGTTCACAGAATAAGGGGCAATCTCTGTACATAACCGCTTCTAAGTTGTAAGCATTTGTTTGCAAATTTGCTGTAATATGCTGCTTAGATGCTCAATTTTCTGTACTAATCATCAATTTTCTTTTAAACTTGATAGTGGGAGGTCACTTTTCACCAGACATTCTGATAAATGTTCTGAGAGATTTCTTCTGAATTTGACTTGAGAAAATCTATTTTATTTTTGGGAAAATGTTTTAGTTCATACCAGAATTATAATTGCACAGAGAAAGTACAAGTTTGAGGAGCAAATATAAATGCTGTTAATTGCAAGCGCTGATGAAATTTTATGACTGAATATTTCATCATATTTATACTTGGCCTGTGAAGACGTCTGTAATTCCCTTCAAAGATAGTGAAGGGTTTAATGATGCGACACTAATTTATTGCACAAGAACATCTTAGAGACTTTATGCATGATTGGCTGTATTTAATCAAGAGGAGCACCAGAGTGAGCTTGCCAGCAAGAACAGGGTGGGCGCAATTAGTAATGGAAAATAGTTGTTACATTTTCTACTCTTCTGCCTTGTTTGTACAGTAATGTAAGAATGCAAATAGTATAAAAGTTGTAGTAAATTCTTAATAAACTAGTCATGATTACAAGCATGTTTCAGCATTAAACGACCACATAGTTCCTGTTTAAATATTGGTAAAGTTGAGGACTGTTTGGTATGCGTGAGTTATGTAAGTCGGCGGCAAAAAACACTAGTGCCAGGCAATGTCAATTTCCAACAAGAGAGAATCTAACCATCTCTCCTTGACATTCAAATACATTACCATCGCTGAATCCTCCACCATCAATATCCTGGGGATCACCATTGACCAGAAACTTTACTGGACCAGCCAGATAAATACTATGGCTACAAGAGCAGGTCAGAAGTTGGGTATTCTGTGGTGAATAACTCACCACATGATTTCCCAAAGACTTTCCACCGTCCACAAGGCACAAGTCAGGAGTGTGATGGCACATTCTTCACGTCACTGGACTAGTAATGCAGAGGCCCAGGCTAATGCCCTGGGGACATGGGTTTAAATCCCACCATGGCACCTTGTGGAATTTAAATTCAATGAGTTAATAAATTCAATGAATTAATTAAAAAATCTGGAATTGAAAGTTAGTCTCCGTATGGTGGCATGAAACTATCATTGATTGTCGTAAAAACCATTTGGTTCACTAATGTCCTTCAGGGAAGGAAATCTGCTGTCCTTACCTGGTCTGGCCTACATGTGACTCCATACCCACAGCAATGTGGCTGCCTCTTAACTACCCTTTAAAATGGCCTAGCAAGCCACTCCATTGTCAAGGAAAATTAGGGATGGGCAACAAATGCTGGTCTTGCCAGCGACGTCCACATCCCATGAAAGAATAAAAAAGATCCAACACTTAAGTTCAACATTTTCCAGGACAAAGCAGCCAACGTGAACATAAGAACAAAAGAACTAGGAGCAGGAGTAGGCCATTCGGCCCCTCAAGCCTGCCCCGCCATTCAACCAGACATCAACTCCTCTTTCGTGCCAGCTCCTCATAGCCCTCAACTCCCTGATATTTGACACCCCATCCACCACCTTAAACGTTCACTTCCTGCACCACTGCTGCACCATGGCTGCAGTGTGTACCAACTACAATATGCAATGAACAACTCACCAAAGTTCCTTCGACAGCACCTTCAAACACTGAAGAACAAGGGCAGCAGGCATATGGGAACACCAGCACCTGCAAGTTCTCCTCTAAGTCACACACCATCATGACTTGGAACTATATCGCCATTCCTTCGTCCCTCCTCAACAGCACTGTTGATGTACCGACAACACACAGTTTGCAGTGGTTCAAGAAGGTGGCTCACCACCACCACCTTTAGGGCAATTAAGTATGGGTGATTAAAGGTTGGAATTGCTGGTGATGCCCACATCCCATGAACGAATTAAAAAAAAAGGTGATTTACAATTGTTTCATGGTTAAGTAAGAAGGCAGTTGAAATTGGAGTTGATGTAAGGTCACTGTGATTGCTGCATTCTGTTGGGAATGCTTAAACCAAGACAGTTAGAAATTCACAGCAGTAGGAAAAAAGTATGTACAGAGAGTAACATATTAACAGAATGTGTTCTCTTAGTAAGTGCATTCTTGCAAATTGCACTGATATAGCAGTCTAAAAACAAAAAGTGAATTGATTATATCCTTCAGGTTACTGGCACATATATTTTAATTTCTAAGTCTGCAACGAGCCATTTAAATTGCGATGAGGTATAAAAATATATATATTTAACCATAGCATACAAGGCTACGGACCAAGTGCTGGAAAATGGGATTAGAATAGTTAGGTGCTTGATGGCCAGCACAGACATGATGGGCCGAAGGGCCTGTTTCTGTGCTGTATAATTCTGTGACTCTGCAGTTTTATTCTTCTTTAATGGAATGCAAATAGAAATTAATGTTAATACACTGAAATCAAAACAAAAATACTGAATATACACAGAAGGTCTGTCAGCATCTGAGTAGAGAAAAGTTGCTTTAATGCCTCAGGTATAAATCCTTCATTGGAGCTAAAGGATCTGAACCTTAAATTTAGATGGTCTGTCAACATCTGAAAAGAGACTAACAATTTCCAATATTTCAGTTTTCCGGCTTTTGCAGTTTTCACTTACATTCATCTAAATACTTGAGCTGTTACTGCAAAATTAATGGTATCAAATGTCTGTTGTGGTCCAATGCAATTGTGATTTATTTTTAAAGCTGCATTTCCTAAAATCTCTGTTTTTGCCCCATGGAACAAGTTAAGTTTACCTGGATCCAATTAAGAAAGAAAGCTATTCCCCCACCCTCAAATCTCTTCAAACGTATAATTCGTAGAAGGGATTTTATTGAATGATTCTGCTCTGCCAACAGCATCTTTGAGCATTCTGTCTGTTGTATTTTCTTGAGCTGTTACATTGATTTGCCTTGCGGTAAATTTAGATTTAGATGGCACAGTGGAACTTGATCACCTTTGACAGAATAAATTATTGGGTGAGTGCTCGTGTTTAAACATTAAAATTTGGTCATCTCCAGCTTGGAAGTCTTTCATTTCTATAATCTTGTCATACATACATTCTGTAGACTGTGGACTACTACTGATGATTCCAAGTGATTTTATTATTGAAAGGAAAATGCTGCAGTTGCTGGAAATCTGAAAAAATAAACAGGAGATGCTAGAAATACTCAGATCAGGCAGCAATTTTGAAGAGAGAAACAGTTAATGTTTCTTTTATTATTTGTTTTATTATTGAATTTAGTTGCAGCAAACAACACTACCTTTGGCAGTTCTTGTTGTAGCAGCTTCTTCTGCCATTCCTACCTTTACACTCTAGAATGCTGTCGCAGTTTTTAACCTGGGTTGTCTTTGTTTTTTTACTAATATGTGTGCTCCAGGCTATGATCCCAACTAATTGCATCTGCAAGGGTTTTGGATGGGGATTAGTTAACTGGCTGTTTAATTTCAGTTTAGCTTCAGATCAAAGTGAACTGGTGCAATAGCTTAGGTAATAAGGTTTTATATATGTTAGTATATCTATAACGTCATGTTATGTTTTCCATGCAAATTCAGCATTGGTTCTGGATAAACCACATCAACCTAGGCTTCGACTCCTTTGCTATGTCTGGAATGCACTTAATTCAAGAAATGAATATGACCCTACTAGATAAGTAATATCTTGCCTGAAGTTGCAAAAGCATAAATTATATATTTGAAAAAAAAAATTCAAGGTTAAGCTCTGATGCTGGCGTTCAGCTCACAAGCCAGCTGAGAACTATACAACTAAGCATCTTGATCTGATTGTAACCTTCTGGTCACTCCCAGATCTGTGCTGTACTCTTTTTTTTAAATTGTTGTGTCGGCATGGTATTGCAGTTTTAAAGGGAGAATTTCATTCCGCAGAATTGTTTTGGGTATTTCTAAAATGAATGCAAAAGAAAAACACTGCATCAGTTTGATGTTGAATTTCGTACAATGAGCATCACCCACTGCAAGTGGAAAAACTGAAGGTGAAAATATGCAAGAAGAGAAAAATCTTGTCTGTACCTGCATCTTTGTTTTTTTAAAGCAATTCTCATATCATAATATGTTATAATTCAACTTACAGCTTAAAATGAGAGCGGGAGGAATGAGTGACTCATCAAAATGGAAAAAGCAGAAGAAATCCCCACGACCATCTCGTCATGCCAACAAGCTTCCCCTTGCGTCAGAGCAGCCGTCAGTGCCAGGCCAGGTTTTGCACAGTTCGATAGGTTCTGTACCTCAGGTCTTAAACAATCATCCAGGTACAGTTTAGCATTTTGCCCTTTGTTCTTGAAAAGGAAATCTTGCAATCAGCCCTTTTTGTAAAAAGTGCTGAAGAATTTCAGTTAGCTTAAAAGTTTGCTTTTTGAAAATCAGTCGTTTCTTTTGAATAGTGCGCCTATTAGCCATATAATTGGCCTGGAGGTAATCCTAAGAATGACTTTGGAAGAGCCCTAACTAAATGTATGTAGAGGTGGAAATTTTGCAGTCACTGAGTTAATGGCAGTTCATTGATGATTAAGTCATCTCATGCACTATCAGAATCTGGAATCATTTTCAGCGAGCTCTCTCAATGTAATCATAGAAAGCTTACAGCACAGAAAGAGGCCACTTGGCCCATTGTGTCTGCACCGGCAAATCAGTGGTTCCTAATTAAACAAAAAATAATGGAAAGAATAGCGAGGACATTTCTGAAAAAGATATGGATGAAATCTTCTCCAAGTTGGTGGATAATGACACCTGAGACCCTTTAAGCAAGGAGTCTCCCAACTTTTTTGTCTTTGGCTGCCTTGGAAACTTGAGGGTGCGGGTGCACTTGTAAATTTTAAGTCAATGTTCCCATTATTTTGCATGTATCTTAAGCTGTAGATCTAGATCTTCTGGTTTTAGAATTATCCAGCAGTAAAGCAATAGCACTAAGAACAATGTATTCTAAATATACTACAAATCAGTGAATTTGACATTAAAAACACATAGAACTGTATTGCCTTGAGGTACACGAATTGGAAGTGATCCATTGCCCATAATTTGGCCATTCTTGCAATGATATCAAGTATCAAGAGTTGAAGTAATGAGTGGATAATTAAGAATTTTAAACTTGTGATTTAAAGATGTTGTATCTATGACGTACTGGTTGCTTTTAAAGGTGAAGCCCCCTTCCTGGAACACTCAGTTGTATCTGCAAACAGTGCAACTTCCACTGTAACCACTATCTCTGAAAATCTGTCCACTGTCTCGAGCCCTACCACAGACAGTGGTATGGAACTTTCTTCAAAGACAACATCAAAAGAAGACCTGACTGACCTTGACCAAGTCAATTCTACAGGCATCACTCCAGCAAACACTCCTTCCAGTGAGCCTGGTGAAGAGAAAATGATAGATCCGCATGCTCAGCAAGAGTCTCAGGTAAATGCTACTGTTGATGGAGGTTTTAAACAATTAATTATTTTAGACCCTTTTCAATCACTACGTTTGGTGTTTATTTCATTGTGTTCACTTTGCTTTTCGCAATTTATTGTGGTACAAACACTGGCAGGGCAAAATAAATTTTGAGTATAAAATCAATACATAACATTTCAACCAACATATTTTCAATTTGATATTCTGCATATATATGTTCATGTAATAGCGTGAAAGAGAGAACTTGCATTTAGATAGCGCTTTTCACAATATCACAGGCATTTAAAATGTCAAACTTGCCTGCTAATTTGACCACTGCATGGTGCCATTAACAGCAATGAGGTAAATGACCAGATAATATGTTCTGGGTGGTATGGTTGAGAGATAAATGTTGGCCAGGACATGGGAGAATGCCCCTGCTCTCTTTGAAATGAGGCAATGGGATCTTTTACATCTACCTAAAGAAGCAAAATGGGCTTCGTTTAAAACCTCACCCTGAAGATGGCATGTCCGATGGTGCAACAGTTCCCAAGTACTCTACTGGAGTGCCAGCCTAAATTATGTGTTGAAGTTTGTGGAGTGGGGCTTGAATTTGAAGCCTTCTGCATGAGATTAGAATGCTAACAGAATACAAAGGTTTGATAACATTATGACTGAGACACCATTATAATGCGTCGTCCCAAGTTGACTGACATTTTAAAATTGCGGTGTATTCTCTCTCTTCCCCCATTAAGATGGTGCATACCCATGATGCTACATATTATTGACCTGTTTTGAGAAATAACAGAGCTAGAAAAAAGGACTTTATTCATCTAATTGATACTAACATTCCAAAGAAAAATGATTGGTTTCTTTTTTAACGTGATTTTTTTTTTAAACAAAGGAACTATGCATTAGCCTCTCCAATTTACCAATCCTGTCCTGCTTGACTGTCTCCTTTCATAGTCTGTTCCATACAATTATCAATCTGAAGATGTCAGATCTGAACTACCTCTTTGCTCCCTCTCTTCTGAGATCAAGGGAGTCGAGGGCTATGAGGAGCTGCCACGAAAGAGGAGTTGAGGTCTGGGGCACATCAGCCATGATCTTATTGAATGGCGGGGCAGGCCTGAGGGGCCGAATGGCCTATATCTGCTCCTATTTCTTAAGTTCTGGTTATAAAAGCTTATGGTTGTGTCAAGAATTTTTTTTCAGTTTATTTATAACCCTTAGACGAGTTTGAGTACTTCCCAGTAAAGATCTTGCTATAGATCAGTATTGGCTAAATAGTTTTTGAAAACTAATTAGGTTATTTATGATTCAGAAGGTATGCTGTACCTGAGGGTGAGCTTCCTCATCCTTAGGTACACAGTTAGTCCTTGACCACATAGGAAGTTTGAACCTTGTTCACAGATGTATCATAAAAGATTTATAAAAATTATACAATACAGGTGAGTTAACTTGAAGCTTATTATTTTCCTAGAAGGGTAGAAGAATGGAAGGCTTTTTACCCAAGGAAGAAAAGGCTCAATCCACATCAGTGGAATCTATTCCAGAAGTATTAGAGGATCGGGACTCCCTCACGGAAACTTCTGATACTGCTTCAATCCATGAAGTACACGATATGGACTATGTTAACCCTCGTGGGGTTAGGTTTACACAGTCAACACAGAAGGAAGGTTTGTGTTAGTACTCATAAATCCCGGTATTAAACACAATTTTCAAAATGGTGATAGAATAGTTGCTATAAATTATAATCTGAACCAAGTTTGCATCTTTAATTTTTTTGTAATGTACTCATGTGCCAAAAATGCTAATTCATCTGGTTGCTTTACTTTCAGATTGAATTTTTAAAACATTTTTCCTAATTTAGACACACAGCCTGTTTCTGTTAATACTAAATTGAACAAGCGACCTAAACCATTGTCTTTTGACACCACAGTTACGGCCAGTACCCAAATCCATGATGATTAAATTAAAAGTGGTAAGCAGTGTAATTAGACCAGAAAATACACTTGACTAAAAGGATTTGGCTGATCTTTGGGAAATTTATTCTTTGAACTTGAAAAGCAGAAATGAGAGTAGACTCCTTTTGGGCCTCCTTATCTCGAGAGACAATGGATACGCGCCTGGAGGTGGTCAGTGGTTTGTGAAGCAGCGCCTGGAGTGGCTATAAAGGCCAATTCTGGAGTGACAGGCTCTTCCACAGGTGCTGCAGAGAAATTTGTTTGTTGGGGCTGTTGCACAGTTGGCTCTCCCCTTGCGCCTCTGTCTTTTTTCCTGCCAACTACTAAGTCTCTTCGACTCGCCACAATTTAGCCCTGTCTTTATGGCTGCCCGCCAGCTCTGGCGAATGCTGGCAACTGACTCCCACGACTTGTGATCAATGTCACACGATTTCATGTCGCGTTTGCAGACGTCTTTATAACGGAGACATGGACGGCCGGTGGGTCTGATACCAGTGGCGAGCTCGCTGTACAATGTGTCTTTGGGGATCCTGCCATCTTCCATGCGGCTCACATGGCCAAGCCATCTCAAGCGCCGCTGACTCAGTAGTGTGTATAAGCTGGGGATGTTGGCCGCTTCAAGGACTTCTGTGTTGGAGATATAGTCACACTATGTTAATTTGTAAAATGCTTTATTTAACATTATTTATTTAACATTGACTTAAATGTTCTTCTCAGAAAGTAATTCTCTTCATTTTTGAGTGTAAACTTTCTCCTATCAGAGTACACTCTCTTTTTCCACCTGATTTTCAGAATCACAGAATTGTTGCAGCGCAGGTCATTCGGCCCATTGTGTCTGCACCAGCTGTCAGAAAGACAAATTCGCTTAGTGCAATTCTCCTGTTCTCCCCGTAACCCTGCACATTCTTCCTTTTCATATAACAGTCTAATTCCCTTTTGAAGGCTTCAATTGAACCTGTCTCCACCACACTCTTAAGCAGCGCATTCCAGACTCTAATCATTCGTTCCGTGAAAAAGCTTTTTGCTTCTCTTACCCATTACTTTCCATCTGTGTCCTCTCGTTCTCGATCCTTTCACAAGTGGGGACAATTTCTTCCTATCTACTCTGTCCAGACCCTTCATGATTTTGAATGCCTCTACCAAATCACCTTTCAGCCTTCCCTTCAAGAAAAACAGTCCCAACTTCTGCAGTCTATCTTCATAACTGAAGTTCTTCGTTCCTGGAACCATTCTCGTGAATCTTTTCTACACTCTCTCCAATGCCCTCTCATCTTTCCTGAAGTGCGGCACCCAGAACTGGATGCAGTACTTCAGCTGAGACTGAACTTATATAAGTTCAACATAACTTCCTTGCTCCTTTCTGTCCTGGCTCTCTTCTAACTCCTTTTTCTCCTCATTTATCACCCCTCCTCCCTAAATGACTCAGTAACAATTCTCCCTCCAAGTTTCTTTTTTCTTTTTCATTCCTCTCAGCAGTATGATTAAGATTGGAAATTTGAGTCAAAACTGTTTTCTGTTTTCTGTCACACTGAGCCATTGTGCCCCAGCAAAGTTCAGACTATCAAGCAACTTGGGCCATTCAGAGGAGGAGCTTAAAAAGAATATTGATATAATGAGATAGTTTTTCAATTATTTTCTCCCTTTCTAACAAAATTAAGAGGTTAAAATTCCAGGTCTGGATGGTATGTACCCATGTATATTTAAGGAAGCTGGAATGTACTGGAATTTATACTAGTTTACCTACAGTTAGTGATATAATTTCTGAATCTGATGCACAAATCAACAAGAATGAAGCATTTCCATGGAAGGCAATGCCTTTTAAACAAACTTGCTACATCACTAAAACACGCTGGCTGCAAGATAAACTTTGATTTCATGAAAAATACTGGACAAATGTAACTTGGGTTCTTTGCTGTTAATAGATATGTAAAATGGCTCATTGGAAGTAGGGAGTTTAAATTCTTTCCCGAAACAAAATGCATTTTCAAATCGTGAAATCCTTTCTGCCTATAGAGGGCAACTTAAAAAACAGCTCTATTGTTGGAAACATTGAAGACATTTTTGTAACTCATTTACCAATTAATGTCATCATCTCCATCATGACTAAAAGAAGTAATAAAAAATATCTGGAGACATAAAATATAATAAGAATAGCATGGATTCTGAAAGACTAATTCACGCTTAACTAACCTGATAGAATTCTTTGAAGAGGTAATAGAAAGTGTAGCCAAGGATGCTGTAGTCAAATACTTGGATTTTCAAAAGGCCTTTGATAAGGTATATGGTCAGCTCATGACAAAGGTTAGGGCATGTGGAGTCAGAACAAATAACTGAATGGATAGCAAAGTGACTAAAAATTGGAAAGCAGAGAGTAGGGGTTAAAGGTAGTTGTTCAGATTGGAGGAACGTAGAAAGCAATGTTCTGCAAGGATCAGTGCTGGGACGCTTATTCATAATTTACATAATGTTTAGGAATAAGTAACTTAATATAATTCACAGCCAAAACCCAACTAGTGGGTATAGCTAAAACTGGGACATAATACAAGTTACCATTAGAAAACTTGCAGACTGGGCAGTTAAGTGGCACATTAGCTTTAACATCGATAACTGTGAGGTGATGCATTTTGGTAGGAAAAACAGAACCATCACTGACACTTTAGAAAGTAAGAAACTGAATGGGTAGAAGAACAACGGAATCAAGGGATTCAGGTGAACAAATCATTAAAAGCAACATCATAGGTCAGCAAAGCAATTAAAAAGGCTAACAAAGCACCGGGATTTATTTCAAGAGGTATAGAATTCAAAAGTAGTGAAGTTATGTTAAACCTGTATAGGACCCTGGTCAGGCCACAATTGGAATACTGTGCGCACTTCTGCTATCCATACTATAAAAAGGGCATAGGAGCATTACAAAAAGTGCAGAAAAAGATTTACAAGGATGGTACAAGAACTGAGCGATTACACTATTGGGAAAAGTACAACAGGTTGGGCCATTTTTCAAAGCAAAGACTTAGAGGTGATCTCATCGAGGACTTTATGAATTATGAATGTGTTGGACAGGGTAGTTGAGAGAATGTTTCCTTTACTGGGAGAATCCAAAACTAGAGACCTGTAAATACAAGATAGTTACTAATAAATTCAATAGGGAAATAAATTTCTTTGCTCAGAGCGGTTAGAATGTGGAATACTCTACCACAGGAAGTGGGTGCGGCACATTACTTTGATGCTTTCTAAAAGGAACGAGATGTGCACTTGAGAGAAAAGGGAGTAAAAAGATATTTTTAAGATGGTAAGATGGGCGGAGCAGTGGCAAATGGAATTTAATCCTGAGAAGTGTGAGGTGATGCATTTTGGGAGGACTAACGCGGCAAGGGAATATACAATGGGTGGTAGGACCCTAGGAAGTACAGAGGGTCAGAGGGACCTTGGTGTATTTGTCCATAGATCACTGAAGCAGCAGCACAGGTAGATAAGATGGTTAGGAAGGCATATGGGATACTTGTCTTTATTAGTCGAAGCATAGACTATAAGAGCAGGGAGGTTATGATGGAACTGTATAAAACGCTAGTTAGGCCACAGCTGGAATACTGTGTACAGTTCTGGGCACCGCACTACAGGAAGGATTGCACTGGAGTGGGTGCAGAGGAGATTCACCAGGATGTTGCCTGGGCTGGAGCATTTCAGCTATGAAGAGAGACTGAAAAGGCTAGTGTTGTTTTCTTTAGAACAGAGAAGGCTGAGGGGGGACATGATTAAGGTATACAAAATTATGAGGGGCATTGATAGATTAGATAGGAAGAAACTTTTTCCCTTAGCGGAGGGGGTCAATAACCAGGGGGCATAGATTTAAAGTAAGGAGCAGGAGGTTTAGAGGGGATTTGAGGAAAAATGTTTTCACCCAGAGGGTGGTTCGAATCTGGAACGCACTGCCTGAGGCAGGAACATTTAAGAAGTATTTAGATAAGCACTTGAAATGCCATAGCATACAAGACTACGGGTCAAGTGCTGGAAAATGGGATTAAAATAGGTAGGTGCTTGATGGCCGGCACAGGCACGATGGGCCGAAGGGCCTGTTTCTGTGCTCTATGACTCTACATGCTGAAGGACTGAGATGTGGTAGGTAGAATGGAAGGACACTCGTGTGAAGCATTAGCACCAGCACAGACCAGGTTGGCTGAATTGCGTGTTTCTGTGCTGTATGTTCTATGTGATTCTCTGGAATTTAGACTAATGTATGGGTGTGTCTCTTTCAGGTGCAGCTCTGGTTCCATATGGCTTGCCTTGTATACGGGAGCTATTCCGTTTCCTTATATCCCTCACCAATCCACATGATCGCCACAACTCTGATGTGATGATTCATATAGGTTTGCAGTTGCTTACTATAGCATTGGAATCGGCGCACATTGCCAACTATACATCTTTGCTTGGTCTTGTGAAAGATGAACTCTGTCGGCATCTGTTTCAGGTAAGCATTTTACATTTCATCAGATTTTTTGGACTGAGCACGTTTAGTGACTTTGTATCTGAGGATATTTACCAAAAGTGTTTTCATACTGTCTGTTTTTCAGCTGTTAATTGTGGACCGTCTTAATTTGTACGCCACTTCACTCCGACTGTGTTTCCTTTTGTTTGAAAGTATGAGGGAACATCTTAAGTTTCAGCTTGAGGTAGGTGGAATTTAATGATGGAATTGAATTTAAATGGAGTAGTCTTGTTAGGTAGAACCTGTTTCGCATGTACGTTAATCAGCCTTCACAGTAACTGACCATGATGTTCATCCTAATCCTAGTTTAATCTTGGTATGAAGATCTAAATTACTGTTCTTCAGTTCAAGAGACCAAATTCTCACATGTTACTTTTTGATATTTATTTCAACCTCTGAGATGAACAACTTGCAGCATCTTCACTTCCATAGGATTATATTATGATTGTATCAGAAAAAAATGAGACGTGCTAAACTATGCAGCAAGGGTGATTGTGCATGTGCTAGACCTGAACAGGTATATATTCAGAATAATTGAGTTATAAAATGAATATCTGCAATAATGGGAATTATTTTCGACGATAGCTTGGGTGTAAAATAGACAGTGACAGATCAATTGCCCTTTATACCCCCAGCCCAATTTTTCTTTCTACTGATCTCCATCCATTAACTTGCTTCTTGTTCTTTTGCAGTGATGGAGATGATGACTTTAATTGGTAAATGAGTTAGAAAAATATCTTCATTGTTTCCATCAAAGAGCTTTTTTTTTAAAGTTGCCCACTATAGGGAAAAAGGATTTTATTATTTCAAGATGCATTATGTTTCAGGAAAGAATTTAAACTCGCTACCTACTTCCAAATGTATCTATTAACAGCAAAGAACCGGAGTTACATTTATCTAGTATTTTGCATGAAATCCTGCATCTAGCCTGTTTGTATTTGATGTAGCGAGTGCAAGTTTGTGTAAAAGGTTTCACCTTCCAAGGAAATGCCTGATTCTCGTTGATTTGTTGCATCAGATTCCGAAATTGTAGTAATAATTGTAGGGAAGCAATTCCAAAGTGAATTAAGAAATTGGCATTTTTCAGCAGGGCAAAACCTTTTGTTGTCCTGTCGCGCTTGCACTGTTAGAATATGTTTTACAATTGTAGTTGGGAACCGTATTTATTGTCTAGCTAATTGAAGACATCTGTAGGTCTGATATGGGTTCTGTATGGTTTAGAAAATTGCAACTGCCATTAAGCA
The DNA here is from genome assembly GCF_036365525.1 of Heterodontus francisci. Taxonomy (NCBI): domain Eukaryota; kingdom Metazoa; phylum Chordata; class Chondrichthyes; order Heterodontiformes; family Heterodontidae; genus Heterodontus; species Heterodontus francisci. Next base: position 4,569,452 of record NC_090412.1, on the reverse strand, counting down.
TGGAAAATGTATCTGTTTTTTTTTCTCTAGATGTATTTGAAAAGACTAATGGAATTGGTCACTTCAGAGAATCCCAAAATGCCATATGAAATGAAAGAGGTGGCTCTGGAGGCACTAGTTCAACTCTGGCGAATCCCAAGCTTTGCCACAGAGCTGTATATCAACTTTGACTGTGATTTCTACTGTTGTAATCTTTTTGAAGATCTTACCAAACTCCTTTCCAAGGTAAACAGACAGCAGTAAATTATTGACCCAGTCAAATGTAGGATCTTTCTTGCAAAATTAAAGTAGTATTTCTTGGTCAATTCGTCAAGTAAAAAGCTTTATTAAATTAAATTTTTGCAATAGTTTAACATTAATTTACTGGAGTGATTCTAGAATTGAGGAAATGTAAAGTGGGCTTTAAAAAGTCTGTTACAGAACAACTTTGAAGCTATTGAGATGGGAACCATGCTTACACTTCCTGCTCACATCATTGTGATACAAGGCTGCATTCATAGCACTCTTAACATGCAGCACTGCCCACTGTCTCATATCCTCAGTGGGATTTTTACTGATTGAAATTGTCCCTAAACAATATAGTCAGTTTCCTTCCATCATTAAGATGAAAATGGTGGTACAGGAGGCAACCTGAGTTTTCTTTAAACTTTCAAAGGGCACCTTATTGTCAGAATACAGTATCAATTGCTTTCAGACTGCAACCAATGTCATCCTTCTCAAGTGATTTCTGACAAAGCTCAGGTTAAACTGTGAGCTGGCCATTCCCCTTGACCCATGTGACAGGTTCAGCCTGCCACTATTACCCATTTGTATTTTTGTGAACAAAGCAAAGTTTTGGGATGCAGCTGACTCTCAATTAAAATGACACACCTGTCATTTGTCTGATTGTTAACAGAATCTTGCAGCACTGAAGGAGGCCATTCATGCTTATGTTAGCTCTTTGAAAGAGCTATCCAATCAGTCTCTGCTCCATCCCCCCAGCCCTCCAATTTTTTCCAATTCCCTTTGGAAAGTTATTATTGAATCTGATTCCGCCATCCTTTCAGGTAGTGTGTTCCTATAATAACAACAAATATGCTGACAGCTCTGATTTCTGCTTAGTTTTAAAAGTAAATTGTTTAAAAGTAAAAGTAAATTCACCAGAAATACTCAGTTTATTAATCTGAGGTTGTTAAGCTACATAATGCTTTATAGTTCTGGAAATATGTTTTGATATAAAGTCATCTGAGAATTAGTGTAACTGTTCCTGCTGTTCAGGACTTTACATTAAGTGTATACTTTTATATGCAAGCTTGTTTCCACCCTTCCTCCCTTCAAGATATCCAAGCTTGTTCTCTAAATTTGCTGTCTCTTATGATTGTAAACAAAGTGTATAAGAATATTAACTAACCTCAAATAAAAGCAAAATACTGCGGATGCTGGAAATCTGAAATAAAAACAAGAAATGCTGGAACCACTCAGCAGGTCTGGCAGCATCTGTGAAAAGAGAAGCAGAGTTAACGACCCGAAACGTTAACTCTGCTTCTCTTTTCACGGATGCTGCCAGACCTGCTGAGTGGTTCCAGCATTTCTTGTTTTTATCAACTAACCTCATTGAGTTGTTGACAAAAATGTGATTTTTTTTTTTTGTAACTGCTTTGCCAGTTTTACTGAACTTCTCTTTCTGATTCTTGTAGAATGCGTTTCCTGTATCTGGACAACTGTACACCACTCACTTGTTGTCACTTGAGGCTTTGTTAACAGTAATTGACAGCACTGAGGCTCATTGCCAAGCCCAGGTTCTCAATAACACTCTACAGCAGGACAAAAGGGATGGAAGCACTCTGGCAATAGATATGAATGACAGTAAAGACATCGTTAATGGTAAGGAATAGTTCCAGTGGAGGCTGTCTACTCTTCAGATAGGCAAATCCCACCAGAATGATTGTCATGGTTTTGACAAGCTTAATGATAGGTCTTCTGTCAAAGAGTAATAATGCTTACATAAATAACCATCTGTGTTAGATGAAGATAATCGCAACATAAGAAACCAATTCAAGGCAAATTTTTGTTCCAAATAGCTGCCATTTACTTTGCAGCTGAAGTTTAGGTTACATGATCTGCATGCTGGCAGTTATTGATGATGCAATTTCAATACTGAAGGCAATACATTTTTCTACAAATTAATTTTAAAAACTAAGCAGTTTCGGAGCTGTCAGCATGTTAGTTGTTAAAATATGGAACACACTGCCTGAAAGGATGGCGGAATCAGATTCAATAATAACTTTCCAAAGGGAATTGGAGATATACTTGAAGTGGAAAAAATTGGAGGGCTGGGGGGTTGGAGCAGAGACTGATTGGATAGTTCTTTCAAAGAGCTGACGTAAGCATGAATGGCTTCCTTCAGTGCTCTAATATTCTGTGAACAATCAGACAAATCGCAGGTGTGTCATTTTAATTGAGAGTCAGCCGCATCCCAAGACTTTGCTTTGTTCCACAGAAATACAAATGGGTAATAGTGGCAGGCTGTACCTGTCACATGGGTCAAGGGGAATGGCCAGCTCACAGTTTAACCTGAGCTGAGTTTTGTCAGAAATCACTTGAGAAGGATGACATTGGTTGCAGTCTGAAAGCAATTGATACTGTATTCTGACAATAAGGTGCCCTTTGAAAGTTTAAAGAAAACTCAGGTTGCCTCTTGTACCACCGTTTTCATCTTCGATCTGGGCGTACAGGTCCACAGGTCACTGAAAGTGACAACGCAGGTGGATAAGGTAGTCAAGAAGGCATACGGCATGCTTGCCTTCATCGGTCAGGGCATAGAGTATAAAAATTGGCAAGTCATGTTGCAGCTGTACAGAACCTTAGTTAGGCTTCTTTTTCTTTCTTTTGGGCCTCCTTATCTCGAGAGACAATGGATACGCGCCTGGAGGTGGTCAGTGGTTTGTGAAGCAGCGCCTGGAGTGGCTATAAAGGCCAATTCTGGAGTGACAGGCTCTTCCACAGGTGCTGCAGAGAAATTTGTTTGTTGGGGCTGTTGCACAGTTGGCTCTCCCCTTGCGCCTCTGTCTTTTTTCCTGCCAACTACTAAGTCTCTTCGACTCGCCACAATTTAGCCCTGTCTTTATGGCTGCCCGCCAGCTCTGGCGAATGCTGGCAACTGACTCCCACGACTTGTGATCAATGTCACACGATTTCATGTCGCGTTTGCAGACGTCTTTATAACGGAGACATGGACGGCCGGTGGGTCTGATACCAGTGGCGAGCTCGCTGTACAATGTGTCTTTGGGGATCCTGCCATCTTCCATGCGGCTCACATGGCCAAGCCATCTCAAGCGCCGCTGACTCAGTAGTGTGTATAAGCTGGGGGTGTTGGCCGCTTCAAGGACTTCTGTGTTGGAGATATAGTCCTGCCACCTGATGCCAAGTATTCTCCGAAGGCAGCGAAGATGGAATGAATTGAGACGTCGCTCTTGGCTGGCATACGTTGTCCAGGCCTCGCTGCCGTAGAGCAAGGTACTGAGGACACAGGCCTGATACACTCGGACTTTTGTGTTCCGTGTCAGTGCGCCATTTTCCCACACTCTCTTGGCCAGTCTGAACATAGCAGTGGAAGCCTTACCCATGCGCTTGTTGATTTCTGCATCTAGAGACAGGTTACTGGTGATAGTTGAGCCTAGGTAGGTGAACTCTTGAACCACTTCCAGAGCGTGGTCGCCAATATTGATGGATGGAGCATTTCTGACATCCTGCCCCATGATGTTCGTTTTCTTGAGGCTGATGGTTAGGCCAAATTCATTGCAGGCAGACGCAAACCTGTCGATGAGACTCTGCAGGCATTCTTCAGTGTGAGATGTTAAAGCAGCATCGTCAGCAAAGAGGAGTTCTCTGATGAGGACTTTCCGTACTTTGGACTTCGCTCTTAGACGGGCAAGGTTGAACAACCTGCCCCCTGATCTTGTGTGGAGGGAAATTCCTTCTTGAGAGGATTTGAACGCATGTGAAAGCAGCAGGGAGAAGAAAATCCCAAAACGTGTGGGTGCGAGAACACAGCCCTGTTTCACACCACTCAGGATAGGAAAGGGCTCTGATGAGGAGCCACCATGTTGAATTGTGCCTTTCATATTGTCATGGAATGAGGTGATGATACTTAGTAGCTTTGGTGGACATCCGATCTTTTCTAGTAGTCTGAAGAGACCACGTCTGCTGACGAGGTCAAAGGCTTTGGTGAGATCAATGAAAGCAATGTAGAGGGGCATCTGTTGTTCACGGCATTTCTCCTGTATCTAACGAAGGGAGAACAGCATGTCAATAGTCGATCTCTCTGCACGAAAGCCACACTGTGCCTCAGGGTAGACGCGCTCGGCCAGCTTCTGGAGCCTGTTCAGAGCGACTCGAGCAAAGACTTTCCCCACTATGCTGAGCAGGGAGATTCCACGGTAGTTGTTGCAGTCACCGCGGTCACCTTTGTTTTTATAGAGGGTGATGATGTTGGCATCGCGCATGTCCTGGGGTACTGCTCCCTCGTCCCAGCACAGGCATAGCAGTTCATGATGTGCTGAGAGTATAGCAGGCTTGGCACTCTTGATTATTTCAGGGGTAATGCTGTCCTTCCCAGGGGCTTTTCCGCTGGCTAGGGAATCAATGGCATCACTGAGTTCCGATTTGGTTGGCTGTATGTCCAGCTCATCCATGACTGGTAGAGGCTGGGCTGCATTGAGGGCAGTCTCAGTGACAGCATTCTCCCTGGAGTACAGTTCTAGGTAGTGCTCAACCCAGCGGTCCATCTGTTTGCGTTGGTCAGTGATTATGTCCCCCGATTTAGATTTGAGGGGGGTGATCTTCTTGATGGTTGGCCCAAGAGCTCTCTTCATGCCATCATACATTCCTCTGATGTTTCCGGTGTCTGAGGCCAGCTGAATATGACTGCATAGGTGTTGCCAGTAGTCGTTTGCGCAACGCCTAGCTGTTCTTTGTGCAGTACTTCTGGCTGCTTTAAGTGCTGCGGATGTTAAATCGCTGGGGGCTTTCTTGTAGTTCAAAAGTGCAATGCGCTTAGCGGCTATGACAGGTTCCAGCTCTTCATTATGAGATTGAAACCAGTCTGCATTTCTCTTCGCACTTTTGCCGTAGGTGGTCAAAGCTGACTCATAGATGGCGTCTCTGATGTGGGCCCACTTGGTCTCAGCATCCCCTGTGGGAGTGTTTTGAAGGGCTGTTACAAGTGAATTTAGAAATTTTTGTAACAGCTGTGGGTGAGAAATTCTGCTCGTGTTGATGCTACACTTAGAATATTGCATGCAATTCTGGTCGCCACACTACCAGAAGGACATGGAGGCTTTGGAGAGGGTACAGAGGAGCTTTGCCAGGATGTTGCCTGGTCTGGAGGGCATTAGCTATGAGGAGAGGTTGGAAAAACGCGGATTGTTTTCACTGGAGCGACGGAGGTGGATGGGCGACATGATAGAGGTTTACAAATTTATGAGCGGCATGGACAGAGTGGATAATCAGAAGCTTTTTCCCAGGGTGGAAGAGTCAGTTACTAGGGGACATAGGTTTAAGGTGCGAGGGGCAAAGTTTAGAGGGGATGTGCGAGGCAAGTTTTTTTTTAACGGAGGGTGGTGAGTGCCTGGAACTTGCTGCCAGGGGAGGTGGTGGAAGCAGATACGATAGCGACGTTTAAGAGACATCTTGACAAATATATGAATAGGAAGGGAATAGAGGGATATGGGCCCCGGAAGTGCAGAAGGTGTTAGTTTAGGCAGGCATCAAGATCGGCACAGGCTTGGAGGGCCGAATGGCCTGTTCCTGTGCTGTACAGTTCTTTGTTCTTTGTTAATGATGGAAGGAACCTGACTATATTATTTGTTGATAATTTCAATCAGTAAAAGTCCCACTGAGAATGTGAGACAGTGGGCAGTACTGCGTGTTAGAGTGCCATGAATGCAGCCTTGTTACACAATGGTGTGAGCAGGAAGTGCAAGCATGGTTCCCATCTGAATAGCTTGAAAGTAACTTGAAATGGACATATCACACTGAATTCAGACATAACCCACTTATTTGAACAATCTGGATTAATGTCTTGAAGTTCACTGAAAGGTATTCATTGTTCTTGCATATACTAGTTGAAAAGAGAAGATATTACTCTGTGTATTTAAAGACTCAATTCCTGCAGGGAACATATAGTTAATCTACAGGTGTATTTTATTAGGCCTCAGCAGTTATCTATTATGTTGTACCTTGAACAGTTTTAGTAGGGTCCTTCAATAAATTAGTGTTTGGAATTTACCAGTAATAAAAATTCCAATGGATAGTGACACTTGTATATCATCAAGTCACGTGTTTAAGGATTGCAGGACAAGCCTTAGATAAATATTAATGCAAAAGGTGAGCAAAATTGGCTTTTTATGTAAGCAAGGTTGTGGAATGTATCTCCCTGCTCTCCCATAGAATACAGCACATGAGAAACCAGCAGAAATGAACTGCCCACATATTCACAGCTTCTAATTTTTTGAGGACCTGTGAGAATGTCTGTCAAATGTTTATTTTTGAAAATTTATGTATCCTAAAGAGCAGTTTCTATGATGATGGATGTTCTAAAGTTTTACCCGATATACTTGTTGCCATTTATCTGCAGGATATCAGTTGCTGTTTGAATATTCACTGCTTGTGAAGGAGTGCTGAGTTTGTGATGCAGGACCTGCTGTCTTTTTTTGTATAGGTGGATTACAGGAAAATGCATTAACTCGTGTTCCTAATCAAATGCAGCATTTCTAGTGTATTCTGCAAAATTTAAAGATAATTATCGCTATTTGTTCCACCTCTTGCTTAGGTATTCTCAAAGACAGATTTCTGAGGCACCTAAAATCATTCCAAATGTTTTCTGAGTTACGGAGGAAAGTTCATAATCATTCCCTTATTTGCTACTGTATTGTAACTTCATGACCATAAACTGCAATGTTTGACGCAAAAAAATAACTTTGGGCATAGGAGGAATTGTGTTTGTAGGAAGAATATCAACGTGGCCCTTAGATTGTTTTTGGCAGATTACTGAACCTTTATACTCGATCTCAATTGTCTGCAAGGTGAGTGATTTGAGACTGAGTCTGTATTTGAGAACTGGGAATTACAACTGAGCTTGTGAGAGAATCAGGCCATGGAGTTGACAGCAGTTTTGTCAAGGATATTCAATTGAATAATACTTTTGTTTTTGCTTTTTGATTATTAAAATAAAATAATTAATTTTGCACCATGTGCATTCTGTGAAACTTAGTGATACATCCTCAGCCATGGCTCAGTGGGTAACACTCCTGCCCCTGAGTCAGAAGGTTATGGGTTCTGGTTGCACTCCTGAGACTTGAGCACAAAATCTAGGCTGGTGCTCCAATGTGGTACTATTGGAGGTGTTGTCCTTCAGATGAAATGATAAACTGAGGTCCTGTCTGCCCTCTCAGATGAACATAAATCCCATGTCATTATTTTGAAGAGGAGCAGGGGGGTCCTCTGGTGACTGGCCAAGATTTATATCTCAACCAACATCAGTAAAACAGATCATCTGGTCATTACCACATTGCTGTTTGTGGGCTCTTGCTGTACTCACATTGCCTGCTGCATTTCCTATAATAGTGTCTACATGTTAGAAGTGCTTCAATGCCTGTAAAGTGCTTTGGAACATGCTGAGGTTGCAAAAGGCATTATGTAAATCTAAGTCTTTTTACTTCCTGGGCAGGTATTGAAAAGACAGGGACTAGTGGCAGCTCGCCTCCTTTGGATGTGGAAACTTCACTCCCTCACCCCCCCACCAGCGGTCACCTTATGGCTCAGAAAATGAAAGTTGGGCGGCAGGTTGCAGAGGAAGGTGAAACAGGTAAAGCTTCAATTCAAGTAGAAAGGACCCAGTTTTTAAAAAAATCATCTGTGAGCCGTATGATTAGAACTTTGGCAGTGAGTACTGCACTGTGACAATTGAACTGTAATTTTGGGTACCTTTTGCCTCTTTCTTGGATGTTTGGTTCCTGTTGTGAGGAACTTGTCTTTGGCAAAATTCTACCATGGAGCAAGACACCGTACCAAAATACAAGTGTTAAAGTCCTTGCAAAATCTTATTGGTCACTTTTCTTGGAAGTATTCCTTCTGGCAGTGATTCCCTTTGATGAGTGATGTGGACAAGAGAAAGTTTTTGTGTGAGACAAAAGTAATAATGTTCAATTAAATGATGGGATAGAACTTTACTTAATTTTCGTATAGACCAGTTGGGAAAATAACTGAGCTATGTGTAGGATTCAGATTTCTTTCCTATGGTTTGGACTTGTATAAAAAGTAAGGGGTGGACCTTTCTGGATAATAACATGTTGCACTGTCTGAGACCAGGAAAGTCCCCAGGGTTGATTTGTGGTCTTTGCTGAGCTAGACAGTGTCTCAGCTCAGGTAAAATGAGCGTGCTACCTTTGCTTGCAGTGTCCATGAGCTAGGGGAGGGGGATAAAAAGCCCTGATTACCACTCCTAATAGTTAGTCAGCAGACGCTATGTGTTGAAGTATTAGTGACCAAATAAGGAGTGGCTGGTGTGCTTCTCCCAAGGCCAAAGAGATTGTATTTGTGGAAACCGTGCTGTCGCATCAGCACCTTGAAAACCTTTGCTATCACAACAGCCATCTCTGTTTCCTTTGGGAAATGAGATGGATGGATAGGATACAAGTTCAGTTTTGTATTTCTAGGATGTGTCAAGGTTCTATTTTTGAACGTCCAATCCTTTTTGGAATCAGGATTCGCTCACAAGTGAGAGGTGTTCTGCTGCTGATAAAAAATTAAAAAAAAATGGTTTTATCATGATTTGGCTTGTCATGGGTCAATTTTATTTCTGTGTTGTACTGAATATATTTCTGGTCAGAAATCAAGTGTTAAAATTCATTCCTTATAGTGTCTGTATACATAGACATGTTTTCAATATTAACAAAAGGTTTCAAGCTCTGATATGTTCATTTACAGTAGAGAAGAGAGCTTCCAAGAAACCAACTCGATTTTCTTCTTTCCTACCAAGTCCTCAAGAATTATCGGAGATTAAAAGCAAGAAGAAGGTAAGTGATCTATAAAGTTATGAGCATTCATTACAAAGTTAGTTATGGCATGGAAACAAGAGTAAAACACTCACTTATTTCTATTCCAATTTGTACTTAATCTTTAAAAGCCTCTTCTCTTAATCTTCCCTCACAACTTGCGTCTGCTTTGACCATGAACTGAAGTATGCTAACCTTGTTACATTAGTACAGCTACAGGACAAATAGCTGCTTGAATAAGCATGATACCATTGAGATGTGAAGTGGCTTCCGTCTTCCTACATTCTGATGCTACTTGCATAAAACCCTCCTCTAAAAGACTTTGTTATTTGGAGGAATTTCCTCATCCCCACCACCCCATTTAGAAAATTAAGCATTAAATGAATAGACACAATATGATTAAATCCCTTTATGGCCTTGTTCCACCCCATCACAGTATGCAGCTCCAGTCGCACACTTAAACTTCCACAAACTCTCCTTACTCTGACCTCTTGCACAAATCCCTTCCATTCACCCACCATTGGCAGTCTGATGTTAAGGCAGCTAAGTGCCTCTCTAAATCTCTCCAATTTTCCCCTCCACTCCACCCTTAATTTTTCTGACACTCCTTACAACTCACTCCCTTTGGCCAAGCTTTTGGTCACCCCATATAATATCTTCATTCTATCTTGTCCAAACTTTAACAGTAGATTCTGTCACAATTTGGCAAAGTTATCGAGTTGTGTTGTTGTGCAATTTCTCCTTTAAATAGCTTAATGTGACTGTTCTGAGCACAAGTTAATTCAAACAGAAGATTTGTGAAACCAGCTTGAGGTGATCTCATCCCAAACTCTGTTTCCTGTAAGTTATATTATAAAACAAAATGTTTGGCATGTCCCCTGTGGACTGGTTTTAAGTTTTTAATGTTAGTAAAGTGTGGGCCCTTTACTGGCAATAACATTTCAGTAGCATTTGGATTCTGAAAGGCAGAAAGGTTCATAAAAAGTGTCAGCTTTGGCTGCTTGTGTCAAACTTGCGGAACTGCATCAGTAAAAAGAAAATTTTGGAAAAAAAAGACATTTATGAACTTCAAAAATGAGTTTTGTTTTGTTATCCTTCCTCAAGTTGCTTATTACTGGAACGGAACAGTTCAACCAGAAACCAAAAAAAGGCATTCAGTTCCTTCAGGAGAAACGCCTGCTTGCATCCCCTATGGACAACAGCGAAGTAGCTCAGTGGCTCAGGGAAAATCCACGACTGGACAAAAAAATGATTGGCGAGTTTATCAGTGATCGGAAAAGTATGGAACTCCTGGACAGTTTTGTTGGGTATTGACACTTCTTTTGAAAAATTTAAGATATGTATTTCATATATAATGAGTATCATGTGGTATATGCAAATGTTAACTGGACGTTAGATCCTTGAGGAAATCTTTGGTCACAGATGACACGAAAATTGGTGGTGTCGTAAATAGTGAGGAGGAAAGCCTTAGATTACAGGACGATATAGATGGGCTGGTAAGATGGGCAGAGCAGTGGCAAATGGAATTTAATCCTGAGAAGTGTGAGGTGATGCATTTTGGGAGGACTAACGAGGCAAGGGAATATACAATGGGTGGTAGGACCCTAGGAAGTACAGAGGGTCAGAGGGACCTTGGTGTACTTGTCCATAGATCACTGAAGGCAGGAGCACAGGTAGATAAGGTGGTTAGGAAGGCATATGGGATACTTGCCTTCATTAGCTGAGTTAGTTAGAATATAAAATTCTAACAGGACTTGACAGGGTAGAGGCAGGTAGGATGTTCTCGGTGGTGGGGGAGGCAAGAACCAGGGATCATAGTCTAAGGATACGGGGTAAACCTTTCAGGACTGAGATGAGAAATTTCTTCACCCAGAGAGTGGTGAGCCTGTGGAATTCGCTACCACTGAAAGCAGTTGAGGCCAAAATATTGCATGTTTTCAAAAAGGAGTTAGGTATAGCTCTTGGGTCTAAAGGGATCAAAGGGTATGGGGCGAAAGCAGGAACAGGCTACTGAGTTGGATGATCAGTTATGATCGTAATGAATGGCGGAGCAGGCTTGAAGGGCCAAATGGCCTACTCCTCCTGTTTTCTATGTTTCTAAGAACAGAGAGGTTATGATGGAGCTGTGTAAAACGCTAGTTAGGCCACAGCTGGAGTATTGTGTACAGTTCTGGTTGCCACACTATAGAAAAGATGTGATTGCACTGAAGAGGGTGCAGAGGAAATTCACCAGGATGATGCCTGGGCTGGAGCATTTCAGTTATGAAGAGAAACTGGATATGCTCGGGTTGTTTTCCTTAGAGTAGAGAAGGCTGTGGGGGGACCTGATTGAGGTATACAAAATTGTGAGGGGCATTGATAGGATAGATGGGAAGACATTTTTTCCCTTAGCGGAGGTGTCAATAACCAGAGGGCATAGATTTAAGGTAAGGGGCAGGAGGTTTAGAGAGGATTTGAGGAAAACCTTTTTCACCCAGAGGGTGGTTGGAATCTGGAACACACTGCCTGAAGGGTTGGTAAAGGCAGGAACCCTCACAACATTTAAGAAGTATTTAGATGAGCACTTGAAACGCCATTGCATACAAAGCTACGGGCCAAGTGCTGGAAAATGGAATTAGAATAGATAGGTGCTTGATGGCAGGCATGGACGCGATGGGCTGAAGGGCCTGTTTCTGTGCTGCATAACTCTGACTCGATGACATGAAAAGTGAAAGCAGTCATTATTTCGGATGTTACCTATTGTAATGAGTCCACAGGTGGGCATGACTACTTGCCCCCTCACTTTGAGACTCCAAAACTAGGTTTTCAGTGGTGGGACAGGCACCATTGATGCCACCAGGCACCTGTTTCTCTTCAGGTGTAATTGATTGCTGTTAATTCCATAGAATGTTTTCAACTTATTTTCGAAGTGTATTGATAACAATTGTTAATATGTCACGCATTGGAGAGAATCATGTTTCAGCAACTCTGTTGATTAATACAAATGCTTAATGCATTTCAAGTCCTTCGATGCAGCTGGTTGCCCACCCAACAGTTTTGTTAATCTTTTTCTGTTCCTACTGTGGTACAGACACACAATTTTCTTTGGACATGTACCAAAGAGCTATGCTTGATCCAAGCGTTCGCATGATAAAGGTGTTTAGAAAAAGTGACTTAAAGTTCCTTGTGCACAGCTGAACATTTTTCACATTATGACCTCAGCTTATTGGTCTCCTGCATTGCCAGGGGAGCATGCCTAAACAACACACAGTATAGTTATGTATTAATGTTAAAATATTTGCTAAATGCTGAGGACTGTTTCCCACAAGGCCGCCTGCTGTTAGAAACAGCATTGCATTGTCTTGTATGAAAAGGTAAAAGATTTCATTCGGCAGCTAGTGGTTCCCATATGGCATTAACTTGATTACCTTCTGATCAGCAAAGGCCAGTTTCGTTTAGCGCTGCTTTCTGACTTGCTCACAGCTAGGAAATATCACTTTGGTATGAGAGACAACTTTAAATCGTCGTTCTCTATGTTTAAAGTACAAAAATGAAGTTTAGGATACCTCCTGTGAGGAGATTTTAACCTATTTTGCATTGTTTATGCTGTCCACTCACAAATTGAATTGTGTTTTATATTGACAAAATTTAATTCTGGTACTTTGAACTGAACACTGGAATAATAGCAAAATCTGAATGTAGTACTTAAAAGTTGAATTTCAGAAAATTTGACTTTGAATTAAAAGGAGTTGACTGTATGGAGGAAGTTCTTTATCTTGAAAGTCGCGTTACATTTTATCTTTTTAATTCTCTCCAGTTTTATTTCTGGCACAATGACAATAATACAGCTGCTTCTTTTAGCTAATTCTACCATATGAAGTAAAACCACCACACAGCAAGCCCTGTGCTAATTCTGCATTAATTGGCTCATCCTTACCAAATAACTGCATTTGAAATCTCAGAATTGTGGCTTGTTTACAAGGATTTCACATTTTCACTTTTTTCTTCATATGAAAGAAGCACGGATTTGTACATTGGTGCCAAATTGCTAATGTTTGGATTACATTGTACACTGCTGAAAAGATTAACAAACTGAAGAACTTGAATATTTAAAGAAGCTACAGTTACTGACTAGTGTTGTTGTTTAAACACCAGGACGTTTACTTTCCAAGGTTTGAGAGTTGATGAAGCATTGCGCTCATATCTGGAAGCCTTCAGACTCCCTGGTGAAGCACCCGTTATTCACAGATTACTGGAAGTCTTCACAGATCACTGGCATGTATGTACTCTGCAAACTAAAAAAATAACAAGTTGTGAGCATTTTGAAGCTTGTTTGATGAAGATAGTCCTGAAGAGTAGTGAAATTGTGCAGATACTTGCTGGCAGCTTTTATCAGCTGCATGCCCCTATCTTTATGCTGTTGGTGTACCCTCTGGCATGGCAGCTGGCAGATTCCTGTTTTTTTTTTTAAAAAAAAGCTCTTCTACTTATTTGATACTAGCTTTTAATTTTAATTGAAATCATACTCAAAAAAGTGCCTGCACTGTTCTGCAAAAAATATTTATTTTGAACGGCTGGATAATTTTTTTTGAGTGAAAGTGACTGAATTAATTGCTCACGGTATTGTTTTCTCGAACAGCAAATTTGTTCAGTCTAATGTTTTTACCTGTTGCTGCATCTGATTACATTTAAAATGCCATCAAGTAAATATCCAGTCATTGGCTGCACATTTTCAATAGCTGGTGATGGAGGAAAAAGGGAAACTTGTGTAACTCAAAATGAGTCATGCCTTATTAAAATAGTTACCTGTGTGTTGTTTCTAGTTGAAAAGCATCTTTTTGAACTAGTTGTTACATTTTTGAGTGGGAAATTTCTACATTTGTCTTTTCCTCTTTACAGAAAATTAACGGCTCACCATTTTCCAACAATGATGCCTGTTTTGCACTTGCTTACGCTGTAATAATGCTCAATACAGACCAGCACAATCACAATGTTCGGAAGCAAAACGTGCCAATGACATCAGAGGTGAGTGGATCAAGGGCTTTATTGGTAAATGATTTTTGGAAATATTAATTTACTTCCCCTCAAATGGTTATGCTGGTTGTGTGTTGTTAAGGTAATAGGGCATGAGAAGGTATGGAAACTAGGAAAGGCTTTCCAGTTCAACTCCCCCAAATAAATGTGCAACCTATCAACTTGACAAGCACACAAACCACAGGATGTTGTCCCCGTAACCGTTTGTGATACATGAGTAATATTAGTTACATGGTCTTCCTACAGCCCTGCTACATGTAGTGCTTCATTTTGAAACTGCTCCTCTCTCCACTCTTCCATTATTGGCATCTGTTTATATTCTGGGAAAAGTTAATTGTTAATACTTTATCGATATTTTTGACATAGAAATTAGTAATCGTACAGGATTGTCTTTGGTAGGTCCAGAACCTTTCATAGCATGTTAGAATTACTGAGCTTTTTTGTTTGGGATGTTTGCTGTTTCTTTTACTTATTTCATGGGATGTGGGCGTTGCTGGCAAAGCCAGCATTTGTTGCCCATCTCTCATTGCCCTTGAGAAAGTGGTGGTGAGCTGCCTTCTTGACCCGCTGCAGTCCATCTGGTGTGTGTATGCCAACAGGGCTGTTAGGAAGGGAGTTCCAGATTTTATACCCAGCAACAGTTCGGATGGTGTGTGGCTTGGAGGGGAACTTGCAGGTGGTGGCGTTCCCATGCACCTGCTGCCCTGGTCCTTTTAGGTGGTAGAGGTTGTGGGTTTGGATTGTCGATTGTTGTGAAAACCCATCTAGTTCACTAACGTCCTTTAGGGAAGGAAATCTGCCTTCCTTACCTGGTCTGGCTGACATGTGACTCCAGACCCACAGCAATGTGGTTGACTCTTAAATGCCCTCTGATATGGCCTCGCAAGCCACTCAGTTCAAGGGCAATTAGGGATGCACAATAAATGCTGGCCTAGCCAGCAACGCCCACATCCCTCAAATGAATACAAAAAAAGGTGCTGTCGAAGGAGTCTAAGGTGTTGCTGCAGTGCATCTTGTAAATGGTACACTCTGCTGCCACTGTGTGTCGGTGGTGGAGGGAGTGAATGGCACCCTATGCACAAACAATCAAGTGGACTGTTTTGTCCCGGATGGTGTCGGGCTTCTTGAGTGTTGTTGGAGCTGCACTCATCCAGACAAGTGGAGAGTATTCCATCACAGTCCTGACTTGTGCCTTGTAGATGGTGGACAGGCTTGGGGAGTCAGCAGGTGGGTTACTTGCCGCAGAATTCCAAGCCTTTGACCTGTGTTTCGTTGCAGCCCATTATCCTGAGTTAGGCAGGTAGTTATGGTAAGCTGAAAGAATTGAATAGCAGGGAAATTATCAAGACAGCTCTTTCCTGCTATACAAGGGATAATTATATCCACTGCCTAACCCTTCTTTGATGGAAGCGAGGGTGCAAAGTTCACAATTGCAGCGCTTGCTGTTTTTGTTTGGCCAGAGCGGAGCAGAGGTTTTGAGTCAAAGTGTAATTTGTGTTCAGGGTGTCCTGAGTAAGACTGTCAGCTAAAAGAGGGGGTGGGGATTGTTGCCCTACCCACAGATTAATTGGTGGTTGGAATTTAAGGCAAGTTATCAGCATTGTATTACTTTTTTTTAAAAAGACCACGAACTGGGTGGTAGGTGTTAACAGATGTTTGTCTCTGCTTGAACGATGACTGAAAATAGAATTTCGCAAGCATACAAGATATGATGGGGCAGAAAACTTGTCTGGTATTTTTGATTTACATAGAGCATTGTGTCCTGACTTAATTTATTTTGCAATTTAATGTGTATATAATATGAGGTGGTTGCTTTCAAATAAACAAAAACTATGCACCTGATATTGTCAGTTTTAAATTGCTGCTGTTAGTTTGGGGGGAAAAAAAGGGACTTTAAATATCCCTATAGGCCTAGTGCTTAATTAAAGTTTTAAAGGTCACTTAACTCTCTCAGCCATCTATCTTTGTAACTTCAGGTAAATTATAATTTGCTGACTTCAGTGGCTGCATTTTAGGGCAGTTAGGTAGGATTGCAATGCTTCTCTTAACATTCACGATCAGTTCAGGGATGTTTGTGCAGTGTAATTTGAAAGGACCGTTGCCATCCCATTGGGAAGATTTAATCCAGTAACTCCATCATGTGGCTGCCAAGAAAAGTTTAAGTTTAAAGATGACCACATTTTGCAATGTGTTTCTTGCATTTGTTGGTTTCTGGGTTTTATTGCTATAAGTTAGTAGCAGAGATCCTTGCACCTCTCATTTATTAGTTTGATAAATTTTCTCCACAGAATTTCGATGATGGCTCCTTTGAGAAGAAAAAAAACTACTTTTATAAAATTATGAGGGGCATTGATAGGTTAGATAGGAAGAGACTTTTTCCCTTAGCGGAGGGGTCAGTAACCAGGGGACATAGATTTAACGTAAGGGGCAGGAGGTTTAGAGGGGATTTGAGGAAAGTTTTTTCACCTAGAGGGGGGTTGGAATCTGGAATACACTGCCTGAAGAGGTGGCAGAGGCAGGAACCCTCACAACATTTAAGAAGTATTTAGATGAGCACTTGAAACGCCATAGCATACAAGGCTATGGGCCAAATGCTGGAAAATGGGACTAGAATAAGTTTGGTGGCAGGCACAGACACGATGGGCCGAAGGGCCTGTTTCTGTGCTGTATGACTCTATAATGCCTTTCACATGCTCAGGATGTGCCATTGGCTTTGCAGCCAATGAATTACTTTTGTAGGCATTGTTTTGTATGATAGCCAATTTGCATGGATCAAGGTCCCACAAACAGCAAATGATGCTCAGATAATCTGGTATTGGTTGAGGGAGGAATGTTAGCTAGGATACTGGACCAGGCCCCCTCTTCTTTGAATAATGCCTTGGGATGTGATAAAACAGATGGGGCCTTGGCTTAACATCTTATCTGAAAGGTGACCATTGATCAACAGTGCAGCAGTCACCAGTACTGTGTGGAATTGTCAGCCTAGATCTACTGTTCTAGCCCTTTGTGGGGCTTGATCCTACGACCTTCTGACTTGTGCCACCTGAGCCAAGCTGACACCATGCAGAGTGTGAGGTGGGGTCCTGTCAGGTGCTGCTGTGGCAACATTTGCACCTTTTGAAGTTGGTTGCCACATTGTCCTGCCCAGAATAAATTCAGGCAGCCATTTGCTGTTACTACTCTGGAAACATAAAACACAGTAAAGTCAGTTCAGTTTTTTGTGCTATAATACCTGGGGAGCATATCCTTTTTTCAAGGATTTTCTTCATAATGTTTGTAGTGTAATTAGTTAACAATCTCCTCCAAAATAAAGTGTAAGCATTTAAAATAATGGGGTGGACTTTTGAAGAAATATGGCTTTTGAGGCCTTTTCTGAGCTCTATATGGACAAAGTATTTGAGGTAATTCTCCAAGATCGCTGCTGTATTAAATAAAATAAAATCCTAATGGATAGATGAAGGTTTCAATTTTCTAATGTTGTCAAGATCAATATTTAAGTCTACCTTTCAAAACTCCAAGTGAAAGATATGTTTTCTTTGACAAAGCCAAAAGTAATTACACTTGTTCACTATAAAATAAGCTTTTAAATCTCTTTACATACCGAAAATGGTGCAGTGTTTCATCAGATAGCCTGCTTGACCTGTTCCTTGAAATCATTTTAATTAACTGAAAGCTCAGATGTGTACCAGGACTGCACCTGTCCTTCATGTTGTTTATGTAAGGAAAGTGAATGATATAGTTTCACTGTTAATACATTAAGGTGACTTTACAAGGTTTTTAACGTGTGTCTTATCACCCCTTTCTTTAATGTTGTTTTGGATAGGTGGTGGCACTATTAACTACTTTGCGATTTATACCAAGAATTTTTATCATCTTTTTGTTTTCTTTGTCCTGCTGCAGCAATTCAAAAAGAATTTGAAAGGAGTCAATGGCTCCAAAGATTTTGACCAAGATATGTTAGAGGACATCTATAATGCAATCAAGTAAGTTTGTTTCACTAAAGACTTCTACTTCTTATCAGAATTTAATTGCCTTACTACCTGCATATTTTTAACAGCAATCTACAGACTGAGCTGCAGCTAATGAGTAAATTCTTCTATTCATTTTATAAAAGATATTTTTAAATCATGTTTTAGAAGTGAACTTTATAGGATGGAGGGTAATTAATAGAGATTTCAGTGACTTCTGTTCATTGATCCCTTGCTAGCATCATTATATTTAAATAGACTGATGTATAGTGATATTCAAGGGAGAGAGAATTATACAGGGGTATCACTTACCACGGGTTTTTGGTGTATTTACACTGCAGGGTAAATTAGTGAAGCCCTGCACTGATCACGGGCACATGTTTGAAAACTATAATAAACAAAATTTCCCCTTAAATATTTGCTGCAAAAATGAGCCAGAAAATATTTCATGCACCAAAGTTGTCTATAAATGCACCTTCAATTGCTTTCACTCTTTTCCCCTCTCATCCTTTTCCTTAGAGGGCAACAGCCTCGTGGTTCAGCTGATGGCAGAATAGCTGTGGCTGCTGGTAATTGGTGCCATTGCTGTATGCTGGAGGTGGGGTATCTGCTGTTTGACAGTTGGATGTAGGGAGCAGAGTTGTTGGCAGCTTTGGGTTCTGTGTCTGTGAATCTGTATCAGCCAGTTGCTCCAAGTTGGGCTATTTCTTTCCTCCCACATTTATGCAAATTTAAAATTTAAGAAAATTCCCTGGTAGTGTTTGGTTCTTTATCAGCAGAAGTGCACCAGATTGAGCTGCAGCTCCTGTTCCTAGCGTGCCACTCTTTCAGTCAGGACCTTCCTGAGGAATCCACAATACTGCTCCTGATTGAGTCAGGAGGTCCCTATGTGATTTTCCACAAGCCTGAGGAGATTCAGATAGTTATACCCACTCAACTCCTTGGCTGAAATAAGGTAACAAGAAAAATGTACTTTTATTTAGCAACTTAGAATGTCGGGGAGAACCAGGCCAAGACCAGGGGTCAAACTGCAAATTTCCTGATTTATTGACCTCAGTGCCATACCGCTTGCTGTGTTTAACTCATTGTGAACTTTTGGTGAAACTTAATCAAGTAACACTTGTTTTTTAAAAAATAAATTCTGTGGCTAATAGTGATTTTCAGTTGGCAAGAAGGATGAAGTCATGCCTTTAGAAATATTTCAATTACAGTTAGTGAGAACGAACCCGTTGATGACTTGTTTCAGAAATGTTAAAAATTTATTTAATTCACTTTGATGTCGAATCACTGGTTAATAAATGAAAGACCACCGCTCGAATATGAATAACCATGTTACAAGCTAAAACAATATTTGGCTGCGAGCATTTGGTTTAGTTCATATGTTCCTTATAAACCTGGGTAGCTGTGATGTGGCTTTAAAAATAGAACTGGGTAGTATTAAAGCTGTTGGAAACGCCAGTCAGATGTTTGCAAGCTATTTATATTGTTACCTTCCTATCATGGGAGTTATTTCACCTTGGTCATATATACCAAATGGTTCTCACAAGTTTGTACATTTTGGTACTTCAATGTTTTTAAATTCATACAAAGTTTTAGGAAAGGAAGAACTTGCCAAAAATTCTAGAAATATGGTGAAGAAACTATCCTTGACTTAATTTAATATCATGCCAGGGATTGGTTGCTTTTAAGATTAAGAGCTCAAAGTGCCCAAGATGCAGGATGTTCGTACTTCAGCCTCAGATGGTTTCAATCTGGGAACACAAGCAATTCATAATTTATTGAAAGCTACTTTACTTTTGCATTTAGTAATAAAACCTTTTATCTGCACCACCTACAGAGATTAATGACGAGTCGTTGACTCATGGGAACATTTTATATTTCTAAAATTAACTCGGAAGAAAGAGCTAAGCATTTATATAGCAACTTGCAAATCCTCAGAGCATTCCAAAACATTTTGCGTCCAATGAATTAATTTCTAACTTTAGCCTCTCTTGTTATGTAGGGACAAATAGGTTGAATATTTTGCATGATCCAGTGTGTAACGCTGAAGATTGAAAGTTGTTAGTTAGGACTGGCAGACACCCACAAAACATTTGCAGTGAAATTAGTATCTTTATTACAACAGTACTTATTTAAATCCCCATTACCATTCCATCCTTCCATGTGATCCCTCTCACGCCGTACCCATCCCATTCCCCGTCCCACCCATTCTTCCTATGCCATCCCTATCCCCCATTCCACACATCCCAGGCCATCTCCACTCCATCCCTCCCTCCTTCCCATGCTGATTTTCCCTCCCACTGCGCCCCCCCCCCCCATGCCATCTTCCATCTGTCCTCCCTTTTTCTCATGCTGTCCCTCCATCCCTCCCTTGTAAACTGTTACCCCCTCCCCCAAATGCTATTTGTGCCCCCTCCTATTCCGCCCACTGCCCCCACCCCCATGCCATTTCCCAACCACCTCCCTCGCTACCCCCCAGCATTCCCACATTGTTGCCCCTTACATGAGGTCCCCCACATTGTTGTCAAGAGCCCAGTAAGCCAGGCCAGGGACCAGAGAGGGCTGTGGTGCGGCAGAACCGGGGGGCCAGTAAGGGAGGCTGGGGAGCAGTGGGCGCCAGGGTTGAAGCTCAGTAACTGACAACAAGATTTGCATCCTCATCTTCAACCTGACAAACATTAGAGTAGCATTCTGGGCTCCCCTGTCCTGTGTCATTACTGATGGACTGGCCACTGTGTCTGCATGGCGGAAAATGGTTTTCCCCCACCAAGTCTTGTTCTCCAAACTCTCAGATGGCCAATGATCCATTGGAGGGCAAAGAAAATGCTTCATAGACACTCTGAAGCTCTCCTTGAAGAGCGGCTGCATTGACCTTAATGACTGGGAGGAGCTTGTTACCAATTGTTTAGAATGGCGACAGCTTGTCCACCAAAAGCTGCATCACATTTCGAGTCCCATCGCCTTAAAGATGAGGCAGAGAACAGCAGAGAAAGAAAGAAAAGGAAGTAAATCCTGCACTCTGGATTCCAATACCCTGTGGGACGTCCTGCCTGATGTGCCTGAAAATCAGCCTGCTCAGAAGGCAGAAACTCTCAACCCTGACCAGACGTGGTCTTCGAATCACCGCCCATCTATGCCATTTTGTACTTTATATGCCTGTGAGGTTCACGCCTTTAACTTTCCTGTTAGAGTGTCAGCCCAGTAACTGAGGCCGGGGAGCAGAGAGAGGTGGGGTCCAGTGACTGAGGTGTGTGCGCCAGGCTCCGCCCATCAATTCAACCCACTGACCAATCAGAAAATGCGGACAGCCAGAAACTATTATATAAGGTACTCATATATGTCAACCTGGAAACCTGCAAAAAGCTTCTGAACAGGTTGGAGAAAAAAAACCTGAAAACTCGCAAAAAAAACTATCAAGAGGTGCTCTTGAATATAGGCCAGTGACCAGGGTCATTGGTTTTTGGTTACTGAATAAGTTAAATTCTTGTTACTTCATGGATTCTAGGATTTTTACCGGTGTTTTCAGAATCATGGGCCCATTTATTTGTGAAAACTGAAACCTAATAGGTCTGCATGACTGATCTTTATCAGAAAGTGCTGATTCCAGTCAACAAGCCTTGTTGAGAGTAACGCTGATGTGAAAGCAGTCCAAGGATTGAAACCGGAAAATTCTTAGTCTGTATGGCTAGGTATAACAGCAGGTGGAGCATTTACCCGATGACAAATGCCAACTTTTCTAAAAATTGTATCTTAGCAGATTCTTTGCTGTTCACTAATGTTGATTAACTGAAAGGCAAAAGTAGTTCTGGAAGAATTGGAAGTTTACAAAATGATATTTGAAATGTAACAACTAAATTTTGTTGTAATTAGCATTTCTTATTTTTGCAGTAATTTTAGTGTTTACAGCCATATTTGTTGCCCCCTCTATTTTGTGGGTTGTTTTTGGGCCTGGTTAGTGTTAATTCTACCTAATTTACCATTACAAACTGATGTAATGCTTGTACATCAGCATACAAATTCAAAAATAAACTTCTTGTAATCTCCCTCCTTCCCCCACCCCACCGCCAAATGGAACCGTTACAAAATCTGGGGGAGTAATTATTTTAGCATTGAGGCTAATGTGATGGTTAGGAAATAGGCTCAAATGAAAGTTATTTATTATTTCGGAGCCAAATGTGCCATAACCTTTGTGGGTTGCAATATGAGCTCATGCAGCATCTAAAATAATTTTTCATCTTTTTACCTCAGGAATGATGAGATTGTTATGCCAGAGGAACAAACGGGATTTGTGAAGGAGAACTATATATGGAGTGTACTTTTGAATCGTGGGAGTTCATCAGAAGGCATTTTCCTCCACGTACCCCCTGGAAGCTACGATCACGACCTATTCACCATGACTTGGGGTCCCACCATAGCTGCACTTTCCTATGTTTTTGACAAGAGCTTAGATGAAACTATAATACAGAAGGCAATATCTGGTTTCAGGTAAAAAGTTATGGAACATTAATCTAGACACTCATGTCTTAAAAGTAGCGGATATTTATAAAGGAAGTGTTACAGCCACTTGGTGAGGGGTTTGGGTGGTTCTCACTGTTCAACTCCCGCCTGACCGCAGCAAGTGTTTTTGTAATTAGGGTTCTAACCCTTTTTTGATTTTATTTGTCAAATAAACAGACAGTGACAGGTTTTCTTGTAGGTTTAAATCAGATAATTAATTATGTATTGAGCAATATGCCTTATTCCAAAATGGGCTCAACCGCACCCATTCATTTGTGTGTGCACGAAGACACAAGACACAGATAGAGAGGAAAAGGGGTAAGTGGTTTGAGGTGAGATAGGATTTCAGGGTTCACAGTCAACCTGTTGAATCTTCTTGGAGGTCAGTTTCTCTTTAGTTGCACGCCTGGGGTGTTTGTAGATTTCTCTGTTAGTTGAAATTTCAGTCTGAAGACAGGGGATCACTTCCAGTTCTCTGCTGCACAAGTTGAAGTGTAGAATTCACAGTAGGGCGCCTTCCTTTTGGCTTGCTGGATTTTCTCCCAGCTCTCGGCTGGGCGGGCTTTGTTGATGTTTTATCCTGGGTGTGTGTGTGTGTGTGTGTGTGTCTGTCTGTCTGTGTGTGTGTGTGTGTCTCTCTCTCTCCCCCCCTCCCTCCAGAGAGCTACCTTTTAAGCGAAAAGTCTTTCACATCTTGCATCTGTTGGGAGACACAGATCTTCCTCCCTGTAGTGACTGACAATGCCCCAGGATGTGGCTACTTCACACCTCCTTTGCTTCAGAAGAACCCATTCAATTCACAGATGTTTCTTGATGGGTTCAAGATGGGTGTAATTGACACCTCTAGGCTTTGGAATTTTCTTGCCAGATAGTAAGACCTTTTTAATACACAAGACCAGATTTTTTGATCTTCACTGGCCATTTTGGAGCACATTGTCCACTTTTTAAAAAGAAAAGTCCATTTTTATAACTCTTCGGGTTGAGTTCTTCTCTTTTCAATCCCTGCACTTTACGTGAGCATAACAGAGGGATGTTTATGGTAGAAAGCAGGTATTCATGTTTGTCCAAAGTGTGTGTGTAGAACAAGTGCTGCAAGAGCTCAGTCATGCCACAGCTGAATTCTGTGTTGTGCACTTATGACTGATCTTGTGTGTTTGATTCTGAAAAGGAGGACCTTCAGCTCAGTAAAGCACTCACCTACACCTGTTGCTTTAATCAACTTGTTCCATATTCCAACACAAACCAGCTTCCAACACTGGTTATATAAGCAGTTTTCAGTTGCAACAGTCTACAGTTGAGCATTTCATCTGCAAGCCAAACATTATAGTGAATCTTCATGTGGTCTAATTGCGTGTTAGAAAGATTGGCATCAAAAGCTCTTATTGATCAGATGTATATCATTTAACTTGAACTCATTTATTTAGATATCTTATGTTTGTATTTCCATGTTGTTCACTGAAATTGTTAATACCTGTTGTGTTCCATTGCAAATTAAGTTTGACTGTTTAGAATGTTCTATCTCAAATGGATAATGAAATCATAATGCTTCAATTAACCTTTTCCATAATTAAAACATAAAAGATTGATTAATCGTTCTGTGCAGTGATCATTTTTCTGTGTCTCATGCTCAGGAAATGTGCAATGATCTCGGCTCATTATGGACTCAGCGATGTGTTTGACAATCTTATCATTTCCCTCTGCAAATTTACAGCTCTTAGCAGTGAGGTTGGTACTGTATAATACTTAATTATTTCACTGAGATTCCTTTTAAAAGTTACTGAGGTAATTTATACACTAACACTTATGCTTTGCTTTTGTTAGCAATAGTCATGTAGACATTTTAAGAAAATCTAATTATTGATTTTGGGTCAAGAATTCTATCTAATTTGAATATTTTGCTTCCTATTATAGGAGCTTGGTGTTAATGGCAGTTTATTTTATTATATGGTGCAGTATTCTTGATGGATGATTTACAGTATTGAGTGTTCCATTCCCCTCTTGGTGAGGAATAATGCTGTACAATTGACAGGCATCTTTTGACAAAATTTAACCAATAGTGCATATTTCAGAGTATGATATGTTGGTAAAATATCCTTAGCTGGACCGAGATAATGAACACGAAACAAAAAAAATTCATTTAATTTTTGAAGCTATCCGGTTTTCATTTGATACTGAGAATGATGTTGCCATGGAAAAGGTGACAAAACTGCTTCAGGTTGCTTCAAGATATTTATATCTGTATTCTGACAGCAAACTCTTGGTTCTATACGTGTCAGGCTATGAAAAAGAATTTCAACAACATTGGGAGCCAGTTCATGAATACCAAGCTCCCAGAATCCAAATTGCAATATAAAAGTAAAACATTGTATTGCCTATGTTTCAGCTATAGCTCTTCTGCTTAAACATAATTGACACCAGGAAGCATATAATCCTCTTGTTAAATAGCACCAGTACATTTATTACATCATGAGCCATATTGCTCAGACCTTAAAATAATTGTCTTCGATTTTAGCTGTCCCCATTTAGTGTATCTTTAACAAGTGGATTAACAGTAGATGCTGCACTGTTTGAATCAGATTTATGTGAACAATATAAAAGCAACTTTAGCTTATCATTTTCCC
This sequence comes from Heterodontus francisci, assembly GCF_036365525.1. Classification (NCBI taxonomy): domain Eukaryota; kingdom Metazoa; phylum Chordata; class Chondrichthyes; order Heterodontiformes; family Heterodontidae; genus Heterodontus; species Heterodontus francisci. The sequence goes on along the minus strand of NC_090412.1, from coordinate 4,544,318 downwards.
CCACAATCCTCTGTCTCTTTATCTGTCCATCAAATTCCATTGGTCTGATGGAGGCAGGGAGGTATGTAAATAATTTAATCCAAGAAGTATATTTGGAACTTTAAACATCAGATATATTTAGGCAGAGTGTTGTTGGGAGCTGTACCTTAAAATTGTATTCATTTGAATTCCTTTTATGTTTCTTCATGTCTGTGTAGTCATTTTAAATGCTGCTTACTTAAATGCCCGTGTACAACTTTGAATTGGATTATCAGGGTTGCCCAGAAAAATCTATTTGCTGCAGTGCTAAGACTTGAAAGATTTAACAATTTAACTGCTGGACCTTTCATTGAAATTACTTACAAGAATTGTCAAGAAAAAGTAATCAAACAGGTTTATATAGGAGAGAAAACATCAGGAAAGTTCAGAATTAATTAAAACTTTACACAAAATACCACTGGCCTATTTTAAGGTGAGGGCATTTTGAACACAAAAATAAATGATGGTGTTATATGTAATGGGGGTTTTAATGTGGTACAAATGTAATTTGAGCATTTAAAAGCGTTAGTGTTTGTGAGCACTTAACAGGACATTCACAAGATCTATAAATATGTGAAAGTTAAAATGGAGAGATAAAATAATCTTTCTTTACAGTGCATAAATGTACGGAGAATACAAAGCTTTTTGCTCTTTTTTTAAACTAGTCATTTGAAATTAAGCAACATAAATAGCACGGTGCTGCGGGGATTTAGTGCTTAAATAAGAGATAATTAAACTTTTGAATTGAGTGTATTATACATTTTTAGAAAACTTCTACTTGAACTTCAAAAAACATCAGACATTTGATAGTATAATAATCTACAGATATTTTCCCCCTCCGAATTCATATTGAATTTTACCGTTAACCTACAGCACTCTTTTTAGATCCAGGACTGCCAAATGTAAAGCAGTCACCTACCAGTGGGTCATTTCACCAGATGTTAATACTGGCGTGGACATGTGACACTACAGCTTTAATATTCTAGCCCCAATTCGGCAGCTCATGCTATCAATATCATCTCTATTCTCAAATTTGGAATAAGATCTGCTTTGATAAAACAGTGGACATCGATTTCTGCTACCTCACTTAACGAACTGCTGGTGAACAGTGTTTCTCTATCAGTTTGAGAACGTGGGGACAATCTTGCTTCTCCTTATTGGCCTCATGCCAGCATAGTTTTTCCTTCCCTTTTGTCTGATGCTGATGCTGTTTCTCCTCATGGGCCTCAAGTTTATGTCCTTCCCTCTCCCTGCAATCACATTGTTCTGATTTCTCTTCTGTCTACGTCATTGAAAATCAAATTGAAACTACTTCTGTTTTGGCCAAATTTCTTCATTTTTTTTGTGAGTTGTCAACCATGCCAACCTAAACTCCGACTCCTTTTGATTAAATCAGCTACGTTCACCATGCCTTTTTCCTGTTAAACCATTGTATTGTGTTCTTTTCCTGCAGACTGTAGAGAATCTTCCAAATGTTTTTGGTAGCAATGCAAAGGCTCAACTGGCAGCCAAGACCGTGTTTAATTTGTCGCATCGTCATGGTGATATTCTTAGAGAAGGGTGGAAGAACATTATGGATGCAATGCTGCAGCTTTTCCGTGCTGAGCTTTTGCCCAAAGCCATGGTGGAGGTAAGCGTTTCCTCCCAAATTACTTATCATTGTTAAATAAAATTCCAATCAATACTTGTAGTAACCTATGCACAAGGAAGGAAAATGGCAAGTTTCTAATAAAATACGTGGCTGTTGTGATGTTTGTTTTCTGCAATTAAGGACAATTAATTGCTGGTAAATGTAACAAAATCAAGATCATTGTTGAGATGGCAACAAAAGCATGTTTAATATAGCACAGATTTTTCAGAAAATGCTGGTGTACTTTTTTTAGTATGGTCCTAAAATAAATGCTAAAATGAAGAAATAATAGTGGAGGAACATGCAAATCTAATTTGAATTGCTTTCTTGAGTTTCTTAACTTCCTGGTGCACAGATGTTCAAACAAAGAAGAATCTGGTGACGGTCCAAGTACTATAGTGAATGGTAGTTCATATTTATTCTTGGAGAATGAAGAATATTTTCACTACTCAATAGAAAAATAATTGACTTGAGTAAAGAATAAATACACACAATAGTTAGCAGGACTACCCCCAGCAGTCTGGCATATCCTTCACCACACGGGCTTCAACGGTTTAGGAAGCAGCCAACTACCACCTTTTTGAGGGCAAATTAAGATGGGCACATATGTTGGCCTTGCCAGTGACGCCAATATTGCATAAATAAATAAAATAACAAATTTGAATTAGAAAGGTGCATTCATTTCTGAAAACAATATCTGATCGAGCATGGTGAGTTCCAGCAATTCTTTCACTAACACACAGGAACATCCTAACTATTGAAAGTGTGGTGTGATGTCATTTCACAAGCCCTGTACGTGAACGTTTCTCCCTCTGATTAAATTTGTTGGCAGCCCGATGCGTGTGACATCCAGGAACGTTGTGCGCCAAATGCTGCAGTGAAGATTTGTGGCATTGTTATGGAGCATCTCACAAAGTCAATAAAATATATTAAACAAAAGTTGAATAAATGTTCAGGCAGCAAAGGATAGAAATATACAGCAATGTTCATCAGCATCTGAAAAGAGCCAAGGTTGATTAATAGTGTGTGGAAACAGTTATTCAGAACTGGAAAAAGATATGAGAGACCAGGGTAAAGAGGGAGGGAGGGGACAAGAGATGAAATCAGCTATACTAACTATTATTTAAGAGGCAGCCGATGGATTTAGTGGCAGTGTTAAACATCTGTAAGAAGTGACAAGTGCTGGGTAGCACACAAAGATTATCGCATTCAGGCTTCGAAAAAGCATTAGATAAACATGAGGTGAATAAAGTAGTTCCAAGACAGAAGAGAACAGTGTGGAATGTGAGTGGGAGAAATAGCTCAGGTCAGAAATTTAGAGCGTTGGTGTTCTTCCCAGAGGGCTGGAGAGGGAGCAGGGGGAAAGGATGAAATACTGTTGCTGAAGTTTGTGTTGAACTCACCGCAGATGGCCAAGGATAGAAAGTTGGAGTGGGAATGAGGTGGGGTAGTCGATGTGTTAGCCAGTGCGAGGTTGGGCTCACACTGAGTCATATTTATGGCACAGAAAGAGATCATTCGGCAAATCAAGTCTATGTTGGCTCTCTGTAGAACAATCCAGTCAGTCCCATTCACCCACTCTATACCTGTAGCCCTGCAAGTTTATTTCCTTCAAGTGCCCCTGCAATTTCCTTTTAAAATCATTGATTGTCTCTGCTTCAACCACCCTCATTGGCAAGTTCCAGGTCGTTATCAATTGCTGTGTTTATAAAAAAAAAACTTCTTCCACACATCCCCCTGCATCTCTTGCCCAAACCTTAAATCTGTGCCCTCTGGTCCTTGTACGATCAGCTAATGGGAATAACTTTTCTTTGTCTACCTTATTTAAACCAGTCATAATCATGTACCCCTCCATCAGATCTCCCTTCAATCTCCTTTGCTCCAAGGAGAACCACGGCAGCTTCTCCAACTTAACCTTGTAGTTAAAATCCCTCATCCCTGGAACCATTCTGGTAATTCTCCACTGCACCCTCTTGAGGACCTGAACATCCTTCCTTCCAAAAGTATGGTGACCAGAATTGGACGCAATACTCTTGTTGTAGCCTAATCAGAGCTTTGCACAGGTTCAGCATAACGTCCATGTTTTGGTACTCCACCACTATTTATGAAGCTCAAGACCCCATATGCTATGCTAGATACTGTCTTAAAAATCTATGCACATGAACCCCCAGGACCCTCTGTCCCTGCACATTCTTTAGAACTGTGCCATTAAGTCTATATTGCTGCTTATCCCGTCTCTATATTAAGTTCCGTCTGCCGCTTGTCTAACCATTCTGCTAGTCTGCTTATGTCCTGTTGCAGTTGATTGGTTATCGTTTTTACTGTCCTGAATGGCAATGTTTAACAAACCATAATCTAGTCAGTTTGGTTAGCAGGATTGTGGGCACGCAGTTTTCGTGCTATTCAAGACTTTTTTAGAGGTAGATACTGTTCAGTGTATTATTACCATTATAACAAACTGCTTTTAATGAAACAAAATATACTCTAACATACTGCAATAGTGGCACAGAAGTGCCTAGAGTGCACAATAATTGAATTTAATTATTCTCATTTTAGCTTCCCTTATCTGCTTTGCCTCCTTACTTAACTTATTCCTTAAACCTCTGAAACATACTGGTTCCATCTCTTGTGCAGCGTGGGTGGGAAGAACAGAAAAAGTTATTTGTGGAATGTAGGCACCTGACATTTGAACAAGGAGAATCGTATCTCTCTGTTAAAAGGTCATTATTGCTGAAATTGTAGTTTTATCATTATCCATCCATGCTTCTGTGATTATCAGCCTGTTCATCATCTGACCTCCCAAAGGTGAAGCATTGAAAGTTCAGTTCCTCACTGCTACAAGATGCTGGTTATATTAATCTGCTGAAATCTGAGCTAGATGTTAATCTCAGATACATTAACAGATCGCAAATTTAAACCATGGCAAGTGTTAAATTAGCTTTAAATGGTTTGAATTGACTTTTGTTTATACCAGCTTGACAAGTCATAAAAGCCCAGCTAATTTCATTGTCCAAAACTAGACTGTAATTTGAGAAGCCGATTTCAGTGAAAAGCATCACAACTTCTAAATTGTAGCATTTCCTTTGATTTCAATCTAACATTAAGCAGTGTTGTAATAATCACACTCTTGCAGAAAAGCGCACTTGTTTTTTCAGTGAAATTCCACTCTGGTGGGCTGGTGGTGATATTGTAGAGTTATCCTGTTGAAAGTGATGGGACAGCACTTTCTATTCAGTCAGAATGGTTCAAAGCATGAATAGCTTGAGTACAAGCCATGGCTGAAATTCCCTGTGCATACCGTAAATCTTGGCCTATAATATGCATCTATACTTTGACCCTCGAATTCTAAGGAAAATTTAGTACTGTGCACTATACTACTCTCAACCACCCCAAACTGAGGTGTTTGACCATGTTCCCCCACTAGACTTACACGCAGCAAAGAAATTTGAAATGGTTGAGTGCACTGGGTTGTAACCAATAGGGTTAATGACTCTGAGTTCCAGTGCGATTTTGACCAGGTTTTTCAAAGGAAAAAATCGACTAGAGACCATTCTGTGTAATTAAAATATTTCAGTGCAGCTTGTAAGCCTCGTGTCAGCAGAGAAATACTGCATAAATATCACTGAAGTTGAAGGGAGTTGAACTTCAACTGCATCAAAAACAGCACCCAGGATTATGATGCTGGACCACGCGTATGATTTGGCTGATGCTGACTATCATGTTCTGTTCAAATCTGATGGTGGTCTTAAATTTGAAGGCTTCCAGCCTTCAGTGTGAACATCTCCATGGGCATTCATATCGAGCAATGGGTTGCAACTTTAGACAGGCTGGGAAGCCTGCCAAGGCAGGATTTCTCAGTATCCCAGGCTGGTCCAAAGTTGTGAACCCCTATTGCATGTGGCTTACATACTTCAGTTTGCTTGTATCCTTACCTGCTGAGTGTCTACATTTGAAATATGTTAATATTCTCTAAACAGCAGAAAGAAGGCAAGGAAAGCATCTTAATAAAAAGACAATCATTATTATCTAACTTTGTTTATAATAGAATGACACTGCCACCTGCTGTTCAGTTCTCAGATTACCGATTTTAAACAATTTGGAATCTTTCCCTCTTTGTCGAAGGGAATAATTAGTGAGGTATGATTTCTGACTAGGTTCTCCCAATCTCCTCCTTTGGTGCAGGATCAGTGGAATGCCAGAGGAATGGTGTAAATAGCTGTTCACACCAGTCTCTCCAGGGTTTCTGCTGATATTCCACTGACGGGATATTGGGGGAACCTGGACAGAAATTCTACCCCATTGCTTCTGCTCGTAATGATTAATGTGCCATTTGAATTAGGAAAGCTTTATCTTGTGTATAGACATTGCTAATTACTATGTAAAGCCAATTGTGTTTCAGTAAATGAAAGATGAAATAACAGGTAAAGTGCCCAGACTTTTCAAACTCTTGAGTAAGAATGTTGCACATATTTTCATCTAAAGCAATTGTTGTTGTAAAATGAAAACAGATGAAGTGTTTGATCTTACTCTTGAGAATAACTATACTGTTGGTGTTGAGAATATTAGCAGCAACTGAATCAACAGTTATCTACTGTTCTCACCAACCTGTTCCACTGAAGTATTTGGAAAAGGCTTAGTGAAAAACTATTATACATTTGAAAATGCTAAGAAATGATATTTGTGACAGAAGATTGATCCACTTCTCAATTGTCAGTCCTATTCAATCAGTTCATTGTTTTTCTGCTGGACGCTTGTGGAAAGTTTTTGCAAATGTACTGTAACTAGAGGTAGCAACACCAAGTATGGCATTCTCGTGTCAATTTTGAAATTCCGTTATGACATTGATATATTCAGCTATATATCCTATTTCTAAAACTTAGTTTTTTTGATAACATAATTTTGGTATGAAGTGTTGTTTCACTCTTGCCCTTGCTTTTTAATCTCTTAATGTTCGTAGTGGCTATTGTACCTGTTCTATATTGCATAATTAGTTATTTCTAGACTGTGTTCTTAAAGCACTTCGATGAAATACAACTGTTCAATTATGATTTTCAAAATCGTTTTGCTCACGTAGGTGGAAGACTTTGTTGAACCCAATGGGAAAATCTCTCTCCAGCGTGAAGAAACCCCCTCAAATCGGTAGGAGGCATATTTACATTATTGATTCAAATTGTGCTTGTCTGATAGATTTTGAGTGTTACCGCATTATAATCATTTAAAGGATGTAAACATTTGTGTTGTAATTTTTGAAAATTTGTGTACAACAAATACACTTTACAGAATTCTTAGCAACTATGTTTTCTTTTGAAATGCAGTGGTGAGTCCACAGTCCTGAGCTTTGTTAGTTGGCTCACATTAAGCGGTAATGAACAATCCAGCCTAAGGGGACCCTCTATAGAGAATGAAGAGGCCAAACAAGCTGCCCTGGAATGCATTAAGGTAAATTAACTTAATTCTGCTTCACTGCCTGGAAGATGTCCATTTTTTTGCTTTGGAAGATGTTTAACATTTGGTGGACTTTTGTAGCTTCTAACATGATTGTGATATACTTGAATAAATTAGCATTGAAAAGGGAGGAGGTATTAGCGGATTTAGCGGGCTTAAAAGTGGATAAATCCCCAGGCCCAGATGAGATGAATCCCAGGCTGCTATGTGAGGCAAGGGAATAGATTGCAGGGGCTCTGACACAAATTTTCAAATCCTCTGTGGCCACAGGAGAAGTGCCAGAGGACTGGAGGACAGCGAATGTGGTACCATTATTCAATAAGGGTAGCAAGGATAAACCAGGTAATTACAGGCCAGTGAGTCTAACATCAGTGGTAGGGAAACTATTGGAAAAATTCTGAGGGACAGGACTAATCTCCACTTGGAGAGGCATGGCTTTGTCAGGGGGAGATCATGCCAAACAAATTTGATAGACTTTTTCGAGGAGGTGACTTGGTGTGTAGATGAGTGTAAAGCAGTTGATGTAGTCTACATGGACTTCAGTAAGGCTTTTGATAAGGTCCCACATGGGAGATTGGTCAAGAAACTAAGAGCCCATGGGATCCAGGGCAATTTGGCAAATTGGATCCAAAATTGGCTTAGTGGCAGGAGGCAGAGGGTGATGGTCGAGGGTTGTTTTTGTGATTGGAAGCCTGTGACCAGTGGTGTACCGCAGGGATCGGGGCTGGGACCCTTGCTGTTTGTAGTGTACATTAATGATTTAGACGTCTAAACATACAGGAGGTATGTTCAGTGAGTTTGTAGATGACATGAAAATTGGTGCTGTCGTAAAGAGTGAGGAGGAAAGCCTCAGATTACAGGACGATATAGATGGGCAGAGCAGTGGCAAATAGAATTTAATCCTGAGAAGTGTGAAGTGATGCATTTTGGGAGGACTAACAAGGCAAGGGAATATATGATGGATGGTAGGACCCTAGGAAGCACAGAAGGTTAGAGGGATCTTGGTGTAGTTGTCCATAGATCACTGAAGGCAGCAGCACAGGTAGATAAGGTGGTTCGGAAGGCATATGGGATGCTTGCCTTTATTAGTCAAGGCATAGAATGTAAGAGCAGGGAGGTTATGATGGAGCTGTATAAAACGTCAGGTAGGCCACAGCTAGAGTACTGTGTACAGTTCTGTTTGCCACAATATAGGAAGAATGTGATTGCACTGGTGAGGGTGCAGAGGAGATTCACCAGGATGTTGCCTGGGCTGGAGCATTTCAGCTATGAAGAGAAACTGGATAGGCTAGGGTTGTTTTCCTTAGAGCAGAGAAGGCTGAGGGGGGACATGATTGAGGTATACAAAATTATGAGGGGCATAGTTAGGGTAGATAGGAAGAAACTTTTGCCCTTAGCGGAGGTGTCAATAATCAGGGGACATAGATTTAAGGTAAGGGGCAGGAGTTTTAGAGGGGAGTTGAGGAAATATTTTTTCACCCGAAGGGTGGTTGGAATCTGGAACACACTGCCTGAAGGGGTGGTAGAGGCAGGAACCCTCACAACATTTAAGAAGTATTTAGATGAGCACTTGAAACACCAAAGCATACAAGGCTATGGGCCAAGTGCTGGAAAATGGGATTAGAATAGATAGGTTTGATCGGCGCGTATACGGTGGGCCGAAGGGCCTGTTTCTGTGCTGTATAACTTTATGACTGTATGACTAATGTACTAAACATAACTTGTCCATGAATGGGAACAGGAAAATAATGCTTTCTATAATTAGTTCACCAACTCAGAAGTACTGCGTTGTATTATTTCAAACTATTGTCACTTGCAGTTTCTTCTTCTCTTTATCTTATTAATTTTGTTTGCACGGTTATTCTGATCTCTGTGTATTTTAATAGGCTTGCCTGTGAGGAAAAAATGCTGTCTATTCTAAATATACCTTTACATTAAACACCATTTAGCACCAGTAGAGATCAAGAAGAATTAAAACAGTTCTGATATCTTCCCAGCATGTGTTTGCACTTGATGAGGAAGGGAAGTGGACACACATTAATAACAGACCTTGAAATTAAGCTGTGTGAATATTCGCATGTGAATGCTTAACATGTCCATCTTGGGAAGACCCACACAAGCTTTGGGTGTCTTCAACTTCTACCAGGCAAAGCTCCCAAACACATTATGTAAATACAGCAGTGTGTGTCTTTAATATTAACTGGTTAACAGTGATGCAAATCAGCAACTGCAGTAGCACTTATCTTCCACCTGTCAGTCTCCTTCTGTTCCTCCACAGAATCTACAGACCCAACTTCTCTCTCCCTATCCTCAGTTGTTTGAGGAGCCACAACACCAACTTCCCACAACCAATCTTTCGGCATCATTATAATATGAAATTCTTTTTGCCAGCCACTGTTACTTTACAGTTGTTATACCCTGAATTTTAAGACTAGTTTCAATTTTGCTATCTCCTTCCATAAATTTTATAAAATCATTTATTCTCTGGCATTTACCAGAAATCTTATTCATATCCTGTTCTTCCAAATGCTCGAGATATTGAATGTAATGTGATCATTTCGTAAGTTATTTCATATAGTTTAACTTAGTGTCATAGCAGAGCGTATTTATTAGCTGAATTAATGTTTAGTGGCACGATATACTACTCAGATGAGTGACAACATTGCTGCTTGTCCTGCTAGTTTTTGGCTCATCTTACTTTGACTTTTTATTTCAGCAATGCGACCCTGAGAAGTTGATTACTGAGAGCAAATTCCTTCAACTGGAGTCTCTTCAAGAGCTGATGAAGGTATTTATAAAGTGAACATTATACAAACTGGAGATCTCCCCTGCCATGGCTCCTTGATGGCCTTCGATCTTGAGCATGGTGGTTCTGATTAGCTGCTAATGTGGCCTATCCCGTTAAAGCGATTGCTCTAATAAGGCAAGTCCAGGTAATTCTGGTTACACATAGATTACCGAGTTTTGTTGGGGGGCAACTTGCAAGAATTTGCTGAATTAAGTAAGGAGTTATGCTGCACTGTTTTACCAGTTTAGGATGTGTAGTGTAACTGCCTCATAATAAAAGGGCATACAAATCTATCACATTGAACAGTATTTTCTTTGTTGTACAAAGCTACAGGATTGGCCATGTGCATTCATCATGCAGTGTTAGTCTAATTTTGATATTCTTTGGAAATGTATTAGCTCGTTTAGATTAGAGAGCTTTCTCTTACTCCTACCCCATATTAAAGCTTGTTTTTTTAACCTGTAATTGTATCAGGCTCTCATTTCTGTGACACCCGATGAGGAGACCTATGATGAAGAAGATGCGGCTTTCTGCTTAGAAATGCTGCTGCGGATAGTGCTGGAAAACAGGTACACGGGAAGCAGCTGGGCCACTTCATGGTTGAACAGCTGTGGTTAATCTCAAAAACTGAGTGCAAATCAGATTTATTGTCAATTGTTAGCACAGTTAACATGACAGAAAAGGTCAGTCCCTCATTTGGGCTGTTAACTCATGGTTATAAATGGTTGGCCTGAATGCTATTTGCAAATGGAAACCTTGTAACAAATGTCAAAAAGCACACTCTAAATCAAGAGACTGATAGGACAGCAAACATACTTGAAAAATGTGACGCCATCCCATCAACCCTGCCAAGCAAGTTCCCCTTTATCGCCCAGATTTCCTGGATGAAACTGGCCCCTTGGAAAGTCTTGAGTGTGGAGTTCAACCAGGAATGGAGTTTGTCACATGTATCTTCCCACTTGAGAGCCCAGCACTTGAGTTCAACTGAAATTTTTACAAGTTCTTCTAATTTAATATACACCTTAAAATGAAGTGTAGAAAAATCAGATTTCCAGATACATGGAAGAAAATATTTGCAATTCTGAAAATGGCATATCGTAATTTTCTTTGTCTCTGAATGAAGTAATTATCCAATGTAAAATATCACCAGAATTCCTATTGAGCTCTTAAGCAGCTTTCTTTTGTCAGGAATATGTTTAAATGTTTGTTTACCCAATCTTCCCTGTCCAATTTCTAAAAATATACTTGAATCTTGAGAAGGTGACGAGCAATCCTCAATTTATTTTGTACTTTTGGAGCTCCTCATTTTGCACTGTAGGAGTATAATCAAGCCTGACATATTGTGGGCTTTCCCATGTGGAGCATCTGATTGAAAATGGGATTGCGGCGCAGTGGATTTCCTATTTGTGCGTGGGTTCCTTGAACACCATTGTGCTGTGTTGTATTCCTTCAGATAAAGGTGTTTTGCTCCTTGAATTGGACCTCTTGAAGCCCCAGGTTTGAAAGTCTCCAGCTTCTATGCAGGAGTGTGTTAGGCTAATCATTAGAGTAGCAATGCATTATATTCAGTTATATCTGATCTGTATGAGTTTTTGCATTACCTGTTCCAGTTTCTCAGGAAACTGAATGACAAAGGGATGCCTATGAAAAGTAAGATTACTTTTAAGTCCCCTTTCCTAACTGATAGGTTACACGATAGCCAGGCTTAGCTGCTTCCATTCATGGCATCACATGTAGTTCCTGACTGTTATGTCATAGTTTATTCCCTTGCTTTTCAGGAATATCCAAACAGGTAGATAGCTGCTGGGAATCCTCCCCTGGATTTGGGGAACCTTGGGCCTTACACAAATGAATCCCAGAGTTATCAGCCTTTGCTGACAAGCTGCTAACATCAGGATGTTAGAAAGGATTCACAGCAATCAGGAGAGAACTTGTTTGGAGGGTGCTGTCTATTCCGAAACAGGAAAAATTCACTTTTCTCCCAATTTAATTGGTTACTTCAGCAACCTGAACAATGAAGGAGTTCTGATGGGTTTTTTTTTTTTAACCAATTTTTTTCTCCTTCCTTTCTAAAGAGATCGTGTTTCCTGTGTCTGGCAGACTGTACGTGACCATCTGTACCACTTGACTGTTCATGCTACAGAGCAGTGTTTCCTTGTTGAAAGAGCAGTTGTAGGTCTGCTTCGGCTGGCGATACGGTTGCTGCGCAGAGAGGAGATCAGTCCACAGGTACGCAGGAAAAGCACAACTGAACTTAAAAAAAAAAAGGCTTAAGTTTTTTTTTGTAAACTTCAGCTATTAGACCCAGCTCATATTCACAGACATTAATTGAACCTTTAAGTTTAATTGTGCAACAGATTTTAGCTCACTCAAAACCCAATCACTTGCACAGTTAAAATTTGGCCAATAGAGTCACAGAATTTTAAAGCACAGAAGAAGAAGAGCTTAATGCTATCCCCATCTCTTTTTCCATAAACTTTTAAAATTTTTCTTTTTACAAATATTTTTCTGTTTCTCTTTTAAACCCATTGTGGATGCTGCTTTCACCACTATTTTGCTGAGGCATTGCAACCTCCTTTGATTAGAGATACAGCACTGAAACAGGCCCTTCGGCCCACCGAGTCTGTGCCGAACATCAACCACCCATTTATACTAATCCTACACTAATCCCATATTCCTACCAAACATCCCCACCTGTCCCTATATTTCCCTACCACCTACCTATACTAGTGACAATTTATAATGGCCAATTTACCTATCAACCTGCAAGTCTTTTGGCTTGTGGGAGGAAACCGGAGCACCCGGAGAAAACCCACGCAGACACAGGGAGAACTTGCTTCATAGGACAAATTCTCCTCACCTCCTTTTATTATCACGAAGATCTTAAATTTCTGCCCTTTGGGTACCAACTCATTGACCGTGGAAATAGCTTTTCCTGAATTACCTTCTCAAAATCTATAATAATTTTGAGCACCTCTATCATATTTCCTCTTAACCTTCTTTATTCTACTGAAGAGAGCCCAGTTTATCTCAATAAAAGCAAAATACTGCGGATGCTGGAAATCTGAAATAAAAACGAGAAATGCTGGAACCACTCAGCAGGTCTGGCAGCATCTGTGGAAAGAGAAGCAGAGTTAACGTTTCGGGTCAGTGACCCTTCTTCGGAACTAGCAAATATTAGAAATGTCACAGGTTATAAGCAAGTGAGGTGGGGGTGGGGCAAGAGATAACAAAGGAGAAGGTGTAGATTGGACAAGGCCACATAGCTGACCAAAAGGTCATGGAGCAAAGGCAAACAATATGTTAATGCTGTGTTGAAAAACAAAGCATTAATACAGATAGGGTGTTAACGGACTGAAGATTGAACAGCAGAAAGTACAAACATGAAAAAAAAAGTGGGTAAGCAAACTGAACAAACTAAGATGAAAAGAAATAAACACAAAAAAAACTGAAAAAAAGAGAAAAAATAGCTAAAAATAAAAGTAAAATGGGGGGCCCATCATGCTCTGAAATGATAGTGTGCCTAATAGGTAAATGAGATGCTGTTCCTCGAGGTTGCATTGATTAGCCCAGTTTATCTTGTCTGCTCTCAATGAAAACCTCTCATTCCTGGTGTGAACTTAATCTCTTACATGCTCTTCCTGTGACCATGACTTCTTTCCCAAAGTATGGTACCCAAATGGCAGCCTAGCCAATAAGTCGTATAGTTTTTACATTAGCTCTTTGCTAGGGATAACTCAGTTTGATTCTTCCAAATGGAAATTGAATCATTGGAATAGCAGGGTACAACCAAGTTTTTCAGTTACCCGAAATCTCTCTGAAATTATTTTTAATCTGATGCAGAAGGAATCTTTTTCTGACTGAGGTTAAAATTCTGCAGCTGCTTTAGAGTAATCTGTAAAAATCATGGCACAACTTGATGAATATTTATGAAAATTTAGTAACATCAATGAGATAATTTTTTTTTACTGACTCTGAAGGTAATAGGGTTCATTTTCGTGGTGTATTTTGTGCTCAAGGAGTTTGCACTGCAGACTGAAACTGCATATTTTGAACACTAGATATAAAAATCAGGTAAAGCGCATTTCGATGCAGCGTAAAGCACATTTCACTCTACTCCAACAAGATCTCTTAGTCCCAGGCTTGCAGGCACCATGCTACTGCTCATATCCAAAATGGACTTTACTGCTTATTTTGATTTTATTGACATTGGTGTGAAGTAGAGATTATGTAAATTTTTTTGATAACTTATTGCTTTCTTCAAAGAAAAATAATTTGATTGTGGGCCCTCGTGTCTTCAGTGCGCAACAGAATCTGTGGCACCTATGTGATTATTGTGTTCCTGTGATGTGCTGTATAATGGCAGTTTCAATCAAGCTTCAAATACCAGAATAAAATAAGTTGAATGATTTTTTGTATAGAATATTCTCATTTATTTTTCAGGTGCTTCTCTCCCTGAGAGTTCTACTCATGATGAAACCAATTGTCTTGTCAAGAGTGAGCCGACAAATTGCATATGGTCTGCATGAGCTGTTGAAGACCAATGCTGCCAATATTCACTCGTGTGACGACTGGTGTACCTTGTTTACTCTCTTAGAATGTATTGGTGCAGGAGTCAAACCTCCACCTGCCCTGCAGATAACATCTGGAGTTGATAGCCATGACGCAGGTTAGATTTCCAGAATAACTGCGTTACTAAGTGGCCTCACTGGTGTTATGAAAAGTGAAACTTCATCCATTGATAAGCAGCTGGTGTTTTTCTCCATTTCATTTAGTTGTTCAAAATAACACAGTCACTGGGAAAGGTGGGGGGAAGAAAACAAACTCAAAACAAGGACGCACGGGGAATTTTGAACACCTGGTGCTTCAGCTACTTTATCTGTAAATAGAGGCTTATGAACCATCTAGTTTAATATATTTTATAAGACCTCTTTGATCTAGAAATTAATGTAAGCTGTAGTGAATCTCCAGTTGTTCCAAATGCTGAATTTGAGCTGAACTTATTGGTGCAAGTATCAAAAGTGGCAGATCTAATGCATTAGTAAGTAGGTTATATCGATAATATCAAGAAAGATAATTAACTACATTATAAAGGTAAATGATGTTTCCATTTGAGTGATGTAGAGAAGGAAACTGGAGCAGTGTTGTGTGGTAGTTCAACATTTATTAATGTCCCTTACATTATCCTAATTTTGTAGTAGTAATTAAAATTGTGATTAAATACTGGTAATGCAAAATATGCTTTATCAATGTTGCTGATACATGTTCTGCTGTAAGCGAAAATTGCTGGCAATTTTTTAATCAGTAGAAAATATCTGTTAAATATTTAGAGCTTAGGTCACCTGGGAAGGACATTTTCCTTATCAAATGCACAGAATTTGATTGTTTTATAGAAACCTTCCAGTAGATTTGTTGTTTTTTTTTAAAAGACTATAATTTCTCCTTCTGCTTCTCTCTTACCCTAAGTCTGTTCAGGATACACATTACTGCCCAGGGTGGGCAGGTCAGCTGATCTGTTTTCGAGTCTCTACTGAGTCAAAAGGAAGTTCACAAGTGGCCCGGGGTGACTGAGCATTCAGTTTTTCACTATCAAGGAGAGCGACTAACTCCAAGTTTGCAGATCTCCCAATGGCCTGGCTAAGATCTGAACGGCCAAGGTGCAAATTGCTACAGGAGATTGCTGGTTGGAGAACTGTTTTCAAAAATATATTTGGTTGTAGGAAATTCAAGCTAGGCTGAACTGATTCAGTATAATCCATTGTAGGAGGCATGGTTCTCAGATATTCATACTAAACTGGACTTGTATGAGATTGGATCTTCCTCCATTGGCTTCACTCCCAGATTTGGGGAACCAACACCATTGAAAATGTGGGTTTACAAATGTGCCTTGGCTGGAAGTAGCCAGATTTTGTAAAGTACATGTATGAAACTATCTCCAGTGTTTACCCTCTAATCAGTTGGGCTCTCTTTAAGAAAGGAGAGAGAGAGAAAACGGGGACCTACAGACCTGTTAGCCTGACGTCAGTCGTAGGGAAAATGCTCGAATCTAGTATAAAGCATGTGATAACTGGACACTTATAAAATAATGGTAGGATTCGGCAGAGTAAACATGATTTATGAAAGGGAAATCATGTTTGACAAACCTGTTGGAGTTTTTTGAGGATGTATCTAACAATAGATCAGGGGGAACCAGTGGATGTGGTGTATTTGGATTTTCAGAAGGCTTTCGATAAGGTCCCACACAGGATGTTAGTAAGCAAAATTAGAGCACATGGGATTGGGAGTAATATACTGCAATGGATTTGTAAATGATCAGAAAATAGAGAGTAGGAATTAATGGGTCATTCTCAGGTTGGCAGACTGACTAGTGGGCTACCGCAAGGATCAGTGCTTGGGCCCCAGCTGTTCGCAATCTATATCAATGATTTGGATGTGGGGACCAAATGTTTGCTGATGACACAAAACTAGATGGGGATGTGGGGGGTGCGGTGGGGGGTGGTGCAATACAGGGAGGCTTCAAGGGGATTTAGACAGGCTAAGTGAGTGGGCAAGAATATGGCAGATGGAGTATAATGTGGAAAAATGTGAAGTTATCCACTTTGGTAAGAAAAACAGAAATGCAGAGTATTCCTTTAATGGTGAGAGATTGGGAAATGTTGATGTCCAAAGAGACCTGGGTGTCCTTGTTCATAAGTCACTGAAAGCTAACATGCAGGTGCAGCAAGCAATTCGGAAGGCAAATGGTATATTGGCCTTTATTGCAAGAGGATTTGGGTACAGGAGTAAAGATGTCTTGCTGCAATTGCATAGAGCCTTAATGATCCTGCACCTGGAGTATTGTATACAGTTTTGGTTTCCTTACCAAAGGAAGGATATACTTGCCATAGAGGGAGTGCAAGAAAGATTCACCAGACTGATCCCTGGGATGGCAGGATTGCCCTAAGAGGAGAGATTGAAGAGATGGGGGACTATATTCTCTAGAGTTTAGAAGAATGAGAGGCGATCTTAGAGGGCTCAACAGGGTGGATGCAGGAAGAGTGTTTCCCCTGGCTGGGGGGGGTTTCTAGACCAGGGGGCACAGTCTCCGAATAAGAGGTAGGCCATTTAGGATTGAGGTGAGGAATTTGTTCCTTCAGAGGATGGTAAATTTGTGGAATTCTCTATCCCAGATGGCTGTGGAGGCACAGTCATTGAGTATATTCAAGACAGCGATCGATAGATTTCTAGATATTAAAGGTATCAAGGGATGTGCGGATAGTGCGGGAAAATGGCATTGAGGTAGAAGGTCAGCCATGATCTAGTTGAATGGTGGACTAGGCTCGAGGGGCCAAATGGCCTACTCTTCCTATTTCCTGTGTTCCTACACAGCAGAGTCCATCATGTGAGGTATCCAAAATGAAACTAAACGTGAGAATGACGCACCAAGGTTCCCCTTCCAGGTCAGGCATAGTGGAAAATCAGCAGTAGAAAAGTGCTGCGAAATTGTCCAATCTGTAGATTTGTCCATCACAGGCACTTGCACCTCATTTGAGGGGAGTTCAGATTCAGGCTCCCTCATTTCAAATTGCAAAAAGAGTAAATGACAGGAAACCAATCTGCACTTTCTTTAGTTTCTGCAGCCTGTGCATCTGGAGCCCTGGGTTAAAGTCAGATTGTGAAACGGATTCATTGTACCTTGTACATCAACTGTCCTTGCTGAATTCCCCACTGCTGTTTTGGGGAAGTGGGGAAGATTTCTGTTGTTTTCTGCTTATATGCAGACTGGGTTGAACAGCCTGTTTCATGTTGTAAGTTCTGTGCGTACTGCTTCTCTCCTTCCTCAATTTTCTGGAGCTGGCAGCATCAACAACAATTTGAATTTATGTGATGCCTTAAAAAAAAACTCATGGTGCTGCACAGGAGCATTATAAGAGAAAACTAGACATTGAGCCAAAGAAGGAGGCATGAGGCAGGTGACAAAGCTTGGTCAAAGCTGTGGGTCTTAAGGAGGATTGAGACATGGAGAGGTTTAGGGAGGGAATTCCAGAGCTGATGGCACGGCCATCAATATCATTCATCCTGCTTGAGTGAAGTCAACCTCAGAGTATCAACTGAAGCTGGCGAAAGGGACAAACTTTTCAAAGCCTCTGTACATGTACCTTTAAATTTACACCATTTGAACAGAAAGATTCCAGAGATCAGCGGCTGGGACGTTCATGAGCTTATTGGTGAAGTGCAGTAAGCTCCAGTTGCTGACTGCTGTAAAGGGGTAATTTTTTTTATGGCACTCTTCTTTCACGCATTCCCCGCATCAAAAAGAAAATACATCAGCACTTATTGTAAATTTCCAAGACCCATGTGGCTTCTGCTGATTGTTGTCATTGTGTTTCTTTAAAGGTGCACAGTCTGATAGTGAAATTGCATCTTACCATCCCAGTGAAGTTAGTTCAGATCGTGGCTATACCTCAGACTCTGAAGTGTATACTGAGCATGGCAAGCAGACTAAGGTACTCCGTTCCGTCACTGATGTTGACATTGCCAGCAGTGGCTGGCTGGTGGTGAGTCACACACTAGTGAACCGTACACATTTTGACTTTTGTGTGTTTCCATGTTCTAAACTAAACTATTAAAATGATTTATTGCAAAAAGTCTGAAAAACTGATTACTCACCATTGTTTGTTCTGTTATGAGCTGGCTGAATACCCAATCGTGAAATGCCTTCATAACAAACATACTAAGATAACACTGAGCACCTTGTACATCTTGTCACATATTGATATTAAATGCATTTGTCTATGAAACTAGTAACTGCCATTGAATCAAATAACACAGAAGGATGTCCCTGTGCCAGCTCTTTGATAGATCTATCCAATTAATCCCACTTCAGGCTCTGTCTCCATAACATGCAAATTATACCTTTTTAAGCATATACCCGATTCTCTCTTTAAAGTTACTATTGAATCTGCTTCCACCACCTTTTAGGCAGTGCATTCCAGATCACAATTCCCTGCATTTAAAACGAAAAATCACCCCATCTCCCCTCTGGATCTTTTGCCACTTACTTAACTCTGTCCCCTCTGGTTACCATGGAAATGGTTTCAACTAAAACAGTTGCAACACTTTTATCGGAAATGCATATGATTTGTACATCTCTATCTCTATCAACAACACCAGTAATTCTCCTTTGCCCACACCAGCTAATCTGAGTGAGATTTAGCAGCAGATTTTCCACAAAGTCCATGCTGCAAAGTTCTGGTTTGGGACTTTTCAACGATATTTCCCTTGGAGCCCTTACTGCATTCCATCAATCAGTGCTGCATTTGAACCCAGATTCCAGCGGTAACCAGATTACAGCACAACACAGTCCTCATATTCTGCGTGTGTGTCCTTGGGAATCTCTTCAAAAGGTTTTTTGTTTGAGGGCATGCTATCTTCTGCCACTAAAATTTGAGAAGTTCCAATAGGACCTGTTGATTATATCATCAGTAATCAAAGAATGCCAATACCTGTGACATGACCTGAGAAAATGAACCCTCTTGAGTTGATGGTCAGAGAAGACCCTGGTCACAGTGTGTTTTTCCATGCTGCCGGTCACACACCCACAAGCCCAACAAAAAGACAGTTCTTTTTGTGCAGGCTTCCAACTGCAGTAATGTTTTGTGCATATTTAACAGTTTGAAGTCTGTAATGGCATCTTGTGAGCCAACTAAACATTAGGCTTTGTTTTGTGCTGCGCTTGTCTTAATTGCCTCTGCTGTCCACTGTATTCTTTCCCACACAGAATGGGAATCTGGGACACTGCCAGATATTGATCTCTGCCAGCGTGACACAAGGCATTTGGTGTTCATAGAAAGTTATCCTGAACTGGACTGAAATTGTTTCTTCTCCCACTTCATGATAATGGCAAACTTCAAATTAAGTCTGATAGTTACTGAATATGGAAACATTGTTTTTAAATATATATTGCTACTTAAACAGAACTGAGTTGAGTAATTTTGAATTCATTGTCAAGTAACACAAAGACCAGTTACTTAAGTGGTTGTTAGAACACATTTACAGGCAGGTATTCTAGAATTTCCTATTTATGTGTGAATTAATTGCCTGTGAAGTGTTACTTTTGCATCAAGCTATTTATCTGAAATTTAAATCAGGTCAAATTGTGCATTCTAACTTGCAGTGACAACGCAGTCTGCACTATATTATCTATCACACATATAACTTTTCAGTAGAACTACATTACAAAGATAGCTAATTTAGCAGAACGTCAGATTTAATTTCTCTTTCATCTTCTGAAGTGGTGTTAACTGCTTTTATGACTTCCTGTACACTTCTACTATCTTCCCTATGTGTTAGTGACATCATAAATGTATTTTGAGATGACATATTTCTTCACATATTTTGACCAGAGTAATCCTTTATTCAGTTACCTTAGTTACAGAAAATAGTGAATGCTACTCTAGCAGAAGATGCCCCACTTGGTTATCTATTGTTTATATTTGGTAACGTACTAATTCATAATTTTTTAGATTTTAATTCTGAGCAGACAATATGTAACGTGACCTTTAGTAGCTTTGCCTTAAAGGCTGGTGTAAAACTGTATTCTCATGAAGTAAATAATAGGATGTGCTGTATTACTTTTAAAAATATTTTAAATTAAAGCAGATTTCCTACTATTTATGTATCTGTAGCCTGGCTCTCACCAAATCCAGTCCATCTATCACCCCTGTGCTCGCTGATCTGTGTTAGCTCCCAGTCCAGCAATGTCTCAAATTTAAAATTCTCATCCTTGTGTTCAAATCCCTCCATGGCCTCGCCCCTCCTCCAGCCAGTTCTGGCCTCTTGCACATTCCTTTACCATTAGTGGGTGTGCCATCAGCTGCCTGGGCCCTATGCTCTGGAATTCCCTCCGTAAACCCCTCTGCTTAACTACTCCCTCCCCTCCTTAGAGCCTACCTCTTTGACCAAGCTTTTGGTCTCCTGTCCTAATATATCCTCTTTTAGCTGGGTGTCAAATTTTGTCTGGTAATGCTCTTGTGAAGCACCCTGGGGCATTTTACTATGTTGAAGGTGCTATATAAATACAAGTTGTTGTATATAATGGTCACTAGCCAAATGATAATGCAGTACTATTTTGCATTGTGCCCTAGGTGAGGCGATAAAACAAGAATTGTGTATTTATTTATAGCCCAGTGTTTGACTTTAAATTTTTTTTATTGCTGATGATGTTGTTTGCAGGTGGGGAAAGATGATTTAGATACCAACAAACCTTCTGGCCAAGGTATAAAGCAAGGCCCTTCTTCTCTGGTCAATCAGTACAGCCTAACCCTCGGGCAAGATATGGGCTCACATGATACTAAGTCCCTGATCAAGTGTGTAGAGTCACTGTCGTTTATTGTGAGGGATGCTGCCCATGTGACACCAGAAAACTTTGAACTCTGTGTAAAAACGATTCGCATCTTCGTAGAAGCAAATCTCAATGGTGGTAAGTCTGTAGAAGTTTTTTTTCCGACTAACACCAAAAAAAAGTATGTTTCGCATTATTCAGTAAATCATAGCTAACTCCAGTTTAAAAATTTGAAAGTATCAATTACCATATGTTGCTATCGTGTAAATGGTAGTTTAGTCCAATGTGTGAGACACAATTCAAACTAAGGCAGTGTTATCCAGTGCATTAGCCACTAGCCAGTCATATGTGGATATTTGGAAATCCAGATATGGCTAAATTTTAAATAAAACTTGAGTGGAACAGTTATTGAGCCTGTGATCTCAATACTCATTTGCATGGTCTGTGTGTGAGAAATTTAAGCATTTTGTGCATTTGTTGGTAACATGGTCAAACTAAAAGCAGAGAGTAAGTGTTGATCATTTTGAGTGTGTTACTTCTTTGGAGACTGAATGGTGGTCAATGGTTGTTTAGTAAATATACACACATGAAGTATATTTATCGTGTGTAAGGTGAGTGCATGTGGCTAAAACAGTGTCACCACAGTGACACTTGAATTTTTCGAGGCGGTGACTAGATGTATAGATGAGGGTAAAGCAGTTGATGTAGGCTACATGGACTTCAGTAAGGCTTTTGATAAGATCCCACATGGGAGATTGGTCAAGAAGGTAAGAGCCCATGGGATCCAAGGCAATTTGGCAAGTTGGGTTGGATCCAAAATTGGCTTAGTGGCAGGAGGCAGACGGTAATGGTTGAGGGTTGTTTTTGCGAGTGGAAGCCTGTGACCAGTGGTGTACCGCAGGGATCGGTGCTGGGACTCTTGCTGTTCGCATTGTATATTAATGATTTAGACCTGAATATAGGAGGTATGATCAGTAAGTTCATAGATGACACGAGAATTGGTGGTGTTGTAAATAGTAAGGGGAAAGCCTTGGATTACAGGATGATATAGATGGGCAGTGCAGTGGCAAATGGAATTTAATCCTGAGAAGTGTGAAGTGATGCATTTTGGAGGACTAACAAGGCAAAGGAATATACAATGGATGGTAGGACCCTAGGAAGTACCGAAGGTCAGAGGGACCTTGGTGTACATGTCCATGGATCACTGAAAGCAGCAGCATAAGTCGATAAAGGTGGTTAGGAAGGCATATGGGATGCTTGTCTTTATTAGCCGAGGCACAGAATATAAGAGTAGGGAGGTTATGATGGAGCTGTATAAAACGCTAGTTAGGCCACAGCTGGAGTACTGTGTACAGTTCTGGTCACCACACTACAGGAAGGATTGCACTGGACAGGGTGCAGAGGAAATTCACCAGGATGTTGCCTGGACTGGAGCATTCAAATATGAAGAGAGACTGAAAAGGCTAGGGTTGTTTTCCTTAGAGCAGAGAAGGCTGAGGGGGAGGACATGATTAAGGTTATCAAAATTATGCGGGGCATTGATAAGTTAGATCGGAAGAAACTTTTTCCCTTAGCGGTGGGGTCAATAACCAGGGGGCATAGATTTAAGGTAAGCAGCAGGAGGTTTAGATGGGATTTGAGGAAGAGTATTTTTCACCCAGAGGGTGGTTGGAATCTGGAACACACTGCCTGAAGAGGTGGTAGAGGCAGGAGCCCTCAACATTTAAGAAGTATTTAGATGAGCATTTGAAACGCCATAACATACAAGGCTACGGGTCAAGTGCTGGAAAATGGGATTAGAATAGTTAGGTGCTTAATGGCTGGCACAGACACGATGGGCCGAAGGGCCTGTTTCTGTGTTGTATAACTCTGACTCTTGTGGTTTGTCAGTGATTTCTATTGGACAACACTGGAAGGTTGATTTCAAGAAACAAATTGCCGTGTGACCATTTCTTTTATTGAACTCCATTGGTGTCTGTTGATTTCAATGTATACCCATTTGTACTGCTCTTGTGCAATATAATCTGCAGTTACTGTCTTAGGCTTGTTTACAGAGAGGCATGTTGTTGTATTGTCAAATATATTTTAGGTGAAAATGAACACTCAGTTTCTAAGTGGGTGAATATTTGTCAGACCTTTTTTTAGCACTTGTGTCTTCACTAACTTGCATACATTTTTTGGATGTTTGTAGTAAATAATTTTTACCTGAGTTGTTTGGTAGAAGTATGTGTTTTTAAAAGTTAGTCCATACAGCAGCTTTAGCCTTGCTGTGAAGCTGTTTAGTGATGCAAAAGTGATGGTATATTTCAGAGCTGGGTCCTGAGTTGATTCTGGAGGGCAGCGTTACACAGCTTGGATTTAACACTGCATGAAGGGTAACTGAAGTGTGGTGTTTAGAGGTCCTTTGCACCTTTAAACCTACCCTTAAACTATTACTTAAATGTATTGAGATAGCAGTCTCGCAGTTGTGGCAACAGAATAAACAGTCTCCAAAAGCTTGCAGGATCATATTCCCATTACTTTTTTATCTGAAGGGCATCTGCTCATTACTGAAGAATTTGTGTTCCAGTTGTTTTTTATTACTAAATAATATTGTTTCTGAAAGTTGTGGCTTCTTATTGCAGGTTACAAAACACATGAAAGGAAATCTAAAACATACAAGTTTGACAAATCCAGCCGACTGAAGAAGAAGCAGAAGGAAAGTTCCATGAAACGCTCAAAGACTTTTAACCATCGTCCATCAAGGTCGCATAGTGATGATGATGAGGATGACAGTGTCCCAGCAAGTTACCACACTGTGTCATTACAGGTTAGTCAGGATGTAAGTATAGCAGGTCTTTCCCATTCCTGTTCTTGGTTCATGCTACTTGTTCAGTAAAGCTGTTCTGTCACTTAAGCTCATAATCTAATTTTTATTCCATTCTCTTTCCCTAAACTTTGCTTCATCTCTTATCTGAAACCTCTGCCATTTGCAGATATGTTGTACACGAGCGACCCAATATCTCTGCCTTCCCTCATCCCTCGGCACAGTGGCGCAGTGGTTAGCACCGCAGCCTCACAGCTCCAGGGACCCGGGTTCGATTCCGGGTACTGCCTGTGTGGAGTTTGCAAGTTCTCCCTGTGTCTGCGTGGGTTTTCTCCGGGTGCTCCGGTTTCCTCCCACAAGCCAAAAGACTTGCAGGTTGATAGGTAAATTGGCCATTATAAATTGTCACTAGTATAGGTAGGTGGTAGGGAAATATAGGGACAGGTGGGGATGTTTGGTAGGAATATGGGATTAGTGTAGGATTAGTATAAATGGGTGGTTGATGTTCGGCACAGACTCGGTGGGCCGAAGGGCCTGTTTCAGTGCTGTATCTCTAATCTAATCCTTTCAGTTCCTTCAATTCCCCCTCCACCCTGGATCAAGTTATGTCTCCTAGTTGTCTCACTCAAATTCAGAACTTCCCATGTGGGTAATGGTCCACGTAATATTCATGCTGCCATTGAGTGGTACGGCTCATTCCTTTGACATTCTTGGACATCTTATAACTGTAGACTTGGCTGATCACTTTCCTGCTAGCTGGGATTTCAGATTTAAAGACTGCATGTGTTTCAGGTGGCTGGATAATTAAGTTCAAATTATATTTAAGTCACAAGGAATATAAGTTTTCAATGCTTTTTTAAAAGTATCTTCAGTGTAAAAGAGATCCCTCTTCCCTTTGGGAAAAACTGTATACCTAAACTCTCCACATGAGGAAATCTTTTCTATTCAAGTAAATAATATTCCAGATTTCTCCTCACAGATAAAACTCCTTAATAAAGTTAATTTCAAACGATGGTGAGCCTGCATTTCATTTTGAAGTTAAATGTGCCTGTTCGCAACCCCTGAACAATAATGTTCCCTCTGAAGCATGCGGTTTGAATAATGTTGATATCAATCTTTGTTAATTGCGCAACAAATTAATTCTTTAGTAATTATTAATGCACCAAGAAGTTTGTTTGAAGAATGATCAGAATTAATGTTATCTTTTCTAGATTTTCACATTAGTTGTCTTCTAGTAATTGCACTTTGTGTAATTTTTTTAAAATGGCTGCAAAGGGTTAATAGGCACTGCCACGTTTTGGTGTTTCTGGAACAAACAACTCTGAAAACTCTTGTCAAACCCAGCATGCATGTTTTTAATGCCAGGCTGGATGCACTAGATAAAACTGTTGCAGTATTAGTCTTAGTACTAGTCTTCATGCTGTTTCTTTCCTTAAACCTTTAAGATCTATGCTGTTGTACATAATTTGTAATATAATGCAGGTATTGCACCCCCCCGTGCTTAAAAATGTAACTTGCCGAATAGTTCAGCAGGTGACATCTGTGCCTTTAACATCTGCACTGGTGAATTTGTACCATGCTTTTAGATTGTACGGTATCATTATTTACAGAAGTGCCACACTGCAGCTGAGGAAAGAATTATTGGCCTTGGAGGGGATGCAGTGCAGAGTAACCAGAATGTTACTGGGGCTAAAAGGGTTAAATTATGATGACAGATGGCATAGACCATGTTTGTATTCCCCCATGTATAAAATATTAAGTGGTGATCTAATTGAGGTGTTTAAGATGATTAAAGGATTAGATTGGGTAGATAGAGAGAAACTATTTCCCCTGGTACGGGAGTCCAGAATAGTGGGGGGTGGGCGTGGGCGCACATGACCTTAAAATTAAAATTGTGTTGTTCAGAAATCACTTCTTCACACAAACTCTGTCCCCTAAAAAGCCATTGAGGCTGAGGGTCAGTTGAAGATTTCAAGATTTTTGTTTGAGAGTATTAAGAGTTACGGAACCAAAGTGGGCAAATGGAATTAAGATACAGATCAGCCTTGATTTAATTGAATTGTGGGACAGACTCATGGGGCTTCCTCCTGTTCCTACAGATTTCAAAGAAAACTTGCAGCATTTCTATCGAGTAGGGTTTGCTTGCAGGTAATTCTGTTTCTTTTTTTTTCAGCTTCTGGATTTGATGCACACTCTCCACACTAGAGCTGCTAGTATTTATAGTTCGTGGGCTGAGGAACAACGCCACCTGGAGGCAGCAGGAAAGAAAATTGAAGCTGATGCCAGAACTTTGTGGTCTAACTGCTGGTGTCCATTGTTGCAAGGTAAGACAGATAGAGCTGCAGGAGCGCAGAGAGATGGTTCATACATTGAACATGTTTTGTGAATGAGAGTAACTTGCTTTCTGAGAGGTGAGAAGAAACTGACCATTAAATGTATTTTTCACTTTTATTGATTCAGGGCATTCAAATACTGATGTTTCTAAAACTACCAGATATACTTGTGTGTAAGGCATGTAGAACAATTGCCCAATTTCCTAGCCAAAGGGAACCTGCAAACAGTTTATCACCTATGTGTGTGGTTCACTGGCCACCACAGCTCCCCTGGGATCAGGAAATTTGAACTTATGCTTGCTGATTATTTCATTCATAGGCAGGATGTAAGAACCTGGGCTCTTGAGATGGGGTGGGGGAGGGAGGCTACAGAGTTCACAATAGACAGGGAAGTGGGAGCAGGCAAGAGCAGTCAGTTACCCTGTACTTTGTTCTTGGGATGTAGGCTACATTCATTGGCCATCCAAATTTTCCAGGGAATGTTCCTCATGTGCACTTTGAACTGACAGAGCGAAATTACTCTTGCATCCATGCATATGCAGTACATTTTTAAGTATGTATGTAAGTTTCATTAGGCACATAAAATTTTCTTGCTTCTGACTGCAAGGCTAAAAGGGTGTACAAAAAACAAACAAAAAACAGTACAGCACAGGAACAGGCCATTCGGCCCTCCAAGCCTGTGCCGATCTTGATGCCTAAACTAAAACCTTCTGCACTTCTGGGGCCCGTATCCCTCTATTCCCATCCTATTCATGTATTTGTCAAGATGCCTCTTAAACGTCGCTATCGTATCTGCTTCCACCACCTCCTCTGGCAGCAAATTCCAAGCACTCGCCACCCCCTGTGTAAAAACAACTTGCCTCTCACATCCCCTCTAAACTTTGCCCCTCTCACCTTAAACCTATGTCCCCTAGTAACTGACTCTTCCACCCTGGGAAAAAGCTTCTGACTATCCACTCTGTCCATGCCACTCATAACTTTGTAAACCTCTATCATGTCGCCCCACCACCTCCGTCGTTCCAGTGAAAACAATACGAGTTTTTCCAACCTCTCCTCATAGCTAATGCCCTCCAGACCAGGCAACATCCTGGTAAACCTCTTCTGTACCCTCTCCAAAGCCTCCACGTCCTTCTGGTAGTGTGGCGACCAGAATTGCACGCAATATTCTAAGTGTGGCCTAACTAAAGTTCTGTTCAGCTGCAGCATGACTTGCCAATTTTTATACTCTCTGCCCCGAACGATGAAGGCAAGCATGATGTATGCCTTCTTGACTACCTTATCCGCCTGCGTTGCCACTTTCAGTGACCTGTGGACCTGTACACCCAGATCTCTCTGCCTGTCAGTACTCCTAAGGGTTCTGCCATTTACTGTATACTTCCCACCTGTATTAGACCTTCCAAAATGCATTACCTCACATTTGTCCGGATTAAACTCCATCTGCCATTTCTCCGCCCAAGTCTCCAACCGATCTATATCCTGCTGCATCCTCTGACAATCCTCATCACTATCCGCAACTCCACCAACCTTTGTGTCGTCCGCAAACTTACTAATCAGACCAGCTACATTTTCCTCCAAATCATTTATATATACTACAAACAGCAAAGGTCCCAGCACTGATCCCTGCGGAATACCACTAGTCACAGCCCTCCATTCAGAAAAGCACCCTTCCACTGCTACCCTCTGTCTTCTATGACCGAGCCAGTTTTGTATCCATCTTGCCAGCTCACCTGATCCCGTGTGACCTCACCTTTTGTACCAGTCTGCCATGAGGGACCTTGTCAAAGGCTTTACTGAAGTCCATATAGACAACATCCATTGCCCTTCCTTCATCAGCATCCGCTGCCCTTCCTTCATCATGTAGGTCTGCTTATTGCAGCTGGTCTCTGAGCCTTACCTCAACTGGATTTGGGCTACTTGACACTGAATTACACTACAGTCATGTTACTGTAAAGCCAAAAGTACCTTATGCTAACACAAACACTGAGGTGCAACTTCAGTGGTAAATTCCAAGTTAATTTAAAATTTGCACATTGAGGTTTTTATATTCATTCAACGGTGTGGGTGTCTATTGCCCATCCCTCTTTACCGTTGAGAAAGGTGTATGGTAGACAGATACAGCAGGGTGATTCTTGTTTTCCCAACAGTGCAGCTCAATTCCCATGATTGGAAGAATGCTTAGTCATGCCAGAATCACATTCCTGCTCTGTGAGCTGAGTACGGGGGAGATCTCTGGAAAGCAACCTCCTGTACTGAGGCTTGGGCTGTTATTGGCTGCACAGCATTTGCTTGAATAAGCCTTGATTGTGATAAGGAAAAGTCTAGCCTTTTCATGAGCTAGAGTTTTGAGTTGCTGTAGAATTAACTCTTCGTCTGTTCACTTTTTGATTCAAGTAGAGTTTACAATTGCAATGAATCATTGCAGTTCCAAATTTAGATCGTGGGGGCAAAGTGGGTTGGCCTTCAAGTGCTTAATGTTACATCATGATGGAGGGTGACCCTACACTCTCCTTGGAGATGTGCATGATTTATTCAGACAGGAAAACCAGGGTTGTGATGAAATTGTACATTGAACACCAGCAGCAAGTAGCTGTGAAAGAGCCCATAATAAAAATCTCTGTCAGAATAATTTTAAGACTGCCTCTTAATTATCTCTGTACCTCTTTCTTCAGGCATTGCTTGGCTTTGTTGTGATGCCAGGCGTCAAGTTAGAATGCAAGCACTCACTTACCTACAGAGGGCACTATTGGTACATGATCTGCAAACACTGGATGCTTTAGAATGGGAATCCTGTTTTAACAAGGTACTGACCCACCCCAACTCCATCAAGTTGAAAATGTTAACTTTTTAAAAAGTTTGAAACATTGTAGTTTATACAAAATTGCTTTACGGTGTTCCATGGCCTGTTTGCATAGGTGTTGTTCCCGCTACTGACCAAGCTGTTGGAGAACATTAGTCCAGCTGATGTTGGAGGGATGGAAGAGACCAGAATGAGAGCTTCAACCTTGCTTTGCAAAGTGAGTTTGTCACCCAGAAGGTACCTTGTTTTGAGAGGCTTTCAACCAAATACAGTGCAGGACCTGGCTCCCAGTGATTGATCAGATACTGTGCAGTGGTTTGTGTGTCAGTGTTTTATTATACTAATAGAAAACTAGTGGATGTTTTTAACAGTGTGCATGTTATTCAGTACTTGAGTTAATGAACACTTTGAGATGTATCTTAACTCCATAATGTTGTTCTCAGTGATGCATTTTTACATTTACATAGTAAATGCAGTAGTCTGCAGGATAATGTTCATGAGCTGGTGACACTCACCAATGTTTTGGGATGGTTTTTGGTAGCCATTGCACTTTATAATTGTCTCATATGTGAACAAAATAGGCATTACTGCATTGAGCTGAAAATAAGGTAATTGGGCCAGGAAAGTCTACCCTGTTAATTCCAGCTCAGTGTCAACCTCTGCAGTTAAAGACATTCACTTTCTGCCAATTTTAACTTCCACTGACCAGCCAATCTCAAGTGACTGAAAATCAAATAAACAGAGGTTCTTTTTTAAACTAAAGTTGTTCAGTGATTTTATTTTCCTCCAGAACTGAGCTTCGTCTGTAGAACATTGGTGCCTGGCTCTACATCTTCCATCAGAACACTATAGCCTAATTTTGCATTAATTGGCGATATTGAATGTGATTTATTAAAAATTGCGTGATATGGTTGCATGTTCTGCTAGTGAATTGGGTACTTTCCCATTACAGAAAAAAATCCCAATAAAGAGCTGTGTTGTGCATTTTCTGCAAAGAAAAGATACTTTAATTGTGTAGGTCCAATAGTGGCCAAAATATATTGTCCTAACAAATCAGATCACCTTTTGGGTGATGTGCCTGGGAGGACCATCAGTTCTCATAAGGTTCAAGTATAAGTTGGTACTACTTAAACCTAGCAGTTGCTCTGATCTGTTGGCAGAGGTGGCCAACACATTTATCTAATTGTTTTTGACTGTTTTGAGAACACCAGACTTTCTGTAATAAAGCTTTCCTACTCTGCCCACCTAAAGGTTTTTCTTCAACACTTGTCTCCACTGTTATCCCTGCCAACATTTGCCGCTCTTTGGTTAACAATCCTGGATTTCATGGACAAATACATGCATGCAGGATCCAGTGACTTACTGGTAGGGAAAAACTTTTCAGTATTTGTACCACTTTTGCATAAAGCTTATTTATAAAATGCTTGCTGTATTCTAAAATGAGGATATTTCTCATGAAAAGCTGGTTTAATTCTTTCCATAATCTCATAATTTGAGTGTTAAAAAAAATAATTACATGCTGGTTTATCTCAGTGGTTTTCTCATGGCCTCACCCTTTCCTATCTCTGTAATCTCCAGCCCAACAACCCTCTGAGATCTCTGCACTCCTCCAGTTCTAGCCTCTTGCATATTCACGACTTTAATTGTTCCACCATTCGTGGCCATACCCTCAGTTGCCAACCCCTAAACTCTGGGACTCGCTCCCTGAATCTTTCCACCTCTCCTCCTTTAAGATGCTTCTTAAAACCCACCTTTTCAACCAAGCTTTGGGTCATCTGTCCTATCTCCTTACGTGGCTTGGTGTCAAATTTTGTCTGATAATGCTCCTGTGAAATGGTTTGTGATATTTTACTACCTTAAAGGTGCTCTATAAATCTAAGTTTTGTTTTTTTTCCCACCCTTCCCCTTGCTCAAAACCTATTACATTTCTAACTTTTCTCGGTTTTGAAATGTTAATCGTTCTCTCTCTCTCCCTCTCTCTCTCCAAAGATGCTTTCAGACCTGCTGAGTATTTCCAGCATTTTCTGTAATCATTTGTATCTGTTGATTTTGGTTTCAACTTTTATATGTTGAATTAACTCCCTTTGATAGGATAAAGATGGAGCTTATTACCCAAGTCTCTTTATGAAATCCATGTTATAATTGCAACTTCTTTCAAAAAAAATAATGTTCCTTTTAATTCTTGTGGGTTTGTTCTGCAAACTGTGAATCCTGTCCATCCAACTGTGTTTTGGGTGCCAGGAGCCTGGACCTTAATTGAAGCCTCATGATTAGGACTAAGTAGGTTTAATTTTAAAAACGGTTTTGTAGACGTTATTAGAAATGTTAATAAGTTAAAGTTCAGCAATTTGATGGCTTTAGGTGTTTGAAGATAGCACTTGGACAGATTTAAAGAGATTGATTACATCGACTCTCCAGTCTCAACTGCTGAGTTAATTGTTTGCTTCATACAGTTGTAAGCCTCGGTAACCCATTGGATGCCAAAAGCAATTAACTGAATTGGAGATGTGCCAGAGATCCCCTCGAAAAGCATTAGAGAAATTGGCATGTATGCACACAGCTAGTCACATACTTAAAGCTTGACCTTCATAGTCATTTAAATCCCCGCAGTTTGGATCACACAAGCACAGGTTTTTTTTTATTATATAGCCCTTGTAACTTCAAGCAACGCTTATTCATCATGTGAGGCTGTGAGTTGTTGTTTCTCAAACAAGTTTACAGTTTTTCAGAATAAGAAGTTACAGATGCTCTTTGAAAGTTGGTTACCCTGAAACAAATTATTCATTTATTTTTAATTTAGTGTTGAAATTCAGTGAGTAAATGTCTCCAAGGCATTTATGTACAGCATGATTGTGTAAGTTTGTCTTTGTGGGTCTCTTGTTTACATACTAGCTGGCCTTAGTATCAAGTGTTGACACGAACAGACCTTGGTGTTCCAGTTTAGGATTTAGCTACCAATGAGGCAACTGCACTAAGAACATTTTATTCCCAAACTTATTGAGTACTGAAATTGAAACGCAAGAAATCAGCAGTGGGATCAGTTCTGCATTGCATTAGTATAGAGCCAGCACAGATGCATCTACTTCTGTAATGTAAATATCTGTAGTTCCAACCAATGAAAAAGATATATAATCTCAAATAGAACTGAATTGCCTTGGGTTTTGGGGATGGAATTAGCTCTCAAACTATAGTTTTGTATACTCCAGTACAGAGTGTGTTGGAGACATCCACTAAGTGAGCGAAAGTGAATTCCAGTTGCTGTTGTGGAATTTGCCACCAAAACCGTTAAAGCTTTTTTAAAAATCTCACTGTGTTATGCTGAATTTTTCTCCTGCTCAGTTGGAAGCGATTCCAGAATCACTGAAAAACATGCTGCTGGTTATGGATACGGCTGGCATTTTCCACTGTGCTGAGTCAAGGACTGGTTATTCCCAGCTTTGGGAGATTACGTGGGAGAGAATAGATTGCTTCTTGCCTCAACTGAAGGATGAACTCTTTAAACAAACTGTTATTCAAGGTAAAAAAAAAAGCTTCCATTCCATCTTTACCTCTCAGAATTGATATTTAGGCCCAAGATGTCTGTGTTCTAAGTTCCTGTGACCCACTTGCACATGATTAGCACAAAATACCCCTGAATACAGGAGATGGTTAGAAAATGATGATTAAATTGCCATTATATTCTCGGCAGTGCCAATAAGAACTAGGCCTCCAATATGACCACAATCCTAAAACAATGTAGTGACAAAGGAAAGTTTACATTAATTACCCAGTTCCTTTAGAGATCAACCTACTGATTCACAGTGGCGAAAGTAGCTGAAAATATATTGGCTGAAATGGCATAACCAAGTTACGTCAGACTTTCCAGTCGACAACTTAGTTTTGCACTATTTTCTTGCTTAAGTGCCTTTTTTTATATAAAAATTCAAAGCCATAATTTATGCACATTAACATAGTCTGTTCAAGAAACTGCAAACATGTAAGCTTTTCAATTTTTAATGCAACTCATTCTGATATGACAGGTGCGTTGCAAGATACAGAAAATCTTCCCATAAAACAAAAATATGACTAAGGCCTTCTGCGTCTAAAATTTCAGGCACAAATTTACAGTCTGCTTAGAACTGGCACAAATGTCGGAAATTGAAGTTTTGCTTTTTGCATGGGGAAGATCTATGTGAATAAGCAGCGGAGGTTTCATTGAATTGGTGCAAAACACAATTTCCTCAATACATATGCTGTTTCACGTAATTGTTACAGCACAGGAGGCCATTTGGCCCATCGTATCTGCACCGGCTCTCCGAATGAGCAGTTTACTTAGTGCCACCGTAACCTTGGACATTCTTGCTTTTCAGATAACTATCTAATTCTTTTGAATGCCTCGATTGAACCAGTCTCTACCACAAACTCTGGCAATGCATTCCAGATTCTCCCCACCCGCTGCGTGAAGAAGTTTTCCTCATCTCTTCATTGCTTCTTTTGCTAATCACCTTAAAGCTGTGCCCTCTTGTTCTTGATCCTTTCACAAGTGCAAAGTTTTTCTCTATTTACTCTGTCCAGACCCCTCATGATTTTGAATACCTGTCAAATCTCCCCCCAGCCTTCTTTTCTTCTCCAAGGAAAGCAGTCCCAACTTCTCCAATCTAGCTTCATAAATGAAGTTCCTCATCCCTGGAACCATTCTCGTGAATCTTTTCTGTGCACTCTCCAGTGTCTTCACATCAAAAAGGAGGCTTATGACAAATTCAGAGGGCTGAAAACAGCAGAGGCCCTAGAGTAGAATAGAAAGTGTAGGGAGGTACTTAAAAAAAAAAAAATTAGGAGAGCGAAGAGGGGGCATGAAAGAACACTGGCGGGCAAGATAAAGGAAAATCCCATGGCGTTTTATAAGTATATTAAGGGCAAGAGGATAACCAGGGAAAGAGTCGGGCCCATTAGGGACCAAAGTGGCAATGTGTGTGTGGAGCCGGAGGATGTAGGTGAGGTTTTAAATAATTACTTTTCATCTGTGTTCACTATGGAGAAGGACGATGTAGGTGTAGAGATCAGGGAGGGGGATTGTGATATACTTGAACAAATTAGCATTGAAAGGGAGGAGGTATTAGTGGGCTTAAAAGTGGATAAATCCCCAGACCCAGATGAGATGTATCCCAGGCTGCTATGTGAGGCAAGGGAGGAGATTGCAGGGGCTGACACAAAATTTCAATTCCTCTCTGGCCATAGGAGTGGTGCCAGAGGACTGGAGGACAGTGAATGTGGTACAATTATTCAAGAAGGGTAGCAGGGATAAACCAGGTAATTACAGGCCAGTGAGTGTAACATCAGTGGTAGGGAAACTATTGGAAAAAATTCTGATGGACAGGATTAATCCCCACTTGGAGAGGCAGGGATTAATCAAGGATAATCAGCATGACTTTGTCAGGGGAAGATCATGTCTAACTAACTCACTTGATTGAATTTTTCGAGGAGGTGACTAGGTGTCTGGATGAGGGTAAAGCAGTTGATATAATCTAAATGGACTTCAGTAAGGCTTCTGATAAGGTCCCGCATGGGAGATTGGTCAAGAAGAGCCCATGGGATCCAGGGCAATTTGGCTTAGTGGCAGAGGGTGATGGTCGAGGGTTGTTTTTGTGATTGGAAGCCTGTGACCAGTGGTGTACCACAGGGATCGGGGCTGGGACCCTTGCTGTTTGTAGTGTACATTAATAATTTAGACATGAATATAGGAAGTATGATCAGTAAGTTTGCAGATGACATGAAAATTGGTGGTGTCGTAACTAGTGAGGAGGAAAGCCTTAGATTACAGGATGATATAGATGGGCTGGTAAGATGGGCAGAGCAGTGGCAAATGGAATTTAAACCTGAGAAGTGTGAGGTGATGCATTTTGGGAGCACTAACAAGGCAAGGGAATATACAATGGATGGTGGGTCAGAGGGACCTTGGTGTATTTTTCCATAGATCACTGAAGGTAGCAGCACAGGTAGGTAAGGTAGTTAGGAAGGCATATGGGATACTTACCTTTATTAGCCGAGGCATAGAATATAAGAGCAGGGAGGTTATGATGGAGCTATATAAAATGCTAGTTAGGCCACAGCTGGAGTACTGTGGACCGTTCTGGTAGCCACACTATAGGAAGGATGTGATTGCAGTGGAGAGGGTGCAGAGGAGATTCACCAGGATGTTGCCTGGGCTGGAGCATTTCAGCTATGAAGAGAGACTGGATATGCTAGGGTTGTTTTCCTTAGAGCGGAGACCTGATTGAGGTATACAAAATTATGAGGGGCATTGAGAGGATAGATAGGAAGAAACATTTTCCCTTAGCGCAGGTGTCAATAACCAGGGGGCATAGATTTAAGGTAAGGGGCAGGAGGTTTAGAGGGGAGTCATAGAAAAATGTTTTCACCCAGAGGGTGGTTGGAATCTGGAACACACTGCCTGAAGAGTTGGTAGAGGCAGGAACCCTCACAACATTTAAGTAGCATTTAGATGAGCACTTGAAACGCCATAGCATACAAGGTTACGGGCCAAGTGCTGGAAAATGGGATTAGAATAGATAGGTGC